>NW_024070209.1:45330095-45382936 GCF_014754425.2 Oryx dammah | reverse complement strand
CTTTATTTTGCACCTGTGGAAGCTGGAATATTGGAGCCTCAAACTTGCCTGAAAAACACACTGGTTCATTTTTCTCTTCATTGCAAGAACAGCTCTGGTCAACTTTTAAGTTTTCTTAAAGCAACAAGCTCAACAATCTGCTTGGCATGTTTTACTGGGAAGTCATCTGACATACAGTTTCACATAATCAGAGAAACAACTGGTGTGGTAAACAAGATTCACGAAACACTCTCTCCTGACATCTATTTTCATGGAATGATTCAATGTGTCATAGGAATGTCTTTATACAGCTCTGAAACTGCAGGGAAATATGATTTTCTGAAACTGAGAATGGGACTAATGGCAAAAGAAGTGTTTTTCACCCAGTGAAAGCGGCATAGTTGCAACCTTACACATGCCAGAAAAACACACTGGTTCATTTTCTTCTTCTGTAATTACAACGACAGTTTTCATGATTTTGAGTTTTCTAAAATAAAAAGGATGCTTCCAACTTCTTGCAGGGAAGTCATCTGACAAAAGTTTCTTGTCAGCAGAGTAACAACATGTATGGCAGTCAACACTCACAGAACAGTCTCCAATGACATCTGTTCTCAGGGAATGGCAGAGTGTGTTCTAGGTGTGTCTTTAGACAACTCTGAAATAGCCAGGAAACTTGCTTTTTGAAGATGGGAATCAGGCCCTTATGATACAACCTTTATAAAGCTGTATTTTCCACCTGGGGAAGCTGGATAATTACAGCCTCAAATCTGCCAGAAAGGCACACTAGGTCACTTTTCTCTTTATTACAACAGCTGTGGTCTAGTTTTTGCGTTTTCTGAAAGAAACAGGCTGCTTGCCAGGCTGCTTGCTGAGAGTCATATGACATACCATTTCACCTAATCAGGGTAGCAATAGGTATGGCAGTCAACATTCAAGAACACTCATCCCTGCCCTCCTTTTTCATGGATTGGTATATTGTGTCTAGGAGTGTCTTTAAAAAAACTAAGATCATGGCATCTGGTCCCATCACTTCATGGCAAATAGATGGGGAAACAGTTGTGGACTTTATTTTTTGGGGTTCCAGAATCATTGTAGATGGTGACTGCAGCCATGAATTTAAAAGACGCTTACTCCTTGAAAGGAAAGTTATGACCAATCTAGACAGCATATTAGAAAGCAGAGACATTACTTTACCAACAAATGTCCATCTGTCAAGGCTATGGTTTTTCCAGTAGTCATGTATGGATGTGAGAGTTGGACTATAAAGAAAGTTGAGCGCCGAAGAATTGATGCTTTTGAACTGTGGTGTTGCAGAAGACTCTTGAGAGTCCCTTGAACTGCAAGGAGATCCAACCAGTCCATTCTAAAGGAGATCAGTCGTGAGTGTTCATTGGAAGGACTGATGTTGAAGCTGAAACTCCAATACTTTGGCCACCTGATGCAAAGAGCTGACTCATTGGAAAAGACCTTGATGCTGGGAAAGATTGAAGGCAGGAGGAGAAGGGGACGACAGAGTATGAGATGGTTGGATGGCATCACTGACTCAATGGAAATGGGTTTGAGTAGACTCTGGGAGTTGGTGATGGACAGGGAGGCCTGGTGTGTGTGGTCCATGGGGTCGTGAAGAGTTGGACATGACTGAGAGACTAAACTGAACTGAACTGAAGAGTGTCTTTACACAGCTGTGGAAATACAGGGGAACATGTTTTTGTGAACCTGGGACTTGAGGTCTGTTGGCAAAAGAAGTATTTTCTCATTGTGAAATCTGGATCAGTTCAGTTCAGTTCAGTCACTCAGTCATGTCTGACTCTTTGAAACCCCATGAACCACAGCGCGCCAGGCCTCCCTTGTCCAAAACCAACTCCCAGAGTCCACCCAAACCCATGTCCATTGAGTCAGTGATGCCATCCAACCATCTCATCCTCTGTCGTCCCCTTCTCCTCCTGCCCCCAATCCCTCCCAGCATCAGGGTCTTTTTCAGTGAGTCAGCTCTTTGCATCAGGTGGCCAAAGTATTGGAGTTTCAGCTTCAGCATCAGTCCTTCCAATGAACACTCACGACTGATCTCCTTTAGAATGGACTGGTTGGATCTCCTTGCAGTCCAAGGAACTCTCTCAAGAGTCTTCTGCAACACCACAGTTCGAAAGCATCAATTCTTCGGTGCTCAGCTTTCTTTATCGTCCAACTCTCACATCCATACATGACTACTGGAAAAACCATAGCCTTGACTAGATGGACCTTTGTTGACAAAGTAATGTTTTTTAATATGCTGTCTAGGTTGCTGTCTAGGTTGGTCATAACTTTCCTTCCAAGGAGTAAGTGTCTTTTAATTTCATGGCTGCAGTCACCATCTGCAGTGATTTTGGAGCCCAGTAAAATAAAGTCAGCCACTGTTTCCACTGTTTCCCCATCTTTTTGCCATGAATTGATGGGACCGGATGCCATGATATTAGTTTTCTGAATGTTGAGCTTTAAGCCAGCTTTTCACTCTCCTCTTTCACTTTCATCAAGAGGCTCTTCAGTTCTTCTTCACTTTCTGCCATAAGAGTGGTGTCATCTGCATATCTGAGGTTATTGATATTTCTCTCAACAATCTTGATTTCAGCTTGTGCTTCCTCTAGCCCAGTGTTTCTCATGATGTACTCTGCATATAAGTTAAATAAGCAGGGTGACAATATACAGCCTTGACGTACTCCTTTTCCTATTTGGAACTGTCACGTGAGTGTATTCGGTTCTTTGTCTCATCACAACAAAGATTTGGAATGATGGACATTAAAGCCCCTTTGGCTTGTCGCAGCTCTCGGGTCTTGGATAGACCATGTTATAGCTCTCAGGTCACGAAAGGACCGTATTATAGCTCTTAGACAAATCAGTGTTATAGCTCAGTGTTACAGCTCTATTTTATTTAGAAGATAGCAGGAAAATCCATCTTCGAGGCGTGAGGGCACGTCAATCCAAAGACCCGAAAAGAAGAGTGCTGCAGCATTCAGGAGAGAGAGAGCAAGAGCTAGCTTTGGCTCTTCTTTTTATATGTTTTTCTCTCCCTGGGCCTGTCCTATGTAAATTGGGCCAGCCAGGAGTGTTGTTTGTTTTACCTGAGGTCCTCCCTTCGGTCCTCGGACCTTCCTTTGTTCTATTTTCACGGGCTTTTCCCTTCCTTGTCTTTTAGCCACCGCCAATTTGGACTCCTTTTCCTTATTCTACCTACCTAACAGGACCAGTCTGTTGGTCCATGTCCAGTTCTAACTGTTGCTTCCTGACCTGCATACAGATTTCTCAATAGGCAGGTCAGATGGTCTGGTATTCCCATCTCTTTCTGAAATCTGGATAGTTGCAGGCTAAAACCTTCCTGGAAGACACACTGAATGGTTGCAGCTGTGAGCCGTGAGCTACATGGGGATTCATGACCTCCAGAGGAGAGGATTTTAATCCTGGGTCAGAGACAAGGCTTGATCACTTGAAACTTTTGTGTAATAAAGTTTTATTAAAGTATAAAAGGGATAGAGGAAGCTTCTGACATAGACATAGAAGGGGGCAGAAAGAATGCCCCCTTGCTAGTTTTTAGCAAGGAGTTATATATCTGTTAGCAAATTACTAATTAGATAAAGAATCACATCAAAACAGAGAGTTGCATCAGGCCCGTCTCCAACAACATGCATTTTCAGATAGCACTGGGACAAGGTGAGTCATCCCCAACCATAAAACAATTGACTTGAATCTTAAAGGCAGAAATACTGGTTTGTTGCGACATTAATTGGTTCAAGGTTTGTCTTAGGCTGAACCAACTTGAAGAAAGGCAGATTCCACGGCAAATACATAGTTCATTAACGTAATTTAAGATAAATATTTCCGTAAGAAAAACCCATTGATTAGTTCAAGGTTTGAGAAAAGTTAGGTTCAAGCAAACCTAGTATTGTCATGACAACACAGAATTTAAAAGAAATCTTCTTTTATATTTGTATAGAGAAGGGGAAAAAAAGGTCTGTGATTTGCAATTTATTTCCTCCTTCCAGTTAAGAGAAAAAAATCATCTGCCACTTGCAGTTTATTTTCTCCTCATGGGGACCCCTAGCCTTCCTACCTGCTACCCTCACGAATCCTCACGTAGCTCACGGCTCACAGCAGCAACTGTTTACAGTGTGTCTTCCAGTAAGGTTTTAGCCTGCAACTATCCAGATTTCATAGTGAGAAAATACTTTTTTTCTCAAGTCCAACAGGCCTCAAGTCCCAGGTTCACAAAAACATGTTTCCCTGTATTTTCACAGCTGTGTAAAGACACTGCTAGGACACAATATACCAAACCATGAGAAAAGAGGGTCTCAACTGGTTCATTTTTCTTTTCACTACAACTACTGCTTTGGTCAAGGTTTTGAGTTTTCTGAAAATTGTGAAATGCTGGGCTGGATGAAGCACAAGCTGGAATCAAGATTGCTGGGAGAAATATCAATAACCTCAGATATGCAGATACCACTCTTATGACAGAAAGTGAAGAGGAACTAAAGAGCCTCTTGATGAAAGTGAAAGAGGAGAGTGAAAAGCTGGCTTAAAACTCAACATTCAGAAAACTAAGATCATCACATCTGGTTCCATCACTTCATGGCAAGTTGATGGGGAAGCAATGGAAACAGTGAGACTTTATTTTCTTGGGCTCCAAAATCACTGCAAATGGTGACTGCAGCCATGAAATTAAAAGATTCTTGCTCCTTGGAAGAAAAGCTATGACCAACCTAGACAGCATTAAAAAGCAGAGACATTACTTTGCCAACAAAGTCTAGTCAAAACTATGGTTTTTCTAATAGTCATGTATGGATGTGAGAATTGGACTATAAAGAAAGCTGAGTACCAAAGAATCGATGCTTTTGAACTGTGGTGTTGCAGAAGACTCTTGAGAGTTCCTTGGACTGCAAGGAGATCAAACCTGTCCGTCCTAAAGGAAATCAGTCCTGAACTTTCATTGGTAGGACTGATGCTGAAGCTGAAACTCCAATACTTGGGCCACCTGATGAGAAGAACAGACTCATTGGAAAAGACCCTGATCCTGGGAAAGATGGAAGGCAGGAGGAGAAGGGGTCGACAGAGGATGAGGTGGTTGCATGACATCACCATGAGTCTGAGCAGACTCCAGGAGTTGGTGATGGACAGGGAAGCCTGACGTGCTTCAGTCCATGGGGTCTCAAAGAGTCAGACACGACTGAGCGACTGAACTGAAAACTGGCTGCTTGCTAATTCTGCTGGGCAATCATCTGACAAAACGGTTTCCACTAATCAGGGTAACAACAGGTATGGCAATGGAAACTCACAGAACACTCTCCCTGAACATCTTTTCTCGTGGATTCGTACACTGTGTCCTAGGTTTGTCTTTACAAAACTCTGAAACAGCCAGGAAACATACTTTTGTGAACCTGGGAATTGGGCCATTATGCTAAAAATCTATATTTTCCACCTATGGAAGCTGGGTAATTGCAGCCTAAACATGCCAGAAAAACACACTGGTTCACTTTGCCTTTCATTACAACAGCAGCTTTGGTCAGGATTTTGTTTTCTGAAAGAAACAAGCTGCTTGACACTTCTTCCTTAGAAGTCATTTTCACCTAATCAGTGTAACAGCAGGTATGGCAGTCAACACTCACAGAACACTCTCCCCTGACCTCTTTTCTGATGGAATGTCACACTGTGTCCTAGTAGTGTCTGCACACAGCTCTGAAAGTGAAAGTGAAGTCGCTAAGTCGTGTTCGGCTCTATTGTGACCCCATGGACTATAGCTGACTAGGCTCTTCAGTCCATGGAATTTTCCAGGCAATAGTACTGGAGTGGGTTGCCATTTCCTTCTTCAGGGGATCTTCCCAACCCAGGGATTGAACCTGGGTCTCCCATATTGCAGGCAGACGCTTTACTATCTGAGCCACCAGGGAAGATGCTGGGAAACATGTTTTTGTGAACTTGGAAATTGGGGCCTGATGGCAAAAGGAGTATTTTTCCCCTGTGAAACCTGTATAATCACAGCCACAAACCTGCCAGGAAAGCACACTCGTTTCCCGGGAGCCAGCACGGGCCATCCCACCCATGACAAGGTCATGTGGAAGAGAACTGTTAAGCAAGGCTTCAGGACTCGAGGGGCTCCCTAGACCAGCTCGAGCATCTACCCCCAAACCAGAATCTGTCTGTCTTACTATTTTGTGCCTTTCACCAACTCTCCTGACATACAGGGGGCTATCCCCAAACACCTTTCTCTGGAGAAAATCAACATTAGGGCTCTAGCTAATAAGTCTCCTGGACATGAGAGGAATATTTCAAATCAAACCCCCTCTGTTAGCATTCTAGCTTGCTTGGCAGGTTTATCCAGACTCTTGCAGCTACGCATATGATTATTCGCAGCCTCCCAACTGTGAGAGGCACGGGAAGCCTAAAACATAGAGCCTTTCAAAGAGTTAAAAGTTATTAGAGTAGTGCTGGTGTAGGATTTCATTATTGGGCCAATGTTTGTTGCAATGTTCCCATATCTCTTATCCACTGTGCACCTGGGAGTGCATTAGTTAACATAGTTGAAATGTAAGAAAAACAAGTGTAGCCTTGAATTAACCACATTAAAACATTTGAGCTAATTGGTTCTTTCTTTCTTGTAACTCACTGCACCTTTGCTCCTTGAGAAATGTAACTCTGTTTAGCATTTTCTGAGGCTGACATAGATTAGAAATATAAAGAAAAAACACTTTGAGGGAAAATAAGTTTTCTGGTTGAGCAGCCTTTATCAAAAGAGGGTCATAAAATGTTCACAGGCCTCCAAGGCCAGAAGATAATGTACACAACATCGTTTGTGGGAAAGGTATGCAGAAAAAATCCTGGCTTCGATAAGGGCAAAACTGCTGGAGTGATTGGGCTGATTCTGCATGAACTTGCATCTTTCATTTCCCTCTATGTAAAAGTCAAGGTATAAAAGTACCTTTTGAAAATAAAGTAATGGGCTTTGCTCGAAGAAACTTGATCACCCCGTATCTCTCTCTCTCTCTCTTTTTTTCTTTCTTTCTCTCTCTTACTCTCTTTTTCAGGCTGATCCCTTGGAGCATAGAGGCTCTCTGCATTCACTTATCTGCCTGGGTTTCTAAGACCCGAATGGGAAGACGTTCTGCTTCTTCACTCTCTCAGGAGACTGGGAGGGCATCTGTGGCCTCTGTGAACAGAGCAAGCTCCTTGTCTCAGGGCTTTATTGGCTTTCTGTGTAAACAAAGGAATATCAGCCTCTTTCTCTCCTCTATTCCCCTCTCATTCATTCATTCATTCATTCACTCACCTACATCATTTCTCCTGAGGGTTCCCCTGGATCCTGCGGGGGCTGGACCCTGGCACTTGTTCATGTTTCTCTTCGGTATAACAAAAGGTTTGGTCAAGTTTTTGATGTTTCTGTAAGCAATGGGCTGCTTGCCTCTTCTTGATGGGAAGTCATTTGACAGTAGTTTCATCTAATCAGAGTAAAAACCGGTATGGCAGCCAACACTCACAGAACACTCTACAATGACATCTTTTTTCATGAAATGGTACAATGTGTCCTAGCAGTGTCTTTACATAACTCTGAAACAGCCAGGAAACATGTGTCTGTGAACCTGGGAACTGGGGCCTTGTTTAGTGCAGTTCAGTTCAGTTGTGTCCGAATCTTTGTGACCCCATGGACTACAGCACGCCAGGCCTCCTTTTTCATTGCCAATACCTGGAATTTACTCAAACTCATGTCCATTGAGTCAGTGATGCCATCCAACTATCTCATCCTCTGTTGCCCCCTTCTCTTCCTGCCTTCAATCTTTGCCAGCATCAGGGTCTTTTCAAATGAGTCAGTTCTTCGCATCAGGTGGCCAAAGTATTCAAGCTTCAGCATCAGTCCTTTGAATCCTTTGGGATTGACTGATTTGATCTCCTTGCTCTCTGAGGGACTCTCAAGAGTTTTCTCCAGTACCACAGCTCAAAAGCATCAATTCTTTGGCACTTAGCTTTCTTTATAGTCCAACTCTCACATCCACACATGACTACTGGAAAAATCATAGCTTTGACTAGGCAGACCTTTGTTGGCAAAGTAATGTCCCTGTTTTTAATATGCTGTCTAGGTTGGTAACTTTTCTTCCAAGGAGCAAGCGTCTTTTAATTTCATGGCTGCAATCACCATCTGCAGTGATTTTGGAGCCCGAAAAATAGTCTGTCACTGCTTCCATTGTTCCCCCATCTATTTGCCATGAAGTGATGGGACTGGATGCCATGATCTTAGTTTTCTGAATGTTAAGTTTTAAACCAGCTTTTTCACTCTCCTCTTTCAGTTTCATCAAGAGGCTCTTTAGTTCTTTCTTCACTTTTTGCCATAAGGGTGGTGTCATCTGCATATCTGAGGTTATTGATATTTCTCCTGGAAATCTTGATTCCAGCTTGTGCTTCATCCAGCCCAGCATTTCACATGATGTACTCTGCTATAAGTTAAATAAGCAGGGTGACAATATACAGCCTTGGCATACTTCTTTCCCAATTTGGAACCAGTCTGTTTTTCTATGCCTGGTTCTAACTGTTCCTTCTTGACTTGCATACAGATTTCTCAGGAGGCAGACTAGGTGGTCTGGTATTCCCATCTCTTTCAGAATTTTCCACAGTTTCTTGTGATCCACACAGTCAAAGGCTTTGGCATAGTCAATAAAGCAGATGTTTTTCTGGAATTCTCTTGCTTTTTCGATAATCCAGCTGTTGTTGGCAATTTGATCTCTGGTTCCTCTGCCTTTTCTAAATCCAGATTGAACATCTGGAAGTTCACAGTTCATGTGCTGTTGAAGCCTTCCTTGGAGAATTTTGAGCACTACTTTGCTAGTGCGTGAGATGAGTATGCTTGTGTGGTAGTTTGAACATTTTTTTGGCATTGCCCTTCTTTGGGATTGGAATGAAAACTGACTTTTTTAGTCCTGTGGCCACTGCTGAGTTTTCCAAACTTGCTGGCATACTGAATGTAGGACTTTCACAGCATTATCTTTCAGGATTTGAAATAGCTCAACTGGAATTCCATCACCTCCACTAGCTTTGTTCGTAGTGATGCTTCCTAAGGCCCACTTGACTTTGCATTCCAGGCTGTAGTGCTCTAGGTGAGTGATCACACCATCATAGTTATCTGGGTCATGAAGATATTTTTTGTACAGTTCCTGGGTGTATTCTTGCCACCTCTTCTTAATATCTTCTGCTTTTGTTAGGTCCATACCATTTCTGTCCTTTTTTGTGCCCATTTGTGCAAGAAATGTCCCCTTGGTATCTCTAATTTTCTTGAAGAGATTCCTAGTCTTTTTCATTCTTTTGTATTCCTCTATTTCTTTGCATTGATCACTGAGGAAGGCTTTCTTATCTCTCCGTGCTATTCTTTGGAACTCTGCATTCAGATGTGTGTATCTTTCCTTTTCTCCTTTGCCTTTAGTTTGTCTTCTTTTCTCAGCTATTTGTAAGTCCTCCTCAGACACTTTGCCTTTTTGCATTTCTTTCTCTTGGGGATGGTCTTGATCTCTGCCTCCTGTACAAAGTCACAAACCTCTGTCCATAGTTCTTCAAGCACTCTGTCTATCAGATCTAATGCCTTGAATCTATTTGTCATTTCCACTATATAATCATAAGAGATTTTATTTAGGTCATACCTGAATGGTCTAGTGGTTTTCCCAACTTTCTTCAATTTAAGTCTGAATTTGGCAATAAGGATTTTATGATCTGAGCCACAGTCGGCTCCCAGTCTTGTTTTTGCTGACTATATAGAATTTCTCCATTTGATTGCAAAGAATATAATTAATCTGATTTCAGTGTTGACCGTCTGGTGATGCCCATGTGTAGAGTCGTCTCTTGTGCTGTTGGAAGAGGTTGTTTGCTATGACCAGTGCGTTCTCTTGGCAAAACTGTTACCCTTTGCCGTGCTTCATTTTGTACTCCAAGGCCAAATTTGCCTTTAGGTATCTCTTGACTTCCTTCTTTTGCATTCCAGTCCCCTAAGATGAAAAGGCCATCTTTTGGGGGTGTTAGTTCTGGAAGGCATTGTAGGTCTTCATAGAACCGCTCAACTTCAGCTTCTTTGGCATTAGTGGTTGGGGCATAGACTTGGATAACTGTGATATTGAATGGTTTGCCTTGGAAAGGAACAGAGATCATTCTGTTGTTTCTGAGATTGTACCCAAATACTGCATTTCGGACTCTTTTGTTGACTATGATGGCTACTCCATTTCTTCTAAGGGATTCTTGCCCACCATAGTATATACAATGGTCTCCTGAGTTAAGTTTGCCCTTTCCAGTCCATTTTAGTTCACTGAATCTTAAAATGTCGATGTTCATTCTTGCTATCTCCTGTCTGACCACTTCTAATTTACCCTGATTCATGGACCTAACACCCGAGGTTCCTATGGAATATTGCTCTTTATAGCACTGGACTTTATTTTCATTACTAGTCACATACACAACTGGATGTTGTTTTCACTTTGGCTCCATCTCATTCTTTCTGGAGTAATTTCTCCACTCTTTTCAGGTAGCATGTTGGGCACCTACCAGCCTGGGGAGTTCATCTTTCAGTGTCCTATCTTTTTGCCTTTTCATACTGTTCATGGGGTTCTCAAGGCAAGAATACTGAAGTGGTTTGCCATTCCCTTCTCAAGGGGATTACCTTTTGTTAGAACTCTCCACCATCTCATGTAGTTTGCTGAAACTACCTAACCGTCTCATCCTCTGCCACCCCTTCTCCTTTTGCCTTAGAATGCCAGTAACAGCTGCCAGTGGCGGAATCCTTATTATTGGGTTGGCAATTTTTTTCCCCCATAAGATGATATGTTAAAATAAAAAAGAACTTTTTGGTCAACCCAATATATGTCAAGCTTAGTTCTTAGTGTTGTATCTGTACTATTTATTTAACCCTCTGGGACATTCTATGGGGTAGGTTGTTATTATTATTAGCACTATTTTTTGGAAGGAAAACCAAAGCTCTGAGAAGTTAAGTAAGTGAAAGGAGCACAGATGTTATAACAACATCAAGCAATATTTTCACTGTTCTCAACGTTTTTCCAAGTCATTTCATACTGGATTTCAGTCTGCCTACTCGAAAAGATTCATGCTAATTTTCTGTTGGTCTCTACTTACCTTATTTATATTTTAAAAACAATCTATGTAGAGATTTTCTTGTACTATCAGATTGGTTCCATTGATGCTTCTATCTTTCTCTTAATTGACCTTCCTGATGATAATTTTTGGTGTAGTTTTGATGTGTCTGTGGAGCTGTATCTATTTCGAGTATGAAATCTCAGGGCATATTTATCGATCATATGTGTACGCACATGCAAAGCTCTAAGAATTACATCCACTTCTTGCCCCAGTATATGCTCCTTAGTGAGGTCTACCCCTTCCTGTGATGTGAGATCTGTCACAGCCTCTATTCTCCAGAAAGCAACACATTAAGATTTCTTTTAGGCATGTTCTTCTTCCTGCTCAAATTCTGATTTGGATTTTATGTGATCAAGTTGGTGAGGCTCCTGACAAAGCATTTGTGCTTAAAGGTGGAGGGCAAAAAAGCACAATCACATGGATTCTTTGTAAGGAAAATGCATTAACAAAATTCTAAATAATTGTCCTTGTCTTGGTGTTGGATGAAAGCACCATGTAAGAGCATTGAAACTGAACCAATTAGCACTTTCAGATGATGACAACCTGACATGTATTCTAACAAAACAAAACAGTCTGAACCAGTCTCTTGCTGGTACACTGAGGTCAGATTCCTCACTTCTGTGAGAGCCTCTTTTCTTGATGAGTCTCTTTTTCCATTAACCTTTAATGAGTCTCCTTGAAATAATTGTGATACAGGTATTTAGAAAAACAAACAACAGCAACAAAAACTTTATTTCTTATTGGGCTTCCCTGGTAGCTCAGCTGGTAAAGAATCTGCCTGCAATCTGGTTCAGTTCCTGGGTTGGGAAGATCCCCTAGAAAAGGGAATGGCTATCCACTCCAGTAGAATTGCCTGGAGAATTCCACTGGACTGTATGTCCACTGGGTCACAAAGAGTCAGACACAACTGAGTGACTTTCGCTTTATTGTGTAAAGGCAGTAGAATGTTTATAATATTTTTACTTTTTCATAAGGTTGAGAAAAGAAAGACCTTATCCGTAGAGAAGGATATTTGTTTCTTTTGCAAGCTGTATATGAATGATCCTATAATAGTCCCAGTACTTATGTTAGCATCTAGAATCATGATGCTAATTCAGTGATGAGTCTGGTTAGTGGAGTACATACCTCACATGCTGAGAAGGAGAGCATCATGAAAAAACAATGATAAGGAAGACAGGAGGGAAATGAGAGGAAGAAGCAAGAAGTCGTGGAGATCCACCTTTCTCCAGGATCCCACCTGTCAAGCCAAAGGACCCCTTCTTTACTCTCCTCCAGTTGCAGGCCTCCAAGATTATCTACTGCTTTGTGCATCTTTAAATGCTTGCTTCCTGACACACATACATCTTTATCTTCATCCTGTGGTACACGGGACCCTGCTCATGGAACACTTTCCAAGAGGTATACTTTCTTTGTTTTAATCTATTTTTAAATTATTTATTTATTTATTTTTGGCTGTGCTGGGTCTTTGCTGCTGTGGAGGCTTTCTCTAGCTGCAGCAAGCAAGGGCTACTCTCTAGTCGTGGTGCTCCGGCTTCTCATTGCGGTGGCTTTTCCTGTTGTGGTGCATGGGCATGGGAGTGTGAGCTTCACTAGCTGTAGCAGGTGGGTTCAGTAGTCACAGCACATGGACTTAGTTGCTCTGCATACCACATGTGAAATCTTCCCAGACCAGGGATTGAACTCTTGTCTCCTGCATTGGGAGGCAGACTCTTATCCACTGCGCCACCAGGGGAGTCCTGAGGCATACTTTCTGGGCTTCAAACACATACACTGTGCCTTGTCTCAAGAGATTTTTGCTGTTGGGCAAACAAGGCTGTGGTTTCCTTGACATATTTCGGCAATTCAGTGACACGATCACCGCACAGCTGGTCCCACTCAGTCATCATCTGTTGAATTGCTGTGACACACGAGTAAGACGTGTAAAATTTGACCTAAACACTAGAGCATGTGGGTCTGGAAGGATGGTGCCTGAACTAAATGAAAACCTCTGCAACTTTCCCCCCATTTCCTTACCACATCTCACATTATCTAATGTGAATCTTTAAGCTACTTCTTATGTCAAGCAGTCTCTGTGAGGAATAGTCAGATAAAGATAAACATCTCTTCCTTTGGACCTTTCGCAAAGCAGACCCAATAGGAATGGTCGTTTTGTAGAGTCCAAACTCTAAATATCAAGGACTTCAACGCTCCGCTCACTTCCCACTGTGCTGAGATGTAGGGAAGGTTGGCAGCGGGGTTTCTTTTTTCCTTCTTTATTTATATTTAATTGAAGGATAATTGCTTTATAGAATTTCACTGCTTCCTGTCAGACTTATGAATGTCAACGTCAATCAGCCACAGGTGTACATATGTCCCCTCCCTCTCAAACCTCCTTCCCCTTCCCCTCCCCGTTCCATCCCTCTATGTTGATACAGAACTCCTGTTTCAGTCCCCTGAGACATACAGCAAATTCCCATTGGCTATCTATTTTACTTATGGTAATGTAAGTTTCCATGTTACTCTCTCCACTCATTTAACCCTCTCCTCCCCTCTCCCCATGTCCATAAATCTGTTCTCCATGCCTATTTTTCCATTGGTGGTTCGTTGGTGTTGGTTTAGTCACTAAGCCATGTCCGACTCTTGCGACGCCATGGACTGCAGCCTGCCAGGCTCCTCTGTCCATGGGATTCTCCAGGCAAGAATACTGGAGTAGGTTGCCATTTCCTTCTCCAGAGGGTCTTCCCACCCCAGGGATTAAACCCAGGTCTCTTGCACTGCAGGCAGATTCTTTACCAACTTAGCTACATTCAGTTCTATTCAGTTCAGTTCAGTCACTCAGTCATGTCTGACTCTTTGCAACCCCATGAACTGCAGCACGCCAGGCCTCCCTGTCCATCACCAACTCCCAGAGTTCACTCAGACTCATGTCCATCGACTCAGTGATGCCATCCAGCCATCTCAATCTTTGTTGTCCCATTCCCCTCCTGCCCCCAATCCCTCTCAGCATCAGAGTCTTTTCCAATGAGTCAACTCTTCACATGAGGTGGAGTTTCAGCTTTAGCATCATTCCTTCCAAAGAAATCCCAGGGCTGATCTTCAGAATGGACTGGTTGGATCTCCTTGCAGTCCAAGGAACTCTCAAGAGTCTTCTCCAACACCACAGTTCAAACGCATCAATTCTTCGGTACTCAGCCTTCTTCACAGTCCAACTCTCACATCCATACATGACCACTTGGAAAACCATAGCCTTGAGTAGATGGACCTTAGTCAGCAAAGTAATATCTCTGCTTTTGAATATGCTATCTAGGTTGGTCATAACTTTTCTTCCAAGGAGTAAGCGTCTTTTAATTTCATGGGTGCAGTCATCTGCAGTGATTTTGGAGCCCCCAAAAATAAAGTCTGACACTGTATCCACTGTTTCCCCATCTATTTCCCATGAAGTTACTTCCTTGCAAATACATTCATCAAAACCATCTTTCTAGATTCCATATATATATGCTTCTGCTGCTGCTGCTGCTAAGTTGCTTCAGTCGTGTCCGACTCTATGTGACCCCATAGATGGAAGCCCATCAGGAAAATCCATGGGATTTTCCAGGCAAGAGTACTGGAGTGGGTGCCATTGCCTTCTCCTATATATATGCTAGCATATAATATTTATCCTTCTATTTCTAACTTACTTCACTCCGTATAATAGGCTCTAGGTTCATCTACCTCATCAGAACTGATTCAAATGCATTCCTTTTTGTGGCTGAGTAATATTCCATTGGTGTATACCACAACTTCTTTATCCATTCATCCATCGATGGACATCTAGGTTGCTTCCATGTTCTAGCTATTGTAATTGGTGCTGCAGTGAACATTAGGGTACATGTGTCTTTTTACATTTTGGTTTCCTCAGGGTATATGCCTTGGAGTGGGATTGCTGGGTCATATGGTGGTTTTATTCCTAGTTTTTAAAAGGCTCTCCATACCGTCTTCCATAGGGGCTGTATCAGTTTACATTTCCACCAACAGTGCTAGCTGTTAAGCAGCAACAGTGCTGCTAAATCGCTTCAGTCGTGTCCGACTCTGTGCGACCCGATAGACGGCAGCCAATCAGGCTCCCCTGTCCCTGGGATTCTCCAGGCAAGAACACCGGAGTGGGTTGCCATTTCCTTCTCCAATGCATGAAAGTGAAAAGTGAAAGTGAAGTCACTCAGTCGTGTCCGACTCTTAGCGACCCCATGGACTGCAGCCTACCAGGCTCCTCTGCCCATGGGATTTTTCAGGCAAGGGTTCCCTTTTCTCCACACCCTCTCCAGCATATATTGTTTGTAGACATTTTGATGATGGCCATTCTGACCAGTGTGAGGTGATATCTCATTGTAGTTTTGATTTGCATTTCTCTAATAATGAGTGATGTTGAGCATCTCTTCATGTGTTTGTTAGCCATATGTATGTCTTCTTTGGAGAAATGTCTGTTTAGATCATCTGCCTACTTTTTGATTGGGTTGTTTTTCTGCTACTGAGTTGTATGAGCTGTTTGTACATTTTGGAAATTAATCCTTTGTTAGTTGTTTCATTTGCTATTATTTTCTCCCATTCTGAGGGTTGTCTTTTCACCTTGTTTATAGTTTCCTTTGCTGTGCAAAAGCTTTTAAGTTTAACTAAGTCCCACTTGTTTACTTTTGTTTTTATTTGCATTACTCTAAGAGGTGTGTCATAGAGGATCTTGCTTTGATTTCTGTCATCAAGTGTTCTGCCTATGTTTTCCTGTAAAAGTTTTATGTTTCTGGTCTTACATTTAGGTCTTTAAATCATTTTTGAGTTTACCTTTGTGTATGTTATTAGAAAGTGTTCTAATTTCATTCTTTTACACATAACTGTCCAGTTTCCCCAGCACCACTTATTGAAGAGTCTGTCTTTGCACCATTGTATATTCTTGCCTCCGTTGTCAAAAACAAGGTACCTGTAAGTGCATGGATATATTTCTGGGCTTTCTATCTTGTTCCATTGGTCTATATTTATGTTTTTGTGCCAGTATCATACTGTCTTGATGACTGTAGCTCTGCAGTATAATCTGAAGTCAGGAAGCTTGATTCCTCCAGCTTCATTCTTCTTCCTTAAGACTGCTTTGGCTATTCAGGGTCTTTTATGTTTACATATGAATTGTGAAATTTTTTCTTCTAGTTCTGTGAAAAATCCTATTGGCAGTTTGATAGGGATTGCATTGAATCTGTAGATTGCATTTGGTAGTATAGTCATTTTCACAATATTGATTTTTCCTACCCAGGAACATGGACTATCTCTTCATCTTTTTATATCATCTTTGATTTCTTTCATCAGTGTCTTATAATTTTCTGTATACAGTTCTTTTCTCTCCTTAGGTAGGTTTATTCCTAGATATTTTATTCTTTTTGTTGCAATGGTAAATGGGATTGATTCCTTAATTTCTATTTCTGAGTTTTCATTGTTAGTGTATAGGAATGCAAGTGATTTCTGTGTATTGATTTTGTATCCTACAACTTTGCTAAATTCACTGATTAGCTCTACTAATTTTCTGATAGTATCTATGTATAGTGTCATGTTATCTGCCAACAGTGAGAGTTTTACTCCTTCTTTTCCAATCTGGATTCCTTTTATTTCTTTTTCTTCTCTACTTCTCTGACTTGTTCCCTGATAGGACTTCCAAAACTATGTTGAATAATAATGATTGGAGTGGACACCCTTGTCTTGTTCCTGATTTTAGAGGGAATGCTTTCAGTTTTTCACTATTGAGAATAATGCTTCCTGGGGGCTTATCGTATATGGCCTTTACTATGTTGAGGTAGGTTCCATCTATGACCATTTTTTGAAGAGTTTTAATCATAAATGGGTGCTGAATTTTGTCAAATTTTCTATATATATTGAGATTATCATTGGTTTTTATCTTTCAATTTGTTGACATGGTGTATCACATTGACTGATTTGCATATATTGAAGAATTTTTGCATCCCTGGAATAAACTTGACTTGATCATGGTGTATGGGCTTTTTAATATGTTGTTGAATTGTGTTTCCTAGAATTTTGTTGAGGATATTTTTATCTATGTTCATCAGTGATATTGGCTTGTAGTGTTCATTTTTGTGTGTGCTATCTTCATCTGGTTTTGATATCAGGTTGATGGTGGCCTCATAGAATGAGTTTGGAAGTGTTCCTTCCTCTGCAATTTTTTGAGAGAGTTTTAGAAGGATAGGTTATAGCTCTTCTGGAATGTGAAGTCAAATGGGCCTTAGAAAGCATCACTATGAACAAAGCTAGTGGAGGTGATGGAATTCCAGTGGAGCTATTTCAAATCCTAAAAGATGATGCGGTGAAAGTGCTGCACTCAATATGCCAGCAAATTTGGAAAACTCAGCAGTGGCCACGGGACTGTAAGGTCAGTTTTCATTCCAATCCCAAAGAAAGGCAATGCCAAAGAATGCTCAAACTACCGCACAATTGCACTCATCTCACCTGCTTGTGAATTAATGCTCAAAATTCTCCAAGCCAGGCTTCAGCAATATGTGAACCATGAACTTCCTGATGTTCAAGCTGGTTTTAGAAAAGGCAGAGAAACCAGACATCAAATTGCCAACATCTGCTGGATCATGGAAAAAGCAAGAGAGTTCCAGAAAAACATCTATTTCTGCTTTATTGACTATGCCAAAGCCTTTGACCGTGTGGATCACAATAAACTGTGAAAAATTCTGGAAGAGATGGGAATACCAGACCACCTGACCTGCCTCTTGAGAAACCTATATGCAGGTCAGGAAGCAAAAGTTAGAACTGGACATGGAACAACAGACTGGTTCCAAAGAGGAAAAGGAGTACATCAAGGCTGTATAATGTCACCCTGCTTATTTAACTTCTATGCAGAGTACATCATGAGAAACGCTGGGCTGGAAGAAGCACAAGCTGGAATCAAGATTGCCGGGATAAATCTCAATAACCTCAGATATGCAGATGACACCATCCTGATGGCAGAAAGTGAAGAAGAACTAGAGCCTCTTGAAGAAAGTGAAAGAAGAGTGTGAAAAAGTTGTCTTAAAGCTCAACATTCAGAAAACGAAGATCATGGCATCCAGTCCCATCACTTCATGGTGAATAGATGGAGAAACAGTGGAAAGAGTGTCAGACTTTATTTCTGGGGGGCTTCAAAATCACTGCAGATGGTGATTGCAGCCATGAAATTAAAAGACGCTTACTCCTTGAAAGGAAAGTTATGACCAACCTAGATCAGTTCAGTTCAGTCACTCAGTCGTGTCCGACTCTTTGCGACCCCATGAATCGCAGCATGCCAGGCCTCCCTGTCCATCACCAACTCCCGGAGTTCACTCAGATTCACATCCATCGAGTCATATTACAAAGCAGAGACATTACTATGCCAACAAAGGTCCGTCTGGTCAAGGCTATGGTTTTTCCAGTAGTCATGTATGGATGTGAGAGTTGGATGTGAGAGTTGACTGTGAAGAAAGCTGAGTACCGAAGAATTGATGCTTTTGAACTGTGGTGTTGGAGAAGACTCTTGAGAGTCCCTTGGACTGCAAGGAGATCCAACTAGTCCATCCTAAAGGAGATCAGTCCTGGGTGTTCATTGGAAGGACTGATGTTGAAGCTGAAACTCCAATACTTTGGCCACTTCGTGTGAAGAGTTGACTCACTGTAAAAGACTCTGATGCTGGGAGGGATTGGGGGCAGGAGGAGAAGGGGACGACAGAGAATGAGATGGCTGGATGGCATCACCAATTCGATGGACATGAGTTTGGGTAAACTCTGGGAGTTAGTGATGGACAGGGAGGCCTGGCGTGCTGTGGTTCATGGGGTCACAAAGAGTCAGACATGACTGAGTGACTGAACTGAACTGAACTGAAAGGTTTGATAGAATTCACCTGTGAAGCCATCTGGTCCTGGGCTTTTGTTTTCTGGCAGGGTTTTTTTTGTTTGTTTGTTTGTTTTTTTAAATCACAGTTTTGGTTTCAGTGCATGTTATTGGGTTGCCCATAATTTCTATTTCTTCCTGGTTCAGTCTTGGAATATTGAACTTTTCTAAGAATCTCTCCATTTCTTCCAGGTTATCCATTTTATTCCATACAGTTGTTCATAATAGTCTCTTATAATCTTTTGTATTTCTGCATTGTCTGCTGTAATCTCTCCTTTTTCATTTCTATTGTTGTTGATTTGAATCTTTGTTTTTTTCTTGAGGAGTCTGGCTAAAGGTTTGTCAGTTTTGTTTATCTACTCAAAGAACCAGCTTTTAGTTTTATTAATTTTTACTATTCTTTTGTTCATCTATTTTTTCTTTATTTCTGCTATGATCTTTATGATTTCTTTCCTTGTGATAATTTTGGGGTTTTTTGTTGTTGTTATTCTTCTTCTTTTCCCAGTTGTCTTAGTGTAAAGCTACATGTGTCTATGTTTTTCTTATTTCTTGGGGTAGGATTGTATTGCTATAAACTTTGGAGTGGCAAATGGCCAAGAGGAGATACCCTCTGTCCAAGGTCAAGAGCAGTGGCTGCAGGGCGCTGGAGCAGCAAGCGGCAGAGAGGAGATACACTATGTCCAAGGTCAGTAGCGGCAGCTGTACAGCACTGGAATACCGAGCAGCTGAGATGAGATACCCTACATCCAAGGTCAGTAGTGGCAGCCATGAGGAGATGCCCCACGTCCAAGGTAAGGAGCAGTGGCTGCACTTTGTTGGAGCAGCCGTGAAGAGATATCCCACGTCCAAGGTAAGAGAAACCCCAGTAAGATGGTAGGCGCTAAGAAAGGGCAGACAGGTTGAAACCACAATCACAGAAAACTAACCAATCTAATCACATGGATCACAGCCTTGGCTAACTCAATGAAACTAAGCCATGTTGTGTAGGGCCACCCAAGATGGATGGGTGCTGGTGGAGAGTTTTGACAAAATGTGGTCCACTGCAGAAGGGAATGGCAAACCACTTCAGTATTCTTGCCTTGAGAACACCATGAACAGTATGAAAAGGCAAAATGATAGGACACTGAAAGGTGAACTCCCCAGGTCCATAGGTGCCCAATATGCTCCTAGAGATGAGTGGAGAAATAACTCCAGAAAGAATGAAGAGATAGAACCAAAGCAAAAACAACACCCAGTTGTGGGTGTGACTGGTGATGGAAGTAAGGTCCAATGTTTTAAAGAGCAATATTGCATAGGAACCTGGAATGTTAGGTCCATGAATCAAGGCAAATTGGAGGTGGTCAAACAGGAGATGGCAAGAGTGAAAGTCAACATTTTTAGGAATCAGCGAACTAAAATGGACTGGAATGGGTGAATTTAACTTAGATGACCATTATATCTACTACTGTGGACAGGAATCCCTCAGAAGAAATGGAGTAGTCATCATAGTCAACAAAAGAGTCCAAAATGCAGTACTTGGATGTAATCTCAAAAACGACAGAATGATCTCTGTTCGTTTCCAAGGCAAACCATTCAATATCACGGTAATCCAAGTCTATGCTCCAACCAGTAATGCTGAGAAGCTGAAGTTGAATGGTTCTATGAAGACCTACAAGACCTTTTAGAACTAACACCCAAAAAAGATGTCCTTTTCATTATAGGGGACTGGAATGCAAAAGTAGGAAGTCAAGAAACACCTAGAGTAACAGGCAAATTTGGCCTTGGAGTACAGAATGAAGCAGGGCAAAGGCTAACAGAGTTTTGCCAAGAGAACACACTGGTCATACCAAACACTCTCTTCCAAGAACACAAGAGAAGACTCTACACGTGGACATCACCAGATGGCCAACACTGAAATCAGATTGATTGTATTCTTTGCAGCCAAAGATGGAGAAGCTCTATACCGTCATCAAAAACAAGACCAGGAGTTGAATGTGGCTCAGATCAAAATTCCTTATTGCCAAATTCAGACTTAAATTGAAGAAAGTGAGGAAAACCACTAGACCATTCAGGTATGACCCAAATCAAATCCCTTATGATTATACAGTGGAAATGAGAAATAGATTTAAGGGACTAGATCTGATAGACATAGTGCCTGATGAACTATGGATGGAGGTTTCTGACACTGTACAGGAGGCAGGGATCAAGACCATCCCCAAGAAAAAGAAATGCAAAAAAGCACAATAGCTGTCTGAGGAGGCCTTACAAATAGCTGTGAAAATAAGAGAAATGAAAAGCAAAATAGGAAAAGAAAGATATACCCATTTGAATGCAGAGTTCCAAAGAATAGCAAGGAGAGATAAGAAAGCCTTCCTCAGTGATCAATGCAAAGAAATAGAGGAATACAAAAGAATGAAAAAGACTAGGAATCTCTTCAAGAAAATTAGAGATACCAAGGGAACATTTCATGCAAAGATGTGCTCAATAAAGGACAGAAATGGTATGGACCTAACAGAAGTAGAAGATAGTAAACAGAGGTGCAAGAATACACAGAAGAACTGTACCAAAAAAATCTTCCTGACCCAGATAATCACGATGCTGTGATCACTCACCTAGAGCAAGACATCCTGGAATATGAAGTCAAGTAGGGCTTAGGAAGTATCACTATGAACAAAGCTAGTGGAGGTGATGGAATTCCACTGGAGCTATTTCAAATCCTGAAAGATGATGCTGTGAAAGTGCTGCACTCAATATGCCAGAAAATTTGGAAAACTCAGCAGTGGCCACAGGACTGGAAAAGGCCAGTTTTCATTCCAATTCCAAAGAAAGGCAATGCCAAAGAATGCTCAAACTACTGCACAATTGCACTCATCTCACATGCTTGTAAAGTAATGCTCAAAATTCTCCAAGCCAGGGTTCAACAATACATCAGCCATGAACTTCCAGTTGTTCAAGCTGTTTTAGAAAAAGCAGAGGAACCAGTGATCAAATTGCCAACATTCGAAAAAGCAAGAGAATTCCAGAAAAACATCTATTTCTGGTTTATTGACTATGCCAAAGCCCTTGACTGTGTGGATCACAATAAACTGTGGAAAATTCTGAAAGAGATGTAAATTCCACCTAACCTGCCTCTTGAGAAACCTATATGCAAGTCAGGAAGCAACAGTTAGAACTGGACATGGAACAACAGACTGGTTTCAAAGAGGAAAAGGAGTACATCAAGGCTGTATATTGTCACCCTGCTTATTTAACTTCTATGCAGAGTACATCATGAGAAACTCTGGGTTGGAAGAAGCACAAGCTGGAATCAAGATTGCCGGGAGAATTATCAATGACCTCAGAATATGCAGATGACACAACCCTTATAGCAGAAAGTGAAGAAGGACTAAAGAGCCTCTTGATGAAAGTGAAAGAGGAGAGTGAAAAAGTTGTCTTAAAGCTCAACATTCAGAAAACGAAGATCATGGCATCCGGTCCCATCACTTCATGGCAAATAGATGGGGAAACAGTGGATGACTGCCGAGGTCCAGCCCCAGTGGATCCAGGGTGATTCGAAGGTGGGGACGGAGTCAGCGTCCTTGGAAATAACTTATTTAATTACAGATAGAGAGGGATTAGAAAATTAGCAGAAAAAAAGAGGCTGAATAACTTGGTTTACGTGGAATACCAATCACCACCTACGTAGGCCGCAGGCGTCTTCCCATTCTCCCGAAGGAGAGGAGGCACTGAGGCCCCCCGAGTCCGATCCTAGAAGCCCAGGCAAAATTAGCAGGCTTGGTGGGTACCCATGCACCAGATGGGAATTCAGCCAGAAAATAGTAGGAGAGAAAAAGATGCTGAATAACTTGGTTTATGTGGGATACCAATAAAATTCCAAGACAAGGAATTTGCACCATCTACGTTGGGCCACCAGCGCCACTTGAATATCAGAAGGTGCCCCTCCTTGGGCTCCTTCTCGTGTGGGCTTGAAAGCTGGGACAAATAAGTAGACATGGCAAGCACTCACGCTCCAGATGGTAATTCAGCCAGAAAAACGGGGAGCAAGAAAAAACGACATAGAGGAATCAGTCTTTCTGGGAACTGATCCGATTTCTTTATTTTTGGGTTTGCTTATATACCTTTTGTTACACATAGGGATGAATGCAGAGTCACGTGGGGGTCAGCAGTCCTGACCTTTATCAAAATCAGGTGCTTTAAAATAAAAAAAAAAAAAAAAAAAAAAGATCTTAGGGGTTTACATCATCTTCTGGCCATGAGGCCTGCTGACATTTTATGACCCTTTCTTTCTGATAACCAAAAACCTTATTTTTTCCAAGGGTGTTTTTTCTTAAACCAGGCACCACCCTCCAAATAAAGTTGAATTCCTATAGGGTGAGGGTGTAGTGAGTTACAATCAAGAAAGGAATTTATTTAACCCAAGGTTAGCATGATTAATCTTAAAGGTTAATACTTATTTCTCCTATATGCTTAAAGGTTAATACTTATTTCTCCTATATGCTAGTTATATTCATTATAAGGGCAGGGAATATGGAGATTTAGCAGCAAACATCAGCCCAACAAATGAAAATCCTTTCACCAATATTCCCCTTAAGATCTATTTAGTCTTAAGATAATGATAAAGTTACATTTTTACATAGCAAGGACACAGTGATTTATAACAAAGTACAGTGATCTATTACAAAAGAGAAAATTCATTAACTCAAAAAGTCTAGTATTGCTAAACTTAAAAACTACTATATTTCCTTTTCTATATTCCAAATACATTGATTAATATATTCCCAGGTGCCTAAGGATATGCAGGCCTGGTGGCAATCATTGACTCAACAATGAGAAAAGCCCTATGCTAATTATGATTCTCAAAATACTCCAAACTCTCTGTGCTGTTTATGGTTGAGAGGTAGTAAACAATCATGTGCATAGTGGCAGGACTATGGTTAATCCTGTCACACAAGCTAGTCTGTCAGCAGAGAGGTTGGACCTGAGACACCCTTGTCACACCCAGGGCAGGGAATTAGCAGCAATTATTGGCACAACAAATGAAAAACCCTTCACCAATATAATTCCTAACCAACCCACTATACTAATAATTTGTAACTTCCCAAAAGAATTTGCCTTCAGTAAATCTAAAACATCTGGTTCCTCTCAGGTTGGGAGGCTGTAAACAATCACATATGGTCGGATGAACCTATACAGGCGGGCTAGATAACTTTCAGAGGAGTTCGTAAGTTGAAACACTCTTGTCACGCCCAGGAATTTTTATTGACTTGGAGCTGCACGTTTACTCCTTCTCCGAGAGAACCGGTGATGGGGGAGAGCCCCCCGTAAAGTCAGAGGTATAGGTGAGAGCATAAAACAGTAAAGCAGGCAGACCCTGGATTTGGGGATAGATGCTCGGGAACAGGGGGTTTCCTAAGGCTTGATCACGCCTTTGCGTATGCCAAGCCTCCTTCCTCATGACCTTTGCCATGGGCGGAGTTCCTCACACTGGCTCCCGGCAGACGACTTTATTTTGGGGGGCTCCAAAATCACTGCAGATGGTGACTGCAGCCATGAAATTAAAAGACACTTAGTTCTTGGAAGGAAAGTTATGACCAACCTAGACAGCATATTTAAAACCAGAGACGTTACTTTGCCAACAAAGGTCCATCTTGTCAAAGTTATGGTTTTTCCATTAGTTATGTATGGATGTGAGAGTTGGAGTATAAAGAAAGCTGAGCGCAGAAGAATTGATGCTTTTGAACTGTGTTGTTGGAGAAGACTCTTGAGAGTCTCTTGGACTGCAAGGAGATCCAACTAGTCCATCCTAAAGGAGATCAGTCCTGATGTTCATTGGAAGGACTGATATTGTAGCTGAAACTCCAATAGTTGGCCACCTGATGTGAAAAACTGACTCATTTGAGAAGACCCTGATGCTGGGAAAGATTGAAGGCAGGAGAAGGAGATGACAGAATGAGATGGTTGGAATGCATCACTGACTCAGTGGAGATGAGTTTGAGTAAACTCTGGGAGTTAATGATGGACATGGAGGTCTGCTGTGCTGTGGTCCATGGGGTTGTGAAGAGTTGGACATGACCGAGCAACTGAACTGAACTCCCTCTGAACTGCTTTTGCTGCATCCCACAGGTTTTGAGTTTTCATGTTTTCATTGTCATTTGTTTCTAGGAATTTTTTTATTTCCCTTTTGATTTTTTTCAGTAACCTGGTCATTATTTAGAAACGTATTATTTAATATTCATGTGTTTGTGTGTGTGTGTGTGTTTTTTTTACAGTTTTTTTCTTTTAATTGATACCTAGTCTCATAGTGTTATGGTCAGAAAAGATGCTTGATGCAATTTAAATTTTCTTCAATTTACTAAGGCTTGATTTGTTACCCAAGATATGGTCTATTCTGGAGAATGATCCATGTGCACTTGAGAAGAAGGTGTATTCTTCTGCATTTGGATGGAATGTCCTGAAGATATCAATGAGATCCACCTCATCTAATGTATCATTTATGACTTGTGTTTCCTTATTAATTTTCTGTTATGATGCTCTGTCCATTGGTGTAAGTGGGGTGTTAAAGTCTCCTACTGTTATTGTGTTACCGTCAGTGTCTCCTTTTATGTCTGTTAGTATTTGTCTTGTGTGTTAAGGTGCTCCTTTGTTGGGTGCATAGATATTTATAATTGTTATGTCTTCCTCTTGGATTGATACCTTGATCTTTATGTATTGTCTTTCCTTATCTCTTGTAGTATTTTTTATTTTAAGGTCTATTTTGTCTGATATGAGGATTGCTACTCCAGGTTTCTTTTGATTTCCATTTGCATGGAATATATTTTTCTATCCTCTCACTTTCATTCCTATGTGTCTTTAGATTTGAAGTGGGTTTCTTGTAGGCAGCATATATATGGGTCTTGTTTTTGTATTCATTCAACCAGTCTGTGTCTTTTGATTGGAGCATTTAATCCATTGATGTTTAAAGTAATTTTGACATATATGTTCCTGTTGCCATTTTCTTAATTGTTTGGGATTTGTTTTTGTAGATCTTTTACTTCTCTTGTATTTCTTGACTATATACAGCCCTTTAACTGTCGTTATAAAGCTGGTTTGCTCGTACTGAATTCTCTTAACTGCTTGTCTGTAAAGCTTTTGATTTCTCCATCAATTTTGAATGAGAGCCTTCCTGGGTAGTAATCTTGGTTGTAGATTTTTCCCTTTCAGTACTTTAAATATATTCTGCCATTCCCTTCTGGCCTGCAGAGTTTCTTCTGAAAGATCAGCTGTTAAGGATTTCCCTTGGATGTTACATGTTGCTTTTCCTTTGCTCCTTTTAATATTCTTTCTTTGTGTTTAATCTTTGTTAGTTTGATTAGTATGTGTCTTGGTGTGTTTCTCCTTGGGTTTATCCTGTATGGGACTCTTTGTGCCTCTTGGACTTGACTGACTATTTCCTCTCCCATGTTGGGGAAATCTTCAATTATAATCTCTTCAAACATTTTCTCATACCCGTTCTTTTTCTCTTCTTCTTCTGGGAACCCTATAATTCAAATGTTGGTGTGTTTAATATTGTCCTAGAGATCTCTGAGACTATCCTCAGTTCTTTTCATTCTTTTTACTTTATTCTGCTCTTCAGCAGTTATTCCCACCATTTTATCTTCCAGCTCACTGATCCATTCTTCTACTTCAGATATTCTGCTATTGATTCCTTCTAGAGTAGTTTTAATTTCAGTAATGTTGTTGTTTGTTTCTGTATTCTTTAATTCTTCTTCTTCTGCTGCTGTGAAGTCACTTCAGTCGTGTCCGACTCTGTGTGACCCCATAGACGGCAGCTTGCCAGGCTCCCTCATCCCTGGGATTCTCCAGGCAAGAACACTGGAGTGGGTTGCCATTTCCTTCTCCAATGCATGAAAGTGAAAAGTGAAAGTGAAGTCACTCAGTCGTGTCCAACTCTTTGAGACCTCATGGACTGCAGCCTACCAGGCTCCTCCGTCCATGGGATTTTCCAGGCAAGAGTACTGGAGTGGGTTGCCATTGCCTCTTTGTTAATTGATTCTTGCACTTTCTGCATTTTATTTTTTCGTTCAGTTCAGTTCAGTTCAGTTCAGTCGCTCAGTCGTGTCTGACTCTTTGTGATCCCATTAATTGCAGCACTCCAGGCCTCCCTGTCCATCACCAACTCCCGGAATTGACCCAAACTCATGTCCATTGAGTCAGTGATGCCATCCAGCCATCTCATCCTCTGTCATCCCCTTCTCCTCCTGCCCCAAGTCCCTCCTAGCATCAGAGTCTTTTCCAATGAGTCAACGCTTCACATGAGGTGGCCAAAGTATTGGAGTTTCAGCTTTAGCATCCATCCTTCCAATGAACACTCAGGACTGATCTCCTTTTGAATGGACTGGTTTGATCTCCTTGCAGTCCAAGGGACTCTCAAGAGTCTTCTCCAGGGTTTTGGATCATCTTTACTATCATTATTCTGAGTTCTTTTTCAGGTAGTTTTCCTATTTCCTCTTCATTTATTTGGACTTGTGTGTTTCTAGTTTTTTCCTTCATTTGTGCTGTATTTCTCTGTCTTTTCATTATTTTTTAAAAACTTACTGTGTTTGAGGTCTCCTTTTTCCAGTCTTCAAGGTTGAATTCTCTCTTTCTTTTGGTTTTTGCCCTCCTAAGTCTGGTCCAGTGGTTTGTGTAAGCTTCACGTGGGCTGTAACTTGGGCTGAGGTTCTGGTGGGAGGAGGTGAGTTTCTCTTTTCCTCTGATGGGCAGGGCTGAGTGAAATGGTAATCCTGTCTACTGATGACTTGGTTTGTATTTCTGTCTTGTTTGTTGTTTGGATGAGGTGTCCTGCACAGGGTGCTACTGGTAGTGGGGTGATGCTGGATCTTGTATTTGAGTGGTTGCCTTTGTGGGAGTTCTCACTATTTGATACTCCCTAGGGTTAGGAGTTTTCTGGTAGTCTAGGGTCTTGGAGTCAGTGCTCCCACTCCAGGGTTCGGGGCTTGATCTCTGACCAGGAACAGAGATTCCACAGGTGGTTTGTTATGGCATTAAATGGGATTAAGACAAGTACCCAAAAATGAGAAACCAAAGATGACCCCCCACAAATGGCAATTACAAAATCAGGTAAATAATAATTAAAATAATGGAATATACATGCATATGTATAGCCATAAGCAAAATCAAAACAGTCCAATGACAATAAAGTATAGTAGATTGACCCAGTGAACAAAGGAAACCAAAAATGATATTCACCAATTAAGAATAAAACTAACTAAGGCACAAACTGGAAAGCAAAACTAAACAAAGGTATCAACTGGAGAATAAAGCAATGAAAACAAAACTAACAAATATGGTGAGAAAAAGAAAGAAAAGAAAGACTAGAAATGCAAAGTTAAATAAAGGTAGATAAGAAGATTTATATACATTAAAGATTAACTGCAAGGGGAAAATAACAGTAGGAAAATCAAACAAAGGAATAAATGTAGAAAAATAATGTTTAAATAATTTAAAAATTAAAATTAAAAAAGAAAATTCTAGAGAACTGCAAAAGGCTCACAGAGAGGCAGAAGTTTATAACAGAAATTAAAAGTCTGACTGAAAAAAAAAATCTCAAAAGCTTAAATAGATTTCATAGTGCTAATAAAATTAACAACTACATGGGTGGTGGGCGGGGGGTGAAGAAAAAGAAAAAAAAAATCGAAAAGAAACTACAGAACAAACAAGTCAAAATACAAGAATAATACATGTTTTTCTCGAGTCTCTGCTGTCAGCATCCTTTCCTTCTCGGGGAGTCACAGTGCACCTCACCTGCCTAGAATGCCCTCCAACACTGCTGGTCCTACTACTTGTGCAGCTGGTGGGAAGGTTTTGGGTCCTCTTCCTCAGCTACACTGCCCCTGAGTTTCAGTTGTGGTTTTAATCTCCACCTCTGCATGTGGGTCATCCACTGGGATTTGCTCCTGAGGCTGGCCCTAGAGGACTTGGGTCTGCCCCAGTGAGTGCCAGGTGTGGAGGTGGTGCAGCTTCTTGGGTCACAGGGCCCCTGGCAGTACCAGGTATTCAGTGGAGTTGGCACCTAGGGCAGTAGGAAACGAAATATAGTGCTCTAGAAGGGTATGGCAACCCACTCCAGCATTCTTGCCTGGAGAATCCCCCTCTTACAGAGAAACCTGGCAGGCCACAGTCCACATGGTCACAAAGAGTTGGAAACGATTGGAATGACTCCGGGTGCATAGATGCAAAGCTTTCTTTTGCCTGTGGCATCTCTGCCTCAGTGAGCATTGAGAGTGAAGCCCCTTGGGTCTCAGGGACCTTGGCGGTACCAAGTGTACAGGGACATCGACTGCGTCAGCCACAGGAATTATGGCTCTATCAGTCTTTTTTCAAGCCTCTAGCAGCTAGCGATGAGAAGGCCTCTTTGGCTAGTCTTTGTCCATTAGCTCCACTTGTTCAGGCACTTAGAGGGCTCCCTTGCCCCGGGTCCTCCTCTGTTGTTTGGTGCCTCTGGCGTTTAAAGCAGCACCCTGGGTGGGGTCCTACTCTGTTGTTCTGGGCGTCAGGCGCTTGATGAGCCAGCGTTTCTATTGTTCAGCTGTCCATGTTGGGAGGGAGAGAGCCTACGGTGATGGCTCCACCCCTTACGCATGACTTAGCAGTATTGCCTTTTTTCCACGGCTGCCTGGCTTTCCTCCACTGGCATCTTCCACCAAAATCTCCTCCCTGACGGCCCCTCAGTCCATCTCTTCACAGTCAACAGTGGGATTGCTCACGATCCTTACACTCCACCCCCCAGATGCTGCACCTTCTTGGGGACCTGCATTCCTGCCTGGCGTATGTAAGCTGTGGCAAGGATTGTCTGATTCTCGTTCCATTTAGGCTGCCACAGATCAACTGCTTCACTCTCAGGCGCAAATGTTGCTCCTCTGACTCAGACTATTGCCCCGATGCGGGGATTGGACCCCTGCTTCAGTTCCCCCACCCGCCGAGGGCAGGTCCAGTCCTACAAACACTCCTGTTTTTCCCCCTAGTTCCTTTGTCCTACCCAATTTTGCGTGGTTCTACGTATTCTTTTCCTGTGGTTAGGTACTCCTGCCCGCTCTCAGCCGGTGGTCTGCAAGCACTTCTGTGTCTGAAGGTGTGTTCCTGATGTGTCTGTGGAGAGAGACGCACTCTACGTCCACCTGCTCCTCCACCATCTTGGCCTCCCTCCTCAGTAGGGCTTCTTCAGAGTACATTTGCCCATCTAATGAGCCCCATGAAGCCACCAAACTATAAAAGCTGAAGTCCACTTTCCCACTTACATTCAGGTAATCCCAGCCACTCACATCACACAAGGACGTGGCAGGACTTCTTCAGGGCTGCCCCCAGGAGATGACAGCCTGACCTCCCATAGGTGCGATGTGGAAGTCAGCCCTCCTCCTGCCACCCCTGCAGGTGGGGCCGGCCTCGTGCTGGGGCCTGGAGCCCTGCTGTGAAATCCCGCTGACTTTCATGGGTTTCCCTTACCAAGCTGGCTTCCAGCCTGCATCTGGCCTCAGGATGCAGCTGCTTTGGGTCTTCCTCACACCAGTAAACCCAGGGTCAAGTCTTCTCCAGCTGCCCTGTCATGTCTGCTCCCGAGGGCCTGGCCACTGTCAGATGTGACATATACAAGCACATTCAGCTGCAGTGGATCTGGTTTCCAGGGGACAGTTTTAGTTGAAATTAGCACCTCCCCCATTTCCCATGTTTCTGTGTGCTGTGCTCCGTCACTCAGGCATGTCAGACTCTTTTGCGACCCCATGGATGTAGCCTGCCAGGATCCTCTGTCCATGGGAATCTCCCAGCAAGAATTCCTTCCTCCAGTGGATCTTCCTAAACCAGGGCAAGTGGGTTCTTAACTACTAGTGCCACCTGGGAAGCCCAAATCTTCACTCTTCTATTATCTTTTTACTTTTTGGTTGCATCATGTGGCATGTAGGATCTTAGTTTCTTAACTAGGGATCGAACCCACACTCCCAGCATTGAGTGCATGGAGTTTAAGCCACTGGACCACCAGGAAACTCCCAATAAGTTTGAAGGTGAAAGTGAAAGTTGCTCAGTTGTGTCGGACTCTTTGCAATTGCATGAACTATACAGTTCATGGAATTCTCCAAGCCAGAATACTGGAGTGGGTAGATTTCCCCTCCTCCAGGGGATCTTCCCAACTCAGGAACTGAACCCAGGTCTCCCGCATGGCAGGCGGATTCTTTACCAGCTGAGCCACAAGGGAAGCCCAAAGCCCAATAAGGTTGGCTCTTATTAATATTACACTCTCTGAAGAGAAATCCAATTTAATCTTTGCCTTTTATAGACTCTTGATTTCCTTTCTTCATAACTATTAAAAAACAAAACAAAACCCTCGTCCAATGTGGATGTTCAAAGTCTATTAACTGCAAAGAATTGCTTAGTTAAAATGTCACGGGAAAAATGAACATCTTCCACCCCACCATGTTACCTCCTGGAAGATGTCCAGCTCTCAAAGTATCTATCACCACTGTTCTTTAGCTTGTCTTTAAATAAAAATCTTTTCTTGACTGATTGTAAAGAACTTGATGTTAGAAAAATTAGCAAGTTTAATGCTCGTGCAGAGTCAGAGACAGTTGTCCCACAGGTATATTTTGGGCTTGTTTTAGCCAAGTCAGTTCCAGTGTTTGGTGAGATCAGATTTTCAGCTGTTCTTCCGTAACACAGAGACACAGCACTATAGTGTTCATTTCATAGAAAATAAACCCTAAGTCTCAGTGTTCCCAAGGGCTCTCATCATAGACCAAAGCAAAGAAGAGACCAGAGAGGCATTATTATTATAACATTCTTAGTTCTGATCGTGGGCTAAGCACAGAGATCTGGGTTTAAATGACTTCATCCAGGATGTGGGATAAAGAGGAATGGAACTGTGGAATATTTGGGATGAAATGTAAGCATTTGGGGAATGTATATCAGTAGACGTGGCTTCCACCCTCTCACTGCCTGTCTGGGCATCCAACCACACCACAGCGCTGTTGAGCACGTATGAGGGGATACAGCCCAGCATTCCAGGGAAAGCAAGACAGCAAATTAACCTCCATGCTCGTAGCATAGAGCAGTGCTAAGATGATACATACACGAACAATATAAATGCCAACAGTCGACACATGAATGCAGATGTTTCATAGTCTCACACTTCGGTTATAATCACACTGTTGGAGTCCAGGGCTAAATTCTGAAACATGTATGGTAGCACAGTCTGCATGGATACTTGTGTCTGCTAAGTAGTCATTTGTTGCTCGAACCAGAGAGAAGCTCTATTTTATGATCTCAGGTGTGTTGAATGTTTATTCTACTAGGAGTTAAAAAAGAATTTCTTTCTTCATAGTTTAGTTTTTACTCTGAGTTTAATAGGGAAAAAATAAAATGAAGAGGATAAATAACATGCAAAAGAAGGAACAATAGTTCAGGTTATTAATAGTTCCTTATAAATGTCAAGAGTATCAGACATATATTTTTCAAAAATGCATTTGAGGGGGAATTCCCTGGTGGTCCAGTGGTTAGGAATTGGTGCTTTTACTGCCAAGGGCCTGGGTTCAATCTTTGGTTTAGGAACTAAGAACCCATGAGCCATGTGGTGCAGCTGATAAATGCATTTGGGAAACTGAATAGTCGAGGTTCTATAAACTATCGGAATGATCAGCTAATAGGTTGCATATTGTTGTTCAGTCACTAAGTCATGTTGGACTCTGCAACCCCATGAACTGCAGCACATCAGGTTCCTCTGTCTTCCATCATCTCCCAAAGTTTGCTTAAGTTCATATCCATTGAGTCAATGATGCCATCAAACTATCTCATCCTCTGCCACCCCCTTCTCCTTTTGCCTTCAATTTTTCCCAGCATCAGGGTCCTTTCCACTGAGTAGGCTCTTCGCATCAGGTGGCCAGAGTATTGGACTTTCAGCTTCAGTATCAGTCCTTCCAGTGAATATTTAGGGTTGATTTCCTTTACAACTGACTAGTTTGATCTCCTTGCTGTCCAAGGGACTCTCAAGAGTCTTCTCCAGCAGCACAATCTGAAAGCATCAATTCTTCAGCACTCAGCCTTCTTTATGGTTGTATAATTGTATGCAAAAAATTTTTAAAAACCACATGAAAAATTGTGTCAGTCGAAGTCAAACACTTACTCCTTTGACAAAATAGGTATGAACTAGCCCAAATCACACCCTTCAGATGGCAGGGAATTCTACTTCTGCAAGAAAAGGTTCAGAGTAAAGGAATTGTAGCGTTCGATGTCCTTGCATGGAAAGGTGTAAGTCAAATTGTATCCACCTGAGAGGGGCCAACTCTATTTTGGAATGGTTTTTAAAAGCCAAAGGAAATTCAACTCTGCCATCTGGTGTATAAACAGGTTATTGCAACTTCTTTCTTAAAAATAATAATAATAATAACAGCTAACTCAGTTCTTCTCCCTTTACAAAGAATTTTCATGACACCATGATATTCCAGCTGAGTTTTCCCTGGGTGATTGAAGCCTGTTATTGATTTTTAAAAACTTGTTGATGGGAGCATTTCTGACACAAGAACTCACTGCCCATGGTGAACCCAAAGGCCCCTTTCTTCTGAGACTCAGATGCTCATATGAACATCAGTTACTGCACGGTCCCTCTAGCTCAGGGTTTCCCATGTGGCTCAGTGGTAAAGAATCTGCCTGCCAATGCAGGAGGTGTGGGTTCAATTCCTGGGTCAGGAAGATCCTCTGGAGGAAGAAATGGCAACTCACTCTATTATCTTGCCTGGAAAATCCCATGGACAGAGGAGCCTGGCAGACCACATTTCATGAGGCCGCCAAAGCGTTGGATATGACTTAGTGACTAAACAACAGTGACAATCCCAGACTTAGTGAGATTTGGCCCTGCCCCCAGGGAAACCCTGGCCTACACTTTTCTGGAGGGCAGCACAGTTGGGAGCTGGCCAGGCCACTGGGGCTGGGAAACCAGAAACCTGAAGCCATGAGGCAGGGATGGGTCTGGTAGGAAACAGGTGACCTCCAGATGGCGAGGCAAACCTGAAAGATGGGATGGAAAGTCAGCAGGTCAGCTCAGCAGGGGACACTTGGGACAGGAGAAAATGTGACCCCAAAAGGATGACGATGGAGGGAAGGGATGAAGGGAGACACAAGAGCTCTTAGTGGGATTGTTGAGTCATATGGTAATTTTATTCATAGTTTTTTTTAAAGGAACCTCCGTACTATTCTCCATAGGCACTGTATCAGTTTGCATTCCCACTAACAGTGCAAGGGGGTTTCCTTTACTCCATACTCTCTCCAGCATTTATTGTTTATAGATTTTTTGATGATGGCCATTCTGACACATGTGAGTTGATACCTCATTGTAGTTTTGGTTGTATTTCTCTAATAATGAGTAATGTTGAGCATCTTTTCAGGTGTTTATATTCATGAGGGAGGGACATACATATACCTATGACTGATTCATGTTGATATATGGGAGAAACAAACACAATATTGTACAGCAATTATCCTCCAAATAAAAATAAGCAATTAAATAAAGAAGCGCTCTTAGATGGAGCCCTGTAGCCCTGCCCAGCCCTGGCCCCCACTCTCCTCCACTGAGATCACCCCAAGCCCCACACTGGCTTCATCTTGCTGCCCACGAGGGAGTAGCCTGAGGAGGGCAAGAGGTTGAGTTCAACTGAGTCCCTCCAAATTCACAGCTTAAAGACCTAACCACCAGTTCCCAGAATGTGACTCTGGGTGGCTGCAGATAGAATCAGTTAAGATGAAGTCATATTGGAGGAAGGTGGGTGCTTAATTCAGTATGACTGGTTTCCTTATAAAAAGGAGAACTTTGGACATAAACAAGAACACAAGGAGAAGACCAAGTAAGCATGAAGGCAGAGATTAGGGGGAACGCATTACAAGGCAAGGGCTTCCCTGGTGGTCCAGATGGTAAAGAATCCACCTGCAATGCGGGAGACCTGGGTTTGATCCCTGAGTTGGGAAGATCCCCTGGAGGAGGGCATGACAATTTCAGTGTAGTATTCTTGCCTGGAGAATTCCCATGGACAGAGGAGCCTGGTGGGCTTCAGTCCACGGGGTTTCAAAGAGTTGCACATGACTGAGCAACTAAGCACATATTACAAGGCAAGTTTCCAGCACACTAGGAGACACCAGTGGGGGCGGGAGGGCTGGGACAGAGACTCAGTAAGATCCCGCAGGAGGGACCGTGTCTGTGACCCCATGACCTCTGACATCTGGCCTCCAGAACCAGGGACAATACACTTGTGCTGCTTGTCACCTGGTGGATGGGCTTTGTCACAGCTGCCTTAGGAACCTGATACAGCTGGGGAGGGGGGTGGTGATGACAAGGGGAATGGTTCGTTCTTCTTGCCTTGTCTTCTCACACATTACTGGGAGCTGGCATTTCAGACACGAGCCGTGTCAGGGCAGGTGGGGGCAGTGAGGACAGTGTTTGGACCGTAAGCAGCTACATGGACAGCAGCTGGGCTTGGGCTTCCTCCCTGGTTTTCTGTCCACATGTTGGTCTCTGGGAGGTGTTCTCCAGAACTCTAGAAACAGGCTGACTAGCATTTGCCATAAATTAAGAGGCTTAGGTTTGCCAGATGCAAACTCAGGTTAAAGAGAAAGGCCTGCTCTTAGGGCAGCTGGTGGGAACCAGGCCTCTGAGGGCTTCACTCCCATCCTCCCCTGCAGCCTCCAGACTTCCCACGTGCTGGTCATCCTGATATGCCTCTCAGATCGCAGCTCCCGTTAGCGTCTGCACAGCTGGGGCTGAACTCCAGAGCACGTCCTCACATGCCTCCCTGGAGGGGGCCAGTCTCAGGTACAGGACATGAGGAAGGGGCCTTCCAGTCACCTCCCTGCAACCCCTCCACACAAACCCCAAGTCTCCCAACTGCAGGCCCTTCCCACCTGCAGATCTGTGCACCTGAACACTGGTGGAGACTCACCTGTGCCCCAGGGATTCCTGCTCACCCAGGTCCTGCTGGACCAGTTCCCACCCCGCCATTCCTACCAGCAGCTCCTCCATCCGGGGCTGCAGCTGCACTTCCCTGGGAGGTCTGCACTGGCCTTGGGGTGGCCCTTCCCAAGTTTGTCCCTCCTTGGACATTGTCCCTCCACCCTGGGAGCCATGGAGAAATCTCTTTACATCTTACATTTACTTTTTAAACTCACAGCATAATAATTCTTTCAACGGAACATCCTCTATTTAGACCACTGTGTGGTCCTGTCACCCCTTTCTCTACCTCTGTGGTCAGCATGGAAAGGAGGACCACACTGAGTAAGGAGGATCTTGAGTAAGGCCCAGGCAACACAGAGGACCACATGGAGCATGGCTGGGCACAGAGCAGATACTCGGTAACTTCCTGCTCATCATCTCGGCTAACGATATTGATAGATCTGGGCAAATTATGATTAAGATGTCATGAAATTAGAGGACAATATGAAGAATCTAAACAGCCAACTGGAAACTATAAAAAGCAATCAGATGATGATTCATATGGTTGTATGGTGGAAGCCAATACAACATTGTAAAAATTAAAGAATATGAAAAAAGAGTATAGCTGAGTCACTGCTGTACACCAGAAACTCACATATCATTGCAAATCAGTTACTGAGCCTGTGCTGTGTCTGGGCCTTTGAAGCGCTGGAACTGAGTTAAAGCTTGCAGTGAGTACACAGCTGGCTGGGCATGATGGGAGTTTCCAAAGCCCGAACTTGGCCATCATACTCGTCCATGTCCCTGGGGAATTGAGAACAGACGAATCAAAGCTCTTTTCCAGAAATGTGCTACAGAAGGACAGCATTGCCCCTGACAAGTCTTTCACATCAAAGTGGCTCCCCATGCAGGCTGCAGCTCTGGGGGAGGACTGGAGTGTCACATCAAGAATGTCTTCTGCAAAGAGGAGTATGGAGATGAAATGAAGCCAACGTGAGAAAACGGCCCAGCAGTAAAGACCAGGACGGGACTCTGACCCCGGGTGTGCCATAGCACGTGACTCCTGGGTGTGCCATAGCAACAGAAGCACAAGGACTTATTTGATTCTAGACAAGTCAGCAGGGTGGGGCTGTTTCCTGGGGCCACTTGCTCAGCAGTGTAGAGTTAAGAGAAAGCACAGAGATCCAGGGAAATCTGGGCTCCTCTGCTCAGCAGCTCGGAGACGTCAGGCTCAATAATGACTTTTCTGGATATTGAGGGGCTCATTGATTGAGTGATGAGAATTCTCACCTCTGTCAAGATTGTCTCCTTCTTTAGGATAACGACTTGGGTCCCTAGTATGCCACCTGGCACCCTGTGACCGCCCAGGCCTTGATGGCTCCGTGCTGCGTCCCCTGCTCAGTCCACCCAGCCCAGTCTGATGTGTGATCCTATTCCCTCATCAGTGTTGTTCAGTCGCTCAGTGAGTCCGACTCTTTGCGACCCCATGGACTGCAGCACGCCAGGCTTCCCTGTCCTTCACTAGCTCCTGGAGTTTGTTCAAACTCATGTCCGTTGAGTCGATGATGCCATCCAACCATCTCAGCCTCTATCGCCCCTTTCTCCTCCTGCCCTCAATCTTTCCCAGCCTCAGGATCTTTGCCTCATCAGTTGTGTCCACTCTTTATTCTGGCTGCCTGACAGTCAACACCGCCTCTGGTGACAGACATAGCAGCTGAGGCTGCTTTGGGTGGTATCAGTGGAACTGGAATTTAGTCAAGCAATTTCTTCACACCTGATGCAGAGAGCCAACTCATTGAAAAAGACTGTAATGCTGGGAAAAATTGAGGGCAGGAGGAAAAGGGGATGACAGAGGGTGAGATGGTTGCATGGCATCACTGACTCAGTGGACATAAGTTTGAGCAAACTCTAGGAGATGGTGCAGTCTGTCGTGCAGCAGTCCATGGGGTCACAAAGAGTCGGACATGACTGAGCAACTGAACAAACAACATAGCTGATTTACAGTGTTGTGTGACTTTTTGCTGTATAGCAAAGTGAATCAGTTATACAGACATCCACTCTTTCTAGATTCTTTTCCAACATAGGCCATCACAGAGCATTGAGTTGAGTTTCCTATACAACATAGTAGGTTCTTATTAGTTGCTGGGGGCACACCTGTCCTGTTTACTATAGTGTCCCTGGTATCTGGCCCAGGTTAGGCAATCAATAAATATTTATGAAATGAATCAACAGATTTATGGACATGGGAGTGGCGAGGAAGAAGAGGGTGGGATGTATGGAGAGAGTAGCATGGAAACATATTCACTACCATATATAAGTAGACAGCCAGTGGGAATTTGCTGTATGACTCGGGGAACTCAAACTGGGGCTCTGTAACAACCTACAGGGGTGAGAAGGAGTGGCAGGTCGGGGGAGATTCCAGAGGGAGGGGACATATGTGTACCTATGGCTGATTCATGTTGATGTATGGCAAAAACCAAAGCAAAATTTTAAAGCAGTTATCCTTCAATTAAAAATAAATAATTTTTTTAAATGAATGAATGCATGAAGAACTACAAACCAAGCCAAGAAGGGCAGTTAAAATACATAAGCAGGATTAATTTAAACATTCAACACGGTATTCGTACAAACTGGATTTTTATTGCTACTGCTGCTGCTAAGTCGCTTCAGTCATGTCCGACTCTGTGCGACCCCATAGACGGGAACCCACCAGGCTCCCCCATCCCTGGGATTCTCCAGACAAGAATACTGGAGTGGGTTGCCGTTTCCTTCTCTAATGCATGAAAGTGAAAAGTGAAAGTGAAGTCGCTCAGTCGTGTCTGACTCTTAGCGACCCCATAGACTGCAGCCTACCAGGCTCCTCCATCCATGGGATTTTCTAGCTAAGAGTACTGGAGTGGGTTGCCATTGCCTTCTCCATGGATTTTTACTGGAAACATTTAAATAATCAGATACAAGTCGGCCTCGCTTGTGTGTCTTTCCCGTCTGCCCTGGTGTCTGTTGTTTCTCTGCATGAAGTGGGAGCGGAGGGTTCAATGTCAACAAGAATCTGCCCATCCTGGCCCCAGGGACTTGAGCAACAATATCTTGGAGTGAGGAGGTGGGGGTGGGGTGGCCCTGGAATATTTTAAAACCCAGCATCCCCTCCCAGGGAGCGTGGAGTGATTACAGCCTGGCCCTGGGTACAGGAGAGTGTGTCTTTGTGGTTTTGGGATGAGCAATGCTCATGAATATTAATTCTCCAGCCTTTGAATAAATGACACCCCAGTGGGCCATGTCCCCAAATCACAGAGACAGGAGCACTTACGCAGGGCCTGTGGATGTGGAGATGTCAGACAGTGCAGAGCGGGGAAACAAAAACCAGGGTCTGAGGGTGTTTCTGCAGTTTGGAGATGAGCGAAGTGTCCAGGGAATCTTGGAGATGAGCAAAGTGTCCAGGGACTCGACAGAGCTAAAAGCAAAGGCGGAACAACCCTTCTAGAGGGAGCCCTGAGCCCTGAGCTCCTCATGCCACCCCTGACTCCCGGAATTGACTCCCGCCCCATGGAGACACTGTTTGCTGTGACTGACCTACTTTTCCACTGGAAAGATGCGCTTGCTGAAGTGTCCTCCCCCCTCAGTTATTTTAAAGCCTTCCTTTTCTAGCTCCAGCACAACAGTGCTGGGGAATGGTGAGCCACGCTACGGCTGGGCTGCAGAAACTTCTGGGATGTTGGCATGAGTGCACTGGGCAATCCAGGACCACGGCTGCAAGCCCACCAGCCTGCTGGATGCCTGGACACATGTGGCTGCTCATGTGACTGAGGAACTGAATTTTTAAAATTCAATTTAATTAATTTAACTTTAGCTACTGCAGCTATTCCAGCTATGGTTAAATTAAATAAAATTAAAATTTTCAGTTCCTCAGTCACACATAGCTGGGGCATCCCTGGTGGCTCAGATGGTAAAGAATCTGCCTACAATGTGGGAGACCTCGGTTTGATTCTAGGGTTGGGAGATCCCCTGGAGAAGGGAACGGCTATCCACTCCAGTATTGTTGCCGGGAGAATTCCATGGACAGAGGAGCTTGGCAGGCTATAGTTCATGTGATCACCAAGAGTCAGACATGACTGAGAGACTAACACGCGTAGCTAGTGGCGACAGTACCCACTACATCAAAAGAGCCCTGTCAGCACCTCGACTCAACTTCCAGCCTCCAGACTGTGAGAAAATATGTTTATGTTCTTTGCAGTCACCAGTTTTTTGGTCCTTTGCTACAGCAAAAGGACATACCCTGTGAAGACCAGGGACAAGCCATGTGACCCAGGCCTGGCCAGCAGAGGCCCCAGCCATCCTTTGCCCACCATGATCACAGGCCAGGAAGGGGTAAGGAACACATGCCAGGCTGATGAGGGGCACCAATGCTAACTGCTACATCACTTCAGTCATGTCTGACTCTTTTTGTGACACCGTGAACTGTAGACTGCAAGGCTCCTCTGTCCCTGGAATTCTCCAGGCAAGAATACTGGAGAGGGTTGCCATGCCCTCCTCCAGGGGATCTTCCCGACCCAGGAATCGAACCCACGTCTCTTGTGTCTCCTGCATTGGCAGGTGGGTTCTTTACCGTCTGAGCCACGAGGGAAGCCCTGGCGTTTCAGGCAGGGGTGTGTGCTGGTAACTTCAAGAATATCATAGCCATTCACAGGTGGGCAGGCCCAAGTCATCCCCCTGAGAGCTAAACAAAGGCACCAGTGTTTGCCAAAACTACAGAGAAGGAGAAGTGTTGTTTTCTGACAAGTTCCTCAGCTGCCAGTGTTGGCTTGGAGCATCTGTTGATTGCCTGGATCCAGCCATGCCTGCAGCCATCCCCCTTTTAGACACACAAGCTCCAAATCCCTCTTTTATTTTTCTTGGGTCATGCTTCCCTCACTTGTGACCAGAGAGTGGTTGTGTCAGAAAGGCCCCATTGTCACTGCAGCTCTGTGCTGGGAGCCTGATGGGCCAGCTACCTTCCTCAGTCCCACCTTCAGCACCTGGGAAGCTGATGCTGTGGAGTAGCCAACTAAGAAACTGTTTAGTGACGCTGCCAAATCATAGCCTCTTAGACTAGCTCGTGTCTTTTTCTTCATGTGGTTTCCAAGCAGGATGTGAGGTTGGCATGTCTCTGCTGGTGACTTACGCAGCAGGACCAGGGAAGAAGATTGGGGCCCTGCAAAGCCTCCCCTTCCCCTGCCAGATCTCAACCTGCCTCCCACCTCTCACACTATTTCCCTGGGCTAGGACTTTGCTGCTTTGAGTGAAACTCCAAGGTGAAGTGACCAAAGCCCGGGTTGCCGATTAGTCTGGAAAGACCTTGCTCGTGGAAGAGGGGGAGTGGTTGGAATGAAACCTGCTGAAAGAAGGAAGCACGTGACCTTAACAGATGTGTAACCCTTGATCCTGCTGGAAAAAACTAGATCATTGAGAAACTACGCATTTTACATCAAAATTTGGTACTTTTATAAAGCGAGTATAATTTCAGTATTTTTATTCTGTGCCCTCAGTGCAATTTAAATATGACACACTGAGCAGGCACTCAATTTTGTCCTTAAGAGAAAGAGTCAAACTTGTGACTGTCGAAAATTCAGCATTTCCTTGAACAACCCATGTTAACTGGCAGAATTTTTGAAGTATATATATATAAACTTGCAAAAGTGAGAAGCTGATTTAACTTGAACAGATTAGTAGTGGGTATCTTCTAATACAGGGAACAGAAAACCAAACCATTTTTGGCACTTGACCTTGAAAGCTGTCAGACAAAGCATGATAAAACTTGAATTTGGGAAAAGTATATGGAATGCTTTTAGTGGCAAAACATAACCTAAGCAATATAGGAAATGTAAAAACTCACAAGAATTTCTTAAAGTCTGAAGGAATGTTGCCTTCATGTAAGGCTTGATCCAGGGCCTCCAATGCTCTGATCAGATTAAGTTTCTGTCTTTCCTCTGTCTCATCATACCCTCCCCGTTCTTGGAAGTGTCCTCTCCACTCACCCAACCCAGTCTGTTCTCTCAATCCCTCCACTCTCCTGCACCCAGTGGATCAGGAAGAGGAGCTCAGAGAAGCTTTGAATCTAGAAGGCAGAGTATGCATTGGATTGACAATAGAGAGAGCACACTGCAGCAGAAAGTATCCTCCCCAAAGGCGTGGAGGAGTGAACTTGCTGGAAGCTTGAGGAACTTTGAGTGGCTCCTTGTTGCTGGAGAAGTGAGTTTTGGGAAGACAGTGAGTTTGGGAGTGGGTAGGGTCTCTGCCCCAAGCTGAGCTGAGGAGGCAGCACTGTATCCTGAAGGTGATGGAGAACACTCCACATTGGGTATACAATGATAAGACATGTGCTTTAGAAGGAAAACTAAAGAGACTGGTTCAGACTGGTCTGAACAAGAAGGAAGTTTATCATCACACACGAGGCAAGTTCAGATGGAGGGCAGGTCCAGGCTTGGCAAGACCTGCAGCTCAAAGATGCCCCCACAGACCTGACTTCTTCCTACTTCTCTGCTCTGCCAGCCTCGGTGTGCACTTCAACCAAAGTCTGGCTCTCCTCATGGTCACAAGAGGGCTGCGTGGGACAGGCAAGGTTTATGCCATTCCCTACACATCCAGTAGTAGGCGTCAGGAGGCTGTGAGGGAGAGAACGGCATCAGGAGGGGGAAGAGAAGCGGTAATAAAAGGAAGAGAGAGGGCAGCCAGAGAGATAAAGAGAAGCCAGAGTGGGAGAGAGAGAAAAATTCTCTTCCAGGAGCAAACTTGAACTTTTTCTCAAGGAGCCTCAGGAGGGAGACCAGCAGTGGCCGTACAGCAGGCCCTTGCCTCAGCTAACACCAGGGGGGCTATTGTACTTGGGAACTGGCAATGTTTTGATTTCAGAAAGGAAACAGAGAGCCTGTGACTCATAACACAGTCCATCCCCAGGGACTCTGGGCTGATGTCACACTCAGCCACGGGAGGCCTGGGTGGGGACAGTGGCTGTGGGGCTGGACAGCTGGGTGGACACGAGGGATTTGGGGAAATAATGAGGCAGACGTGGAGCCAGAGCACCTGAAGAGACAGCAAGCCCGCTCTCCTGCCACTAGAGGTCATGAAGAACTGAGACCAAGTCTGTTCGTAACTGTAACTATTGAGGTATCTGCAATTCATTCCTGCCAGATGCTCCCTAGCACACAGAGCTGCGCGGCTTCTATTTGCTTTAATACTTTGTTTCAGATGCAGAAGCAGGAGCTCCCCAGGCCTCCCTGACTTATGGAAGCGTGGGTTCCCCTGTGTGCATTCACCTGTGCCTCTCCTCCCTTCACGTGTCTGAAGGACACATGAGAGAACACACCTGGGGCTCTGGGCTCAGGCCCCCTTCAGGCCTGCATCCCACACCGGGGGGTCTGCCTCTTGCACCTCTTGCCAGGTGGGGAGGCCGCCTAGGGTCGCAGAGCACGTGGAGCAGAACTTGCCCGTGATCGGTTCCCTAGCTGGAAGGACAGACCAGGAGCCGAAGCTACTTGTGTTTCCTCCACGGCCAGCAGCCCTGACCCCTCTGGACCTCTGGTGCTCCCGCCAGAATTTAAACTCCTTTTCCCAGGGTTTTAATGGTTGCTGACTTATACCCTTCTCTTTGTGGCCTTGGCCTCTTTCTCTCTTGACTGGCTGGTTTGTAGCCTGGCCTTGCAGCAGATACTGCTCCCCAACTACAGACACAGGTAAGATCCACCTCCCTCCTCCAAGGCTCTACCTGCCTGGTCTTTCCTGGTTCGAACTTCCTGTGCCTCCTGTCAGCAGCCCCCACCAACCACATCTCTGGATCTATTGTGTGATGCGGACAGATGGAGGCCACACTGCTATCTGGGCTAAGTCCCCACTCTGAGATGACTGGCGCATTTCGTCACACATGTAATCCTGTATGGTGACTGTGTGTGTGTTGTTCAGTTGGTAAATCACATCTGACTCTTTGCGACCCCATGGACTGCAGCGTGCCAGGTTTCCCTGTCCTTCACTATCTCTTGGAGTTTGCGCAAACTCACGTCCAATGAGTGGGTGATAAGATCCAAAATCTCGTCCTCTGCCACCCCCTTCTTCTCCAGGCCTCAATCTTTCCCAGCATCAGGGTCTTTTCCAATGAGTCGGCTCTTCACATCAAAATATTGGCACTTCAGCTTCAGCGTCAGTCCCTACAATGAATATTCAGGGTTGATTTCATTTAGGATTGATTGGTTTGATCCCTTGCTGTCCAAGAGATGGTGACTGTACATGAAGCCAAAGATGCGGGTTCCTTTAAGGCTGTAGTTAATCCGTTCACCTGGATGGGCTCAGATTGTTCCTTTCAAAGTAGGAATCATCTCAGCCCAGAAAGACAGACAGTTTTAAGGATGGATGTGTGGGTAGGGGGTGGCTCAAATATAGACAGGAGAACTCACCTGGAAGAAGACTTGTTCACAGTAAACAGCACCACTATGTCCATTGACGGTTCACTAACAAAAGGCCCCATTAATCCTCCATTAGTAGGGCCCAGTGGGCATCTTCAGTGGTCTGTGGTTGCTCATAGGAAGCCAAGGTGCTAATAGATTGAAAACAGGATCTCATAATCCCAGGACGCAACTACTGAAGTCTGTGTACCCCAGAGTCCATGCTCTACAACAAGAGAAGCCACTACAATGAGAAGCCCAAGCACCACAAGAGAGAGTATTCCCCATTCACCGCAACTAGAGGAAAGCCCGTGCAGCAGCAAAGACCCAGCACAACCAAAAAGAAAATAAATAATAATAATAATAAATATTAAACCAAAGAAAACAGAACATAGTAATAAAGACAAAAATAAAAACAGAAACAATATTGCAAGAAATTCAACAAAGACTCAAAAAAAAAAAATGGTCCACACACAAAATAATCTTAAGATAAAATATCCCATGACTGCAGGTATATGATTGTTTCTGAATCCCAGAAAGATGGCCTTTTGCTCAGAGAACTGACTTTTTTTTGCAGCCTTCTTTCTGCTGTGTTTAGACTTTGGCGTTTCACAGCACCTCTTCTAGGTGAAATGATTTCACAATGTCATTTGTATTAGGCTTCGCTTTGTTATCCAGTTGAAGCCTTCTGTAGGTGGAAGACAGGAGTGAGTTCTGGCTTGTTTACCATCTGTTTATCTGGCTTGATGACACTACGTTTGTATAACAGGAGCTCAGGAGATGAATCAGTATTTCTCATGAAGCAACACGCTGCTCTCTGTGTACAGAATAACTAGGAAAGTTTGGGGTGATTGCAAATGACTGCTGCTCTGGCCCCTTATTTTCTATATTGGAAGGGTTCTGGCTTTTATTCATTCTGAATTCTCTAAAATGTTAAGTCTTACACCTGTTGAACTCTAGCCTGTGCTCAGCCTCTCGGTCACATCTGACTCTTTGCAAGCACCCTGAACTGTAGCCCACCAGGCTCCTCTGTCCATGGGATTTCCCAGGCAAGAATACTGGAGTGGGTTGCCATTTCCTTCTCCAGGTAAACTCTTGCTAAATAATGCTGAACTATCAATATGGGAATGGGTGCTTTCCTGAGATGTTTTTTTTTCATCCTCCAGCAGCTTTAATTTCCTGCATCTCTTTCTTGTTTTCGACTCTCCTGGCAACCCTCCACTTTTCACCTCATCATTCTGTAACTAAGCTTCCAGAAACAGAACGGTCCTCCAGGTGTGGTCTCCTCTAGTCTCTGAGCAGTGAGGTCACTCTTCTCTTCATAATGGTACCTTGTTCTTACCTGGCACACACACTCCTTCCAGAAGCCGAGCCAAAGTAAGTTACCAGCTCCTTCAGCAAACAGAGACCTGCCAGCCAAGGCCCCCCCGCCCGCCCCATATTTTTAGAAACTTACTTAACAGGCATGGTGTGTTCCTAACAGAAACCAGTAATAATGACCTTGGAGGTTCAGGGGTCCTTTACTCTTGGATCTCAAAGTACAGGGGAAACTTGAGTTTATAACATCCCTGGGAAATAGCTTCCCTGCTGTTTAGTTTAAGTGGAAGGTGGGAGGCTTTGGGGAAAAGTACCAACCCCCACAAAGGCCTGGAGAGCTGCAGTCCATGGGGTCACCAAGAGTCGGACGTGACTGGGCGACTGAATGACTGAACAACACCTACCACCCCTCAGAGAGTGGGGCTTTTGAAACTGGATCCAGGGTGACATCAGGGAAAACGTGCTTGGTAATGGGGCCTCCAGAGTGTCGTTTTTACTGAAAGGTTTACGTAATTACTGGCCAATTACCAGGTGACTCTAATGGTAAAAAAAATCCCGCCTGACAATGCAGGAGACATGAGACACAGGTTCAATCCCTGGGTTGGGAAGATTCCCAGGAGAAGGAAATGGCAACCCACTACAGTATTCCTGGCTGGGAAATCCCATGGACAGAGGATCCTGGCGGGCTACAGTCCATGGGGTCACAAAGAGTTGGATACGACTGAACGACTTAACAACAATAACCAGCAAATCACAGGAATGAAAACAGGATACAGTGAGGAGGAAATTATTTAAGAAATAACAAAGAATAGTTTCCTAGAACCTGAGAGGGGGCTTTCCTAGAAGGATAATATTTTCTAGATTAAAAGGGTCCACCTTGGACCCTGCCTGAAGTCTGAAAATGAGCCAGTCCAAGGACATCACTGCAGAATTTTAGGACCCCACAAAGGAGAAGACCCCAAACACTTCCAGGGGTGAACCAGCCATTCACAGGTCAAGACTCCAGGACAGAATGGCACTAATTGCTCATCCTTGTACCAGGCCTGGAAGATGGGAGACAGTGAAGCAGAGCTTTCAAAATTCCAAGGAGAAATGATTCTGATCCTGGAATTCTGACTCCAGCCAGAAAATCAACCAACTGTGTGGATGGAAAAAAGACTTGATAGGATGTGTGAGATTTGCGGAAATTTGTCAGGAAGCCGCTGCAGGGTATAGCCTCTAAAACAGGGGAGGGAACCATAGAAGAAGAATTGGGATTCAGAAAACAAGGGCAGGACAGGGCATTTCCTCGGGAAGAACACACAGACACCCTGACATGTTTGGCTATAGAAATGGGAGATTTACACTAATAAATTTCAGAGTTTGAAAGTATGGTAGTAATAAATAGTTAAATGTACACACACAGCCCTGGTACAATGGTAAGCTCCAAAGAAAATGTTGTGTAAGAGACAAAAAAACAAACAGCTTGCACTGTGACTCAGCTGTGAACAGCGTTTACGAGCATCATTCTATAAACACTGAACTGCTGTAACCAATATATGTGGAAACTTTATTGATGCTGAGAGGATGGGAAGCCAGGAAACATGTTTGAGTGAGGTGGGGGCACAACGAGTGAGGGGGAGTGACATCTCAGGCTGGGGAGCCTGGAGGCAACGCCTAAACGGGAGATTCTGGGAAGAGGAGCAGAAGCGTGTTGTCTGGAGACAGAAAAGGAAAAAACCAAGGATATGCTCAACTGGTGCAGGTGGGCTGCCTCCCAGGAGCAGAGTGTGCTCAGAGGCTCTGTCGCTCTTCAAAAAAGCTTGTAGAACCCCTGCAGGACTTTAAAATTGCACATAGGTAATTTGTGCTGGAGCAGACTCTTGAGAGTCCCTTGGACTGCGAGGAGATAAAACTAGTCAATCCTAAAAGAAATCAAGCCTGAATATTTATTGGAAGGACTGATACTGAAGCTGAAGCTCCAGTACTTTGGCTACCTAATGTGAAGAGCCAACTCATTGGGAAAGACCCTGATGCTGGGAAAGATTGAGGGCAAGAGAAGAGGACGACAGAGGGAGAATGAGATGGTTGGATGGCATCACCAACTCTATGGACATGAGTTTGAGCAAACGCTGGGAGATGGTGAAGAACAGGGAAGCCTGGCATGCTGCAGTCCATGGGGGTGGCAGAGTTGGGCATGACTCAGTGACTGAATAACAACATACATTATTGGGATGGAAAAGCCCCAGATAGCTAAGTTGGGAATGATCGGGACATTGCTCTCCAAGGGCACTCAGGGGCCAGGGTGAGGACTCAGATGGGGCAGGTGAGGCAGGTGTAGGCATCCTGACTGCAGGCTGGGGTGGAGTGAAACTTCAAGGGCTCCTCCCTCCTTCCAGGGACCTACAGACCTCACTTTGGGGAACTTAACGTTCCCTTGGGAAACAACTGGTCTCCAATCACAGGACTGGTCTATTGCTGCAAAAAAAAAAAAAAAAAAAAAGGTAAGAGTGTGTTTCGAGGGTAGAACATATGGATCATAATTAGAATTAATGAGTAAAAATTCCAATGTTAGTCTGGGCAGCGTGAGGATTCATTACAGATTTGATGAAAGAGATTCCAGTTCATTAAAAGTTAAATGTTCTCATTCCTCAGGACGTTGCTCTCAGTTAGTGACATGAGGGTCTCCATTCTCCAGCGCGTCCTGCCCGGGATCCCTGGGCTGAAGCTAAAGCAGGTTAAGTACTGTCTCATCTCCTGGTGCCCCAGCCGTCCTAGAAGCCGTGCTCAATTTCCACGATGAAACCTCTTTAATCCTCTCTGTTTCCCCTCAGGCTGGCTGCAGGCTCTCAACTCTGTGAATTTTTAATTAAGCTTGAGCTGGTGATGCACATGCAGTTCTGCAATCCCTGAGACCCACGTGGTTTTTCTGCGCTTCTTTTGATGGCCTTTTCCAGCAAGGCCTGGGGTATAGTTCTCCAAGAGATGAATGACGAGGGCTCAGGGCAGAGGAAGAAAGAGAGGTGGTTATCATGGTCAAAGGCCCTGGGACAAAGCCAGTTCTCTTCTCTGCTGGTTATCTGCAGGCGCCCCACCACCTGGTCCCATGTTCTGCCTCCACTGTGCTTTGAATCCCAGGATCTAGGCTTTCTAGGCTCCTTTGCTTGTCCCCTGGCTTCTTGACCTCTGGTTAGCTCTGGGGTCAGCAGGGGAGGACGGTGGGCAGCAGGCAAGTGTCTCTGGCCCCAAGTTCTCCCAGGGCCTCACTCCATGCTCCCTCTGCTGACCCATCAGCTCCCCAGGTGCCAGTCACCACGGGAAATCCCTCCACACCCCCTGACTAGCTATTTAATTAAACTCACTTCACTTAGACTTAATGACTGGGCCATCTGTTTCCTGCCAAGACCTGAGCTGATAAGAGTCTGGTTTCAGCGATGTCATTACCTATTTGTCTCTAGGTCTCCCCACCAACGTATGAGTCCCCAAGGGCAATGGCTGTGACCTATTCATCCATGTCTCCCAGGATCTAGAACATGGGCTGGCATCCACAGGCATTCAAGGTATACGTGACAAATGAAACACGCAGCTGCTAGGGAGTGTCTGCATGTGGTGCTGAATTTCAGAGAAACCCTGAAGCTATTCAACATATGCAGACTCGGAAACAAGAGTGGAGACTATGACGGAGAAAAAAATATTTACCACTGTGCTATTTCACAGTCACTAATGTTTTTTTAAGATTTATTTTTCTTTTGAACTTTTTATTTTGTATTGGGGAGTATACAGATGGTATACCCTGGTGGCTCAGATGGTAAAGAATTTGCCTGCAATGCGGGAGACCTGGGTTTGATCCCTGGGTTGGGAAGATTCCCTGGAGGAGGGCATGGCAACCCAATCCAGTATTCTTGCCTGGAGAATCCTCATGGGCAAAGGAGCCTGGTGGGCTACATTCCATGGGGTCTCAAAGAGTCAGACACAACTGAGTGACTAGGAACATAGCCAATTAACAATGTTATGATAGTTCAGGTGAACAGCAAAGGTACTCAGCGATACATATACATGTGTCCGTTCTCTCCCAACCCCCTCCTGTCCACGCTGCCATATAACATTGAGCAGAGTTCCCTGTACTGTATAGTAGGTTCTTGTCAGTTATCCAGTTTAAATATAGTAGTGGGCACATGACCATCCCAAACTCAACATCCCTTGTATGTGGAACCTAAAAAGAAATGATACAAATGAACTTACAAAACAGAAAGAGACTCAGAAAAGAAACTTATGGTTGCCAGGGGTGGGAGTTGGGGAGGAAAAGGAATAGTTAAGATTATTTTTTTATGTGGATCATTTTTAAAATCTTGAATTGGTTACAATATTTTTTATGTTTTGGCTGAGAGGCATGTGGGATCCTAGCTCCCTGATCAGGGATGGAACCTGAAGCCCATGCATTGGAAGGTGAAATCTTACCACTGGACTGCCAGGGAAGTTCTGTCACTAACTGCTTAGGCCAAGCCCTTTTCCACTCCAGACATGAACGTCAAGACTGTCTACAACCTACTAGCTTCTACAACCAACTTCACAGACTCTCACTTGAAGATACTGGATAAACATGTGAAACAGAAGCCAAGGCATACAGAACCTAGGGTGGGTTTGGACAACAAGCCCACCATTCTGGATGCTTTCAGCCATTTTTAGGGGCTTAAACAATAAAGTTCATTATTTATTGTTGTTCAGTCACTAAGTGGTGTTCAACTCTTTGTGACCCCATGGACTGCAGCATACCAGGCTTTCCTGTCCATTACTGACTTCTGGAGCTTGCTCAAACTCATGTCCATTGATTTGGTGATGCCATCTAACCATCTCATCCTCTGTCACCTGCTTCTCCTCTTGCCCTCAATCTTTCCCAGCATCAAGGTCTTTTCCACTGAGCTGGCTGTTTACATCAGGTGGCCAAAGGATTGGAACATCAGTTTAAGCACCAGTCCTTCCAATGAATATTCAGAACTGATTTCCTTTAGGACTGACTGGTTTGATCTCCTTGCTCTCCATTATTATCTCACACAAAATTCTGGAGGCTCAGGGTCTTCTCTGATGCCTCATAAGGTTGACTTTTATCCTTGCTGCCCCACCAAACTCCCACATTCAGAGGCCACCACATGACAGCCACTGGCCCAGGGGCCACCTTCACACCAAACACAGGGAAGGAGGTTCTTCTCACCTGCCTGGTTTTCTCAGCAAGGCCTCAGTACACGTACCCTCTTGTCCATTGGCCTCCACTGGCTCTCAGGCCCATGACCTGGCCACAGAGAGGGTGGTGAACGAATGTCTGGTGTTTTCAGGCTCCATGATGAGAAGCGATCACCACCAGCAAGAAGGGGCTGAGGAGGGACTATTGAATAAACGACCAACAGCTTCGGGAACAGAGACCAAAGATTCAGTAGAGCACAGGTGCTGGCTTCTCGGAGGGCTGCACACACACTTCACTGAGCAAGTTATCTGATGGACATACTCACATCCATTCTTCACGTGGGTTGATTTATTTGAGCAGAGTAACTCCGGAGGCAGAAGCCACGCCAACTTCAGGCTGCCCCTCCAGGAGATGCTACGTTGATGGCCGTGTCACAGAGAAGGACAAGTGACAAGCAAATGTTTCGAGGGGCTTTAGGAGGATACACACAGATGAAAGCTGTCATGGGTCCTAAACATACACACACACCTCTGTATCTAACGTGATTCTCACACTATTCCCAGCTGTTTTTTCACGGTTTATTATATTTACTTGCATTTTATGGTAAAGGCATCTGACACACCAGAAAAGTCAATATTTGTCAGTAATTCTGTCGGTCTCCTTTTGCCAAAGTGCTGTTTAAGCAAAAAAAGACATCTCTGGGTTAGAGCTTAGGGTGGAATATATCATGAACGTCTGTGCTGTGTGCTCAGTTGTGTCTGGCTCTTTGTGACCCGTGGACTATAGGCAGCCAGGCTCCTCTGTGCATGGGATTTCTCAAGCAGGAATATTGGAGTGGGCTGCTATTTCCTTCTCCGGGGGATCCTCCCGACCCAGGGATTGAATCCATGTCTCCTGCACTGGCAGATGGATTCTTTACCACTAACGCCACCTGGGAAATTCAGTCATGAAAAGTGAGGTGCTAATATTCTCTTTTGATTAATGAAAAGATGTAAGCTTAAAAAAATTGTTTGAAAGAGGAGAGATCAAATGTTTATCAAATTCCAAATGTGAGTTAGTTGTAGTGAGGTGGCTGAACCTAGAGCCTGTCACACAGAGTGAAGTCAGTCAGAAAGAAAACAAAATATTGTATATTAATGTGTATATGTGCAATCTAGTGAAATGGTACTGATTAATTTATTTGCAGAGCAGGAGTAGAGACACAGAAGCATAGAACAGACTTGTGGACACAGTGACGGAAGGAGAGGATGTAAGATGAGAACGTAATTGATGGAATTGAGAACGTAAGATGTTATACACGACCACGTGTAAAAGAGACAGCTAGTGGGAAGCTGCTGTATAGAACAAGGAGCTCAGCTCAGGGCTCTGCAGTGACCTAGAGGGGTGATATAGGGGTGGGTGGAATGGAGGCTCAAGAGGCAGGGAATATATGTACTCATAGAGCTAATACATACAGCAGAAACGAACACAACGTAATAAAGCAATTATCCTCCAATTAAAAATTTTAAAGAATAAAAGAACATTTATCAGTTTCCTTCTGCAGGCTACATATTCTGCATATACTCTCATGGCCCCATGCGTGGGGTGCGTACTGTGTGTATGTGTGTGATGTGTGTGTGAAGCCATGTATGTGATGTGTGTGTGTGGTGGGGGGGGATATGTATCTATGGGGATGTATGTGTGTGGTGTGTGTGTTTGGTGTGTGTATGTGTATGATGTGTGTATATTTATGTGGGGTGTGTGTGTATGCTGTGTGTGCATGTGTGTGGTATGTATGGGTGTGTGGTGTGTGTATATGTGTGTGGTGTGCGTATGTGTGTAATGTATGTGTATGTGTGTGGTGGGTACGTATGGTGTGTGTATGTTGTGTGGTGTGTATGTGTGTATGGTGTGTGTGTGTATGGTGTGTGTATGTGTATGGTGTGTGTATGTTGTGTGGTGTGTATGTGTGTATGGTGTGTGTATGTGTGTGGTGTGTGTGTGTATGGTGTATGTATGTGTGTGGTGTGTGTATGGTGTGTGTATGTGTGTTTGGTGTGTGTATGTGTGTTTGGTGTGTGTATG
>NW_024070209.1:45259364-45329995 GCF_014754425.2 Oryx dammah | reverse complement strand
GTGTGTATGGTGTCTGCATGTGTATGGTGTGTGTATGTTGTGTGGTGTGTATGTGTATGGTGTGTGTATGTGTATGGTGTGTATGTGTGTGTATGGTGTGTGTATGTGTATGGTGTGTGTATGTTGTGTGGTGTGTGTGTGTGTATGTGTATGGTGTGTGTCTGTATGTGTGTGGTGTGTGTATGATGTGTGGGGGGATATGTACATGAGGGGGTGTATGTGTGTGATGTGTAGTGAAGAGATTGCAAGCCCCTTTTTACAGTGAGGGAGCTGACTCGAGGACAAATCCCACAGCTCATTGGTGGCCGTGTCCAAATTCACAACCAGGTTGGGGCATGATTTTTAACCACCCCTCCCCAGACAGTGTGACTGGGCTACAAACATGTAACCTCACAGGAGCCCTCACATCCATGAGCCAAAAATCCCCTCTTCCTGAGGGTGGAAACCCCTTCCCTGAGCAATAGGGCTCTGTGACTCAGATGGTAAAGAATCTGCCTGCAGTGTAGGAGACCCTGGTTCGATTCCTAGGTCATGAGGATCCCCTGGAGAAAGAAATGGCAACCCACTCCAGTATTCTGGCCTGAAGAATCCCATGGACAGAGGAGCCTGGTGGGCTACAGTCCACGGAGTTGCAAAGAGTCGGACACAACTGAGCGACTAATGCTTTCATTTTCCTTAAGCAATGAGCCCTGGCAGGAATGACCACTTTCATGAAATTCTGTTGTTGAATGCATGGCCTGTGGCACTGCAGTGTCCTCAGGCCTGGCCTGTGTTGAGGAAATGACCAGCCAGTTTGCTGACCCTACAGTTCCAGTGGTAGCTGCTGGGGAGGAGGGGAGGCTATCTTGGTGTGGGAGATGCTCACATCTAATTATCATCCACAGATACTCCTCCAAACCATCCCTTTACTGATTAAAATTCTACAGTTGTCTTCCTTACATTCTTATTTAATTTTTTCTTAAAGGAGGATAAGAGAATGCAACCTGTCAGTACCTCAGGCTACAAGTGAGCAGCCAGGTTCTTCTGCCCCCAGCCCTTAAGTCTGGCTTCTCAGTCAGAGCCCAGCTCCAGTCCTGGGTCACTAGCCAGGCTGGGCCTGTCTGGGCTGTGTGGCCTCCTCCCAGCTGGCAAGTCTCTCTAGGTATCAGTTTCCTCATTTATAGGAAGAAAGGGCTCACTCAGATGCTCTCAAAACTTGTCTCATGCTTTGAAATATTTGATTCTAAGATTTGGGGAAAACAATAGTGTTTTCAGATCAGGGATCACATCCAGATCACAGCACAATCCATCCCCACAAGAACCTAAAGGAACCTCTGGGACAGGATAGTTCCTTCAGCTCCAAGCGTGCCATCTCTAAGGTTGCATCTGAGATCTCTCCTTTCATGGGAGACCATTTATCTAGTCCTTATGTGTCCTTGATTCAGTCTGATGAAATCTAAGAACACAGTAGTTATCAAGCCATGCCCAGGGACAGACACAGCTGTAATCCCTCCCTGAGAACAAATGAAGAGAACAAAATTAAGCAAGGAGATTTGTTAACCTCTCTACAAGGTTGTTTGCAAAAGAAAAAAAAAATACATGCGAGAATTTTCCTCTAGCTTACCTCTAAAATAGATCAGAATCTGTGGTTTCTTCCCTCAAAGGCAGAGCTGTAAAACGTTTCCCTACATCTCCTGTGCCTCTGTCCTGAGAACAGAGAGGTTGGCAGGTGGTGTGATCATAACCAGCAGACAGGGTATCAGGCATATCTTAGGAACCCATTTCTACCAATCCTAGCCTCCCAGGGTGTACTTACAATACACTGCACTTGTCATTGCTGTTGTCCAGTTGCTCAGTCATGTCCGACTTTTTGTGACCCCATCGACTGCAGCACACCAGGCTTCCCTGTCCTTCTCTATCTCCCTGAACTTGCTCAAACTCATGTCCATTGAGTCGGTGATGCCATCCAACCATCTCATCCTCTGCAGCTCTCTTCTCCAGCCATCATTCTTTCCCAGCATCAGCGTCTTTTCCAGTGAGTCAGCTATTGCCATCTGGAGAAGGAAATGGCAACCCACTCCAGTGTTCTTGCCTGGAGAATCCCAGGGATGGGGGAGCCTAGTAGGCTGCCGTCTGTGGGGTCGCACAGAGTCGGACACGACTGAAGCGACTCAGCAGCAGCAGCAGCAGCTATTGCCATCAGGTAGCCAAAGTATAGGAGCTTCAGCTTCAGCAACAGTCCATACCAACTGATTATAATGCCTGGGTTGGATGTGATAAACCTCTTAACACAATAGTTTGTTAAAAGTCTGTGCTGAACAACATGAATTGTGGGGTGTCACCTAATGTGCCTAGCAAATATTTCTGCCCAGACTGATTGTTCGAAGCCTTGATAACCAAAGCTGAGCCCTAATGACTCTTCCCTCCAGGCAGAAATAATTGAGTCAAAGAGGAAAATAAAAACTGAGCATACTTATTCCTCTTCACAACTTTACAGTGTTAACCATTTGCCCCAAGGATGAATCTCAAATAATTACACTGTTAACCACTTGCCCCCAGGAGGAATCTCAATAATTCCATGTGTAACTGTGACTGTTTAATAATTGGTTCTCTGTTTCTCACCATTGCCATGGAGATGGACATCTTGGGCCATAGTGCCAGAGGCATCTCCTGTCTAAATGCATTCTGATCATCAGTGCAATTCTTGATGAGCCAGAGGCAAGCGCGGCTCGAACAGTGTGGTTGATGAGCCAAAGACTAGTGGTGTGTGTGCCATCCGATCCCTTCAGTGACACTGTCAATGCCAAGGCAGCAACTTGAAAGAGTTTTCAGTCAGCAAAATGCTCCTTCAAACACAATCTGACTCAGAGAGCTTGTCCATCAAATAGAAAAGTGGAGAAGCTCAGCATAAAGGTTGAAGCTCTGGGGAGAATGGCCAGGTTTGGGGGAGGGTTTGTTCCCTGGTTTCCTGGGGCACTTCTGCAGGGCCCGGGATGCTGAGATTGGAGGAAGTTAGCACATTCTGCCTGCAGTGCTCTGGGAGGGGCAAAAGAGAAAGCAACCAGCCCTGATTCACTTCTTAGCTAGAAAGGTTAGAACTAACCAGTCTATTTTTCTGTTGTTCTTTTTAAAATTTATTTATTTTGAATTGAAGGATAATCACTTTACAATATTGTATTGGTTTCTGCCATACATCAGCACGAATCAGCCACAGTTATACACATATCCCCTTCTTACTGAAGCGCCCTCCCACCTCTCACCCCATCCCATCCCTCCATGTTGTCACAGAGTGCCAAATCAGTCTATTTTTTAATTTAATAAATCCACTAGAATATGCACACACACAAACAAAAACAACATTTTAAAGATTGAAACACAAAGGGACTTCATTTAGAGACACCCAAGAGCTCAAGTTTGAAGTACAACTTAGAGGAAGGGTGGGGACAGAATGACAGGACAGAGATGTGTTAAATCTGGTTTATGCCAGCTAACGAAAGCTGCTCAGCCTCCAGGAATTTTCCAGGACAACTGTTCAACATTGACTTTATTAAAAATTAAAGTATGTATCTAGCAATCGCACCCCTTGGTATCTCTCCAAATGAGTTGAAAACCCTCACACAGATGTTTATAGCAGTTTTCGTTATAATCATCAAAACTTGGAAGCCACCAAGATGTCTTTTGGTAGGAGGTGAATAAATAAACTGTGGTGCGTCCAGACAATGGAGTATGATTCAGCATGAGAAAGAAAAAGAGTATCAAGCCATGAAAAGGCGTGGAGGAACCCTAAATGCATGTTACTAGTGAAAGAAGCCAATATGAAAAGTGTACATACTGTGGGATTTCAACTCTATGAGGTTCTAGAAAAGGCAAAACAATGGAGACATTAAGAAGGTCAGCAGTCGCCAGGGATTAGGGTAAACAGGCCAAGCAGAGGATTTTTAGGGCAGTGAGATTGCTATGAATGATACTATAATGGTGAGTACATGTCACTATACACGTTCAAACCTACAGTCTGTAGGGTCACAAGGAGTTAGCACAGCACGTAGATTACATAGAGATTCCTGGGTGACTCACAAGTAAAGAATATGCCTGCAACTCGGAAGACGAGGATTTGGTCCCCGGGTCGGAAAGATTCCCTGGAGGAGGGCATGGCAACCCACTCCAGTGTTCTTGCCTAGAGAATTCCATGGACTGAGGAGCCTGCAGGCCACAGCCCATAAGATCGCAAAGAGTTGGACATGACTCAGTGACTGAGCACAGCACGGAGATTATCCAACACCAAGAGTGAGCACAAATGTAACAATGGACTCTGGGTGATGGTGTGTCCATGTGTGCCCATCAGTTTTAACGAAGGCACCATCCAGGGTAGGGTGCTGGTAACAGGGGAGCGTGTGAGTGGGGTGGAGGCAGAGGACTATGGGAGAATCTCAGTGCCTTCCCCTCAGTGTTCCTCTGAATCTAAAGGGCTCTAAAAAAGAAAGTTTATTAAAAGTTAACTGTAATATATGAAAGAAGAGAAGGTTAGCACTCTCCTTGACAAGGATGGAAGAGGCTCTGGGGCCTAACAACTGGCATTCGGTTAAGGCATTGCCACCTACTTTGTGGCATCTAACCACTGCTTTTTTCTTCTGCAGTTTTGAATGACCTGTGGCCACATGCAGCAATATATTTAAATCTGATCACAATGCAATTAATCATGTATTACTATTTGGTAATTAAAAGATAGTATTAAAATTTTAAAAATTAAACTATAAATTTTAATTAATAAAATACATTAAATTAGAGGTAATAAACACTCAAAAGTCACCACTTCCTCCTTGTTTATCACATTTTAATTTTATCTATGTTCTCAAGTTTACTCACTTGTATCATATCTGTAGAGTAGAATTATTATGTATTGCTTGCTACTGGACTGCTCTTCCCAGCTCTGTGATAAGCGGCCTCAATTGGGTAGCTTGAAATTACATTGCCTGTCATAGGAATACTTACACAATAGAAATCACTATGTACAGGATTTTTCCCCAGGAAGGTTGATTATTAAACACCACACCACTGATAACATGTACAGTATGAGCTCAGATATTGGGATAAGTAACACATGTGCATCTGAGGATGCTCATCAAAGGACAGCTTTTGGGAAAAGATTATGGAAACACAGATCTTCATATATGATTAAATCAAGTAATTCACTCTGAATGCATCCAAAGACCTCTTTAAAATGGTTCCAATGATTCTCTCTCCTGGAAGCCAGGAACCCTCACCAATTTGAAGAATTAAATCACTCAAATTTGAAGAAGAAACAGCTGCCTCAAGAGCAGCCCTCTTGCCATCAGAATTACTCAGATCTCGTTCTGAGAGACAGAAGTTAATTGCCAAACTGTTTACTGTAATTAAGTCTATCAGCATGGTTTTCTCCTGATGAAAATAAAGATCGGTATATTGAATCTTCTGGGAAAGGAGTCTTTTATCTCCCCTAAATTAGAAATCTATGATTCTATGCAAGTTCTCTTCAAGACATGGCTTCACTCGCCTCAAAAATATGAAGGACTTAAAAAAATTAATATTTGCCACAATAGAGAAGCTGGTTGCAGGTACCATTAATTCACTGCAAGCACCATTGTATCCTGATACATCTCATCGAGGTTATTTAAGTGTGTCTGAAGAATGTGTCTTTCACCAGCCTTTGCTTCCAGTGATAAACTATGAAATACTGAAATAGAGGTATTACATACCCTCTATTATCTATCTAAATGTATCTATCTATGTATCTACCATTTATCTGTCATCTGTCAACATATCTATCAATAATCTATTATCTATCTACTTATCTATCATATCTGTCATCTATCCATCGTACCTATCATCTATCTATCATATCTATCTTAGTGTCACACTACAGTAGCAATAAAAAATAATTCTTTGAGGAAATAGCTATATTTCAATGATAATGAAGACCATAGATTTTGGGTATATATTTCCAGATATCTCACTATGCTTTATATATCTCAAAAATTGTTCTCTATATGGTACTTTAAAACCTGCCTTTCTTCTGAATAATTTATTCCAGATATCTTTTTCAGGTCAGTTGACCTTGGTTGCCACACTGGGAGGTGGGACAGGCAGGAATAGCCCCAAACTGGCCCCTGGTGGCATACTTCATCACCTGTGGGCTTCACAGGAGTCCTCCTGCGGGACTTCTGCCTGGTGCCAGCAGGAGCCAGGGCGTGGGGTGGGTTATGTGTGGGTATGGCCTGGGGGTAAGTTGGGTTCTGTGTGTGTGTGTGTGTGTGTGGACACATGGCTCTGGGGCTGTGGAGGCAGGGCTGGCAGTGGAGAGACAGAGAGCAGCTGCAGGGGCTGCCCCCATCTTCGGGTGCTGGCACGACGGCTGAGGAAGCTGAGCCCTTAGGTTGGAAGGTAGCCTCCCAGGTCGACAGAAAGAGAGAGAAGCCTAGAACCTGTGAACTATTGGGCTGGTTTAGAAATTAAATATTTAGACATGTGCTAGGTGAGTTTCCACCCCTCCTCCCCTGGACTGGAAAATACTACGGGGAGACCTGAAGCCTTGTCTGTCTAGCTTTTGTGCAGCTTGTCCTCTGGCAGCATTTGCAACCCAACCGGGAAATCATGTGTTTCTAGGGCCACTTTCAGACATGCAAGTTCACGTACAATCCTGGATTCCAAATACCTTGAGTCACACTTGCCAGACTATGAAGAGCTTTCAAATAGAGTTGACCTTTGAATAACAGGTGTTTCAACTGTGTGGGTCCATTTACACTTGGATTCTTTTCAGTAGATCTGTCCTACAGTCTATATGTTCCCCAGGCAGGTGACGGCAGCCCACCAGACTCTGCCGTCCCTGGGATTCTCCAGGCAAGAGTGCTGGAGTGGGTTGCCATTGCCTTCTCCAATGTATGAAAGTGAAAAAAGAAAGTGAAGTCGCTTGGTCGTGTTCGACTCTTAGCGACCCCATGGACCGCAGCCTACCAGTCTCCTCCATCCATTGGATTTTCCAGGCAAGAGTACTGGAGTGGGTTGCCATTGCCTTCTCCGGAATGCAAGAATACGGCCCCTTGGATAAGGAGGGTCCACTGTAAAGCTATCCTTGTATTTTTCACTGCATTGGGATTGGCAATCCTGACCCTTGGTTTTTCAAGGGTCAACTGTCTGCCGTGATTTTACTCAGAGCTCTCTTGCTTTGAAAAGACAGTTGCTTTCTGTCTCTTTACACAGAGAGTGGTGTCCAGATTCAACAAGGCTGCAGGACCCACGTCTTACTCACCTGCCCTCCGTTTTCTTCCTAATGTCCCCACCCTGCTCTATTTTATTTATTTTGATTTTGGTTCAGTGCTGTCCTTATTATAGGCTTTCTGGGGCTCTTATGATCACAAGTTCTCTGGGTTGGTGTGGTGGGAATGGCTGGAAGCTGTTACTGCTAACCTCCATGCTGTTACTTTGCCTCGTTGTCACTGGCAGTCCTGTGACTCATGCAAGTCACTTTACTTCTGAGTGCAAGTCTCTTCCTCTTAGGAGCCAGCTGACCACACCCTCCCAGATGCACCCAAGGGGTGGTGCTTTCTCAGAAGAACCTCTCAGAAGGTGTAAGAAGCAGATGCATGCACGGCACAGGAAACTCCACTCCGTGCTCTGTGGTGACCTAAAGGGAAGGACATCCAGAAAGGCGATATTTGTATACGTATCGGTGACTCACTTTTCTGTGCAGCAGAAACTAACACAACATTGTAAAACATCTAAACTAATTTTAAAAAATGTACCATGAGAAACCAAAAATTTTAAAAAAATAAAGAAGAATTTTTCTTGAAACCAACGGCAGAAGCGGATGCTTAAAACACCATGAATTTTCTGGATCCCAATAATAATATCAGACTTCCTGGGTGGCTCAGCGGTAAAGAATCTGCCTGCCAATGCAAGAGATGTGGGTCCAACCCCTGGGTCACGAAAATCCTCTGGAGAAGGGAATGGCAACCTGCTCCAGTATTCTTGCCTGGGAAATCCCAGAAACAGAAGAGCCTGGTGGGCTACCACCCATGGGGTTGCAAAGCATCGGACATGACTGAGTGACTGAGCATGGACACAACAACAATATTGAAATATTAACAAACAAATCTTGTTGACGTTGAGTCCCTTGAGTCCTTCACTTCGTCCCAGGTTACAGATGACAGCGTCATGGCAAGATCCGGTCCAGGCGGGGGACCTGGGGTGTTTATCTTCAATCCCACCACCTTCTCCCCCAACCTAGGCTTCTTTCCTTCTTGACACCCAGACCTTCCTTCTTGGGTTCCCCAAGGGCTGGCTTTCTGTCTTCATCTTTCTACCAAGCGGACAGATCCCATGTCTCTGTGTGGCTATGGCTGCCATAAGGACAACCCAACTAACTCAACTAAGGGAGGAAGAGTGGCCAGGAGTTTATGTGTAGCCCTGTTCTCTCCTCAAGGTGTTGACTGACCACTGGCAGAGTGGACCCCAGAGGGCACCGTCTTCCTGAGTCACTCTCTAGTGAGCACCCTTTCTCATGGCTACTGCAAACATCTGAGCACAATTCTCCTAGCTTAGGGATGTGTTATTTTTGCAGCAGTTGGAAGCAGACTTGGTACCCTTAAGGGCCCTTCTCACCCACAGCAGTGGCGTCTGTCTCTATTTAGAAAGGACACATGACTGCCTCTCCTAGCCCCACATCCGGATGCTTGAAGACGTCTGGGATGAATGGACCAGGGGGTGACTCGAACACCATGGTTTTCTCAAGATGTCTTGGAGCCCTCCCAGGAAGGGCAGCTGAGCAGCTCTCTATGTCCTGGCTGCAGTCTCCCCAGGCGCCCAGCTGCCCCAGGAAAGGGCCAGGCTGCTCCCATGTCACCACCAATTCCCCTGCCCCCATCCCCACAGCCAGCTCTCAGCAACTAACAGCTTCCCAAGGGCCTGAGGATGTGGGAGGCAGGCAAGGGATGAGTCTGGGAGGGGCCTGGCCTGGGAAGCAGCCAGCTTCCTATGTGAGTGGATGCTCTTTGGCTGACTGGCCACTTGACCTTGGCCTGAGCCCCTGGGAAAGCGCACCCTCCATGCTCTTGATTTATTTCTGGCTTCATGCACGCTTCCTATTTATGTTAACGTTCTGACAGAAGAGGGCTTTCTGGAGAATTCTAAACCCTCTGCGTGACCCACCCCTGCTCCTGTGGGCCTGTCACTCTGCCCACCTCTCACCCCGTCTCAAGATCTTTCCATTTGGGCTTTTAAATTCTAAATGGGCTGAGATATCTGATGCACAGAACCCTCTGGGATGCGATTCTGGAACATTCAGAGTCACACCCTTTTTGAACACTGCGAACTGGGAGCTTGTATGCTCAGTCACTTCAGTCATGTCTGACTCTTTGCAGCCTCTTGGACTGTAGTCCGCCAGGCTCCTCTATCCATGGAATTCTCCAGGCAAGAATACTGGAGTGGATTGCCACGCCCTCCTCTAGGGGATCTTCCTGACCCAGGGATCAAACCTGTGTCTCTTACGTCTCCTGCATTGCCAAGTGGTTTTTTTACCACTAGCGCCACCTGGAAGCAGAGTGGAGCTAAACCCACTCAAGTGATGAGTTTGCATGCAACCAGGAAAACAGTAGATACGTTGGGGAAGCTTTGTGACTTCCCAGAACACAGTGAGTCTGAAACCAGGGTCTCCTGAGCAGGCACTGGTTTACTGTGGGAGGTTTTTTTTTGTTGTTGTTATTGTTTTTTACTGTAACTTGTAGAACAGAGCGGGGGAGGCAGGGGAGCCGGGGGAAGGATGTCGGCATTTAGGACAGAGTCACATGAGACAAAATGACAAAAAGAAACCAAATTCATATGGGATGATAAGGGCTTCAGTCTGAAAGTGAATGACCTTGGTCTGACCTCTGCTCTGGCCCTATGAGCAGTGGGGCCTCTGGAGCACCAGGAATGTGTGGCACAGAGACACAGGGACCCAGAGGTGACCTCAGGACACATCCTCTGATGCGAAGACCCAGAGACCAGAGGTTCCCATGCTTCATTTTTGAGGAGCAGCTGAGGGTCAGGAGCAGGGACTTGGGAAGGAAGTGGGGTCTTTGAGACCCTCTGAAGCCATCCTGATAGATGCTCCAGCCTGGTCATGGTCCTGTGAGATGGGGGTCCACAGGCAGAGCCTCTGTTGAGTGGGCAGGCGGGCCTCCTCTCTGTGACCTCAGTAGACAGATGGTTGTGAACCATGGCATTTTCCCAGCAAAGAAGGTTTCACTGACTTCCTCTGTTCCCAGGCTTTGTAGGGAGCGCAGGGCACAGAGTGGGGTCATCAACCAGGATTCAGCTGCTCCTTCTGCCCATTGGGCAGGCACTGCCCATGCTTCAGGAAAGGGCGCCAGGTGAAGAGGAACCTGCCCACATGTTAAATCAGAGACACAAACTACCCGAGGAAAGAGTCAGTGAAACACAGGTGCCGGTGTGCCGTGGGTCCCATGTTCGTGCTCCTTTCCTCCCCAGCCTGTGAGTTCTGTTCCCTTATCCATGCTTACAGGGCATGTAGAAGTCAGAGCCTCGGGGATCAACCCCAGGAGATCCAGAAAAACACTGTGTCTCCATCAACCTACCAGACTTTGTTTGTTCTATCTCTCAAGGTCTCCAAGGTCAGAGAAATACGCGGCATTGAGGTAAAGGGTGATAATGTAAAGATGAGAAAATGTGCCTTCAGAGATGGCACCCAGGGATGCAACCACACACAGGACAGCCTGGTTACCAGTTGATGAAAGCCACAGAGAAACACAGAGAAGACAATGTGTCAAAAAATTACAGGAAACTCATGGATCTGTAGCCAAGTGCATGATGCATTACAGACAGAATGAAAACAATTGCACAGGTTGAAACTTTGTGAATGATCCAAGATTTAAAACAACTTGAAATGTTTTCAAAGTATTCCTTTATTGCTTGGAAATAGTTAGAGCTTTAAAAATATTTCCAAACCCTACCAATGAAGGACATACTCAGATTCTTAACCAGGTGATGTTTTTGAAATGCAGATTGTGAAAGCAGTTCTTTTAAAAGAACATAGAATGCCTTTCATGTTTGACTTCTAAAACTTGTATATGTTTTAGCAATAATGTAAGACTGCATGGCTTGAAATGTGCAGGGATTCAAGAGTTTTAAATAAATGTATGCTTTTGGGGAAAAGATATTTTCGTGGTTCATCTTTGATCTTTAAGTCGACCTGTCGGTAGTATGGATGGGATTTTCTGCTTGTCAAGCCTTCACATTTCTATGAACCTGTGGCAGAGGTTCCTGCCTTGGCCACTCACTGACCCACAAACACTGGAGAAGCTATTTAAAAAGCCTTGACCCCTCCCTTAAATACATGGGGAATTTGGACAGGTAATTTTAGATTTTAAGCCCCAAGAGCTGAGGTCCCCTGGGAACACAATTCTGAAGCAAGCTTTGACCAACTGGTCTTGGAATATGATGTCTTGTTTCCTTGTCTTCATGGATTTGCATCCCATATTGGAGTATAGTTGATTTACAACTATATTGTATTAGTTTCAGGTGCACAGCAAAGGGAGAAGTTTGAGGACAAGGGGGCAGCAGAGGGTGAGATGATTGGATGGCATCACTGACTCAATGGACATGAGTTTGAGCAAACTCCAGGAGCTAGTGAAGGACAGGGAAGCCTGGTGTGCTGTAGTCCATGGGGTTGCAAAGAGTCAGACACAACTGAGTGACTGAACAATGATAGCAAAGTATATCAGTTAGACATATACATATATCCTCTCTTTTTTAGATTCTTTTCCCATATAGCCTATTACAGAGTATTGGGTGGAGTTCCCTGTGCTGTACAGTTCAGTTCAGTTCAGTTGCTCAGTCGTGTCCAACTCTTTGCGACCCCATGAATCCCAGCACGCCAGGCCTCCCTGTCCATCACCAACTCCCGGAGTTCACTCAGATTCATGTCCATCGAGTCAGTGATGCCATCCAGCCATCTCATCCTCTGTCGTCCCCTTCCCCTCCTGCCCCCAATCCCTCCCAGCATCAGAGTCTTTTCCAGTGAGTCAACTCTTCATATGAGGTGGCCAAAGTACTGGAGTTTCAGCTTTAGCATCATTCCTTCCAAAGAACACCCAGGGTTGATCTCCTTCAGAATGGTCTGGTTGGATCTCCTTGCAGTCCAAGGGACTCTCAAGAGTCTTCTTCAACACCACAGTTCAAAAGCATCAATTCTTTGGCGCTCAGCCTTCTTCACAGTCCAACTCTCACATCCATACATGACCACTGGAAAAACCATAGCCTTGACTAGACGGACCTTAGTCGGCAAAGTAATATCTCTGCTTTTGAATATACTATCTAGGTTGCTCATAACTTTTCTTCCAAGGAGTAAGCGTCTTTTAATTTCATGGCTGCAGTCACCATCTGCAGTGATTTTGGAGCCCCCAAAAATAAAGTCTGACACTGTTTCCCCTGTTTCCCCATCTATTTCCCATGAAATGATGGGACCAGATGCCATGATCTTCATTTTCTGAATGTTGAGCTTTAAGACAACTTTTTCACTCTCCTCTTTCACTTTCATCAAAAGGCTTTTTAGTTCCTCTTCACTTTCTGCCATAAGGGTGGTATCATCTGCATATCTGAGGTGATTATTTCTCCCGGCAATCTTGATTCCAGCTTGTGTTTCTTCCAGTCCTCCGTTTCTCGTGATGTACTCTGCATAGAAGTTAAATAAGCAGGGTGACAATATACAGCCTTGACGTACTCCTTTTCCTATTTGGAACCAGTCTGTTGTTCCATGTCCAGTTCTAACTGTTGCTTCCTGACCTGCATACAGATTTCTCAAGAGGCAGGTCAGGTGGTCTGGTATAGTCCTTATTAGTTATCTATTTATAACAGTGTATATATGTCAATCCCCATCTCCTAGTTTATCTGGTAACCATAGTTTATTTTTTATATCTGCATCTCTTTTTATTTTGTAGATAAATTCATTTGTACCTTTCTTTTAGATTCCACATATAAGTGATATCTTATGATATTTGTCTTTCTTTGTCTGAATTACTTCACTCAGTATGATAATCTGTAATTTTGGTTTTCTGAGCAGGAACCACACAATTTTTTGTTATGTAGGCCATCCTTTGGACAAAGTTATTTTTAAAGTATCACAGTCTCTTAATTCTGGAACCCCAGGTGGATCACCTATGGGAGAAGACAGGGATGAGCTTACAGAGATGGAGGTGCCTTGGGTAAGCCTCCCCACGCTCCCCCATGGGTGGACGTGGACATGGGGCCCCCCTTCCCCTGGTGGCTTCATCTTCTTCCCACCAATTGCTCAGCTTCCACAGAGCTTTAGCCAATAACTCCTGAGGACTCAAGATCCTGCCTGGTTAGAAACAAATCCAGGTGCTAACCTGCAGACATACGTCATACAATCCAAACACTGAGATGTCACAAATCATAGTTTACATTTTCCCATATTATTTGCAAATGTATAGCCTGGACATAACTGTCCCAACGGTGAGCAAGGCCATCCCAGAGCAAGAATTCTAGGTCGACTTTCAGGCCACGGCAGCCTTGTGCTTGGACATGGGCAGAGAGTCTGGCTATACTTTGTGTTGAGAGAGTCTATATTTTGTTGTCTTTGCTCTGGGGTCTGACACCACCGCCCCCAATGCTAGTGTTTATTGACTCTTTACACTGCTGAGCTGGTGGCTCCTGGTTTCTCAGCAACACTTCTTACATCACTGCCAGTGTTAACCATCCTGTTGTGTTGCAGGCGAGAAAAATACAGACTCTTAAGAGCCCCTTGAAAGCCCCTATTCCAGGCCTGAGAAGCCACTGTTCTCTCTGGTATCTTCTGTCGTTAATTCCACAGGTATTTTCCAAGGGCCTCCTGCACACCTGCGGTGGCATGTCCTGTCCAGAGGCAGCGCCCACCCATGGGGTCCCCCCAGAGACCCAGCCTGACACTGTAAGTGGTGTGGAAAGGTCACATGTGGGGGCGGGAAGAGCAGATGAGTGTTGGACTGGGACCGCTATCCCCTACTTTGATGACTCCCCTTCTTCACCCACGAACTGAACCCACATTCTTATCTCAACTCCTGGTCTTTCTGAGCTATCAGTGGGGACTTCCCTGGCAGTCCAGTGGTTAAGACTCTGTGTTTCCAGTGCAGGGTTGTGGGTTCCATCCTTTGTCAGAGAGCTAAGCTCCCACATGCTTCATGGCCAATAAACCAAAACATAAAATAAAACATAAAATAGAATTTGTATTATAACAAATTCAATAAAGATTGTTAAAATGGTCCACATCAAAAAAATAAAAATAAAAGCATCAGGGTAACCACGCAGCAGACAAAGGTTTGATCCCTGGCTGGCAAAGATCCCCCGGAGAAGGAAATGGCAACCTACTTCAGTATTCTTGCCTGAAGAATCCCATGGACCTACAAGCCTGGTGGGCTACAGTCCATGGGTCGAAAAGAATTGGACATGACTGACCAACTAAACAATAACAACAGAAGGGAAAGAGTGCTGAGGTCAGCTGTAACATCTGGAAGAGACATTTCACAACCCAGGGAATGCACGTGAGGCTCCTTGGATGGGATCTTTACCAGCCAATATGTTATCCTCAGATGGGGACAGCTGGACCATAGATGCCAGGAAGGGTGGGCAGACAGCCTGTGTTTGGACCAGGTCTCCAGTCCGTGAGTGTCAGTTCATCTACTCAATAAACCTCAAAGCCCATGTGGGGTGCCTTATGGGAGCCCCATATCTGCTAAACAGCCTTCGAGAAGGAGCCCCCTGGCACAGGACCAGCCCAGGCCTTGCCCTGGAAAAGAGACTCGGGCCTGGGGCTAAAGCTGGGGGTGGGGGTGGTGGGAGGGACAAAAGGGTTCAGAAGGAACCCCAGAGCTGGCCGAGGGTCAGATGCCCTCTGACAGCTGCTCCTACCTCTGGCCCAGCCTTGCCCTCGAATAATGTCTCAACAAGGCCGTATGTTGTCCCCATCTCCTCCCTATTAAATGTTTGTGCGTGGGAGAAAACAAGTACAACAATAAAGTTATGCCTGCATATGACCAGCACTAAGGTCAAGACGGGGCAGCTTCCCAGGGGAGCCCGGGCAGAGGAGACAAGGATGCCACCACTGGCAGTGACTTTTTAGAGTTTGGTGGTGCACACACAGGGTCCCTATAGTACCCTCTGTGTATTTTTAAAAATAATTTTACTTATTTATTTACTGTTGAGTGGGCTGGAGGTCTTCGCTGCTGCTCAGTTGGTTGGTTTGTTTTTCTCTAGTTGCTGTGAGCACGGGTTGCTCTTCACTGCAGTGCTCAGGCTTCTCATTGCTCTGGCTTCTCTTGCTGCAGAGCACAGGCTCTAGGCATTCGGGCTTCAGCAGCTGTGGCACAGCGGTCAGTAGTTGCGATCCCCGCGTTCTAGAACACAGGCTCAGTAGTTGTGGCACACGGGCTTAGCTGCTCTGAGGCCTGTGGAACCTTCACAGACTACAGATTGAACCCATGTCTCCTGCATTGGCAGGCAGACTCTTTACCACTGAGTCACCAGGGAAGCCCAGGATTGTGTTTTAAATGTCCACAATCAGCGTATTATTAAGAAGACATCCCTTTGCCTTCTTGACCTCCTAGACTTCGGTTCTGCACCCTACCGAGCAGCCTCGGACCCTGCTGGGTGTGCCTTGCAATTTCTCCTTATGCTGTGTCTACCTGGGACCCACAACATACTCTTTCAGAAAATGAAGAAAACAGCAGCTCATGTATCTTCCACTCTTACAGCCTGGCCCTTCCACAGTGTACAGTAACAAAACCGCACCAGCACTTTTAAGAAAACTGCTGAGGCTCAGGCTTCCCACCATCCAGGCTGGAAACTGCCTTGTGTGCGTCTGGGCTTGTTAGCTGTCTGGTGCAGGGAGCAGTCCTTTCATTTTGTGATTAGCGTCTGGATCATTTTCGTCTCCATACTACACCCGTGGAATAGCCCATCACCCACACGGCATCTTCGCTGGTCACAGAGAAACACTCCCGGCAGGTCAGCCTCACTGCTTCATCTTCTGTAGTCTCTGGACTTTGATTTCCCAGAGATACATCAGGGTCCTAGCTTCTGGGGAATCAGCTGACAATAGTGTAAATCTTTGGGACCTCCCCGCTTTAACTGCTCCAAGCCCTGCAGATACCAATGTACCATTTGGACTGCGTTTTCTTTAAGGCTTGTCTGAGCTCAGGCTGATGTAACAAAATACTGCGGACCAGGTGGCTTAAGCTACAGACAGTGATTTCTCACAACTCTGGCAGCTGAGTCCCAGAACAAGGCACTAATGGGTTTTGTTTCTGGTGAGCGCTGTATTCCTGGTTTGCACAGGACTATCAGCTGCGTCCTAACATGGCAGAGAGAGATACTAAGCTCTCTGATGTCTCTTCTTCAGTTCACTTCAGTTGCTCAGTCGTGTCCGACTCTTTGCGACCCCATGAATTGCAGCACGCCAGGCCTCCCTGTCCATCACCAACTCCCAGAGTTCACTCAGACTCATGTCCATCGAGTCAGTGATGCCATCCAGCCATCTCATCCTCTGTCGTCCCCTTCTCCTCCTGCCCCCAATCCCTCCCAGCATCAGAGTCTTTTCCAATGAGTCAACTCTTCGCATGAGGTGGCCAAAGTCTCTTCTTATTGGGTGCTAATCCTGTCATGGGGGCCCCAGCTCACAACCTTATCCAACCCCAGTTACCTCCCAAAGACTCCATCTCCAAATATCACCCCAGTGGAAATTAGGGTTGTAACGCGTGAATTTTGGGAAGACATGATTCAACCCAGAGCAAGGCTCAGACCACCTTGGAGCTTCACAATTTGCATGTCTTGGCATTTAGCTCAGCCAGTCCCAGCATCCATGTTGAGATGGCTTCTTTTGCCTCTGGGAGGAGGGAACCAGGCCTTTCTATGCCTGGGGCTGTTAATACAAGGAGATTACCACGTGAAACCAGGCCCAGAATCCACAGTGGCCTTCCCTCCTGTTCCCTGGTAGCCCCTCTGTGTGTGCACCCCTCGCTAGGACATGGTCACAGTGGTCCTCCCAGGCCCCTCTGCCCCCAGAGCCAAGAAGTAACAAGTGTGATGGAGGCTCCCAGGTCCGCTGGGGCTGCTGATGGCTCCCTGGGACTCACCCTGGGTCGTGGCCCTGCACCTTCTGAAGGAGTCCACATCTGATGTGGTCAGTGTGGGGTGTTGGGTGGCTCGACCCCACGCTTCAGTCTAGAACATCTCCAAAGCGCCTCCCTGCCCTGGATCTCCCTGGGGGTTGGCTGAGACATGTGCCCTGTCCCTCTTCTATCCTGTCCCCGCTATGCCCTGTTTTCTGGCCAACAACACAAAACCTACTGGAACTAAATTTGAAGCTGGAAAGAGCTATGTGGGCTGAGATGGCAGGTTGAACCCACATGTTTTATCTCCTCTCTCTGCCCCCTTCTCCTGTCCTCAATCTTCCCCAGCATCAGCGTCTTTTCCAATGAGTCAGCTCTTCACATTAGGTGGCCAAAGAATTTGTGTTAAACCATCTGCATGTATTTCAGTTAAGCAACAATGAAACAGCAAGATGGAGGTTTTAAAGAAAATCCCTTTTCCCTTCTCCCTACTCCCCCTGTGGTCAGAGGAGACCTCAAGCAGGTGATACAGAAGCAGGAGCCACATTATCAGCACTGCTGAATGCTTTCTCATGGCCCACCAGACCCTTCAGACAGTTCCGTGGGACCCCAGGACTCCAAGGACCGGAGTTTGGGAACCACAGCATAAACTAAGGGCTGGAGACTTCATCTTCTTCAGGCAGTGTGTTTCCCTTCTGGGGAGTGTGGTTTTTGGTTTTTAGCCCACCAGTCCTGGGCATGCATGCCTGCCTGCTAAGTCACTTCAGTTGTGTCCAACTACAGACTATGGACTGTAGCCTGCCAGGCTCCTCTGTCCACGGAATTCTCCAGGCAAGAACACTGGAGTGAGTTGCCATTTCCTCCTCCAGGGCATCTTCCCAACCCAGGGATCGAACCCATGTCTCCAGTGGCTCCTGCGCTACAGGCAGATTCTTTACCATTGAGCCACTGCCGGTCCTGTGCATGAGTCTAATCCCAGCAGCCATCCAATCATGGCATCATTTGAAACCAGAGATATGAGGGACCTGAGTTAAAAAGAAAAACATATCCTACAATAGTTCATGGATGAAGAGCCTTGAGACGCTCCTGGAGTTTGTGAAGGTCATGAGCGTCCTTCAAAACCAGCGAAATGCAAAAGCCTGGCTACACTCCAGAAGGACACCACTGGCGGGATTTTCCATCCCAAGCACCTGGAGCTCCGTGGGGAGCTGCCATGGGAGGGAGCTGGTGAGAAAATATCACCTCGCAGAATGAAGGCATTTTAAAGAGGTTCAAATGGCGATAAGGACGTGGAAGAGATTTGAGTGGGCCAACTTACCAACGATCTGGAACAATCAGGGAACTCGGCGGCTGAGAGCAGCATGTCTGTCAGTCATTCCACAGCAGGTGTGGGGGAGGCAGGCACGGTCCCTCCTGAGCGTCCCAGGCAGTGATGGGCAGAGAGGACGTGTAGTGAGACAGAGAGAGGGGAGACGCACGCGATGTTCAGTGAGCAGCATCTCAGATCTGTGTAACGCAGGGCTTTTCACAGCATGTTCTAAGGAAACCATAAAGGATTGATGAAGCAAGTGACTGATGACCTTGTATGGGACAGCTGGCATCGTCAGCCAGGGTCTGAATACAGGGACAGCTCGGCTACTGTAGACACTGTGCTGCTCTATCTCCCGGTCCCCACACGGGGCAGCGTGTAGCATGGGTTTCACTTGTGTCCCTGACTCCCAGGAAGATGGGCCTGGCAGGTGGTCTCCGGATCTCTGAGGGGGAAGGGGAAGCAAACTCCCAGGCCTGGGGTCTTCACTAGTGAGTGACTGCAGCAGACACAGAGCCGAAGTCCCTCCTCAGCTGTGTGGGAGCCTATGTGCTGTAACAGCCTTTCAGGTGATTCTGATGCTCAAGTTGGAGAATCCACGCCCTCTCTGACTTCCCCCCAGAACAACTAATCCAGGTTCACAGGGACCACAAGGGAGGTGTGGCAGGGGTCAAGGTTAAAGGGAATGCTAGCTTGAATTGTGGTGTTGGAGAAGACTCTTGAGAGTACCTTGGACTGCAAGGAGATCAAACCAGTCAATCCTTAAGGAAATCAGTCCTGAATATTCATTGGAAGGACTGATGCTGAAGCTGAAGCTCCAATACTTGGCCATCTGATGCGAATAACTGACTCATTGGAAAAGACCCTGATGCTGGGAAAGATAGAAGGCAGGAGGAGAAGGGGATGACAGAGTGTGAGATGGTGGGATAGCATCAATGACTCAATGTACATGAGTTTGAGCAAACTCTAGTGATGGTGAAAGACAGGAAGCCTGGTGCGCTGCAGTCCATGGGGTCGCAGAGAGTCAGATATGGCTTAGTGACTGAGCAACAGCAATCAAGGTGGGATACTCCTGACACTGCTCTAAAATGAAAGTGCTGCCAGAAGTAGGATTAAGGGGAATAAGCGTGAGAAAGAGACAGAAGAAGCCAGGGAAGCAGGAAGTCATTTTAAATGCACCCAGGATTTAGTTCTAAACAGTCATGGTGAGCTGACAGGTCACAGCCGGAAGAAGACTGTTCTTACTCACAGTTCCCAAGGGGTGGGGGCCACACAGGGGAAACACCAGGGGAGTGTGGAGGTGGAGAAGCAGGTGGAGGGCCTTTGTTGTGGTTTTCCTGATAAGAGGTGGGGAGGCAGAGTAGGGAGGCTGAGTAAACTCAGAATTAGAAGGTCTGAATAATGTCAGCAGGCTCCGGGCTGTAGGGCTGGTCTCTGGTCTCTGGGACCCAGGGGACCTTCAAGGCAGGGGGCATAAATGACCTGGGGCACGAGTTACATAGAGAAGATGGCTGAATGCATGGATTCTGGGCTGGCCAGTTGCACATCAAATGTTTGCTCCTCTAGGAAATAACGAAGCCTGGGAGGGGCAGTCCCTCCCCAGGTCCTCAAGGTCCTAAGGTGTCAAACCCTCATCAAATCCCGAGGAGCCTGGTGGGCTACAATTCCTGGGGTCACAAAACAGCTGGACACAACTAAGTGACTGAGTACACAAACACCGCATTGCCTCTGGGTGGCAAAGGGCACCAGAGAATAAACGTCTGAGAATTTAATGTCGGAGAGAATAAATGTTAAAGCCAACCCCACTGTCTGAATTTGAAAGCAATAGCCCCACCTGGAGAAGGAGGTGAGCACTTCATTACTGGGGACTCATGTGGAAGAAGTGTGGAGATCAGGATGAGCAGAATCCAGGAGAGTCATCTCCTGAGGATCTTGCAGTGGCCAGGCGCCTGCTTCACACACTCGTTTGGTCCCCTCCCCAGCCCTGGGACTCTGTGTTGTGATTCCCAGAACTGAAGCTCCTGAGACTGCAGCACACAAGAGGCTTCCCGGTCCTGTTCCAGCCTATGCATGGGCACACACCTGCCCTGCTGCTCTTCTCCCAGGACTCTGTAATTCATGAGTCCAGAGAACACCTTCTGGCTCTGGACAGGCCAGGAGGAGGCTCACAGAAGTTAGCAGACACACCCGATCCCAAGCCAGATCAGTTTGCATTGGAACCTGAAAACCCTCTCCTGTACAAAATGCAGACTGAACCGGGAGATTCTCATACACACCGCATGTGGTATCAGTAAGCACCTTTTGTCATCTGAATGTTATTCAGATAAAGCATTAGGAACCCTCCGGCTTACACTACCAGCCCCACACGCAGCAACAAAAAAGACCCAGGGTTTAGGACAAGGGGTTTGTTAGCTGACTGTAAAGAAGAAAGGCCTCTTTCACTTTAAATGGAAAATAATGGAAACTCAGGTGTGAACAGTGGGGAACAAGTCAAACTCTGAGTAACTAAAGTCTACAATAGATACAAGAATGGAGGGAATCTGACTGTCAAGTTTGTTTCTATGTAAACCTCTTCCACCAGAATAAGAGATCCCAGAGGGGTAGCACGCATTCCCTGGAGGCTCAGCCAATGTACCTGAACCGTGGAGTGACTCTCCGAGTTCCTACAACACAGCAGGTGCTTGTTAGATGTTTATTAAACCAACAAGGGGATGAACTTGGCAGGATTCTAGAAACAGCTGCCTTCAAAGTAGTTAGTTTGAATTTGTTATCACCTTTCAAATAAAAATATTTGGGAGTACACTTGTATGTTATAACATGAACCCAACTTTTCATTTCAACAATAATAAGGCCAATTATATAAATAAACTTCAAATATGTTGAGAGTTTTGCCATTCACGTGTGTGTGTGTGTGTGTGTGTGTGTGTGTGTGTGTGTGTGCGCACGCTCCGTCATGTCCGATCCTTTGCGACCCCAAGGACTGCATCACACCAGGCTTTCCTATGCTTCACCATCTCCCAGAGTTTGCTCAAACTCATGTCCATTGAGTCGGTGATGACATCCAACAATCTCATCTTCCGTCACCCCTCTTCTCCTGCCCTCAATCTTTCCCAGCATCAGGCTCTTTTCCAAGCAGGAAAGAAATCCAATGGGAAGCTAGGAGGTAGGTGGTGGTCGAGGGAGAAGCTGAAAGCAGATAACTCAGAGCAACATGGGGTCCACAGCATAGGAACCAGTGGACTGTCTCCTGCAGTAGCCACCATGCCTGTAAACCAGCTTCGAGCTCTCCCACGAGTCACGCAACTCAAGAGTCGCATCCCCAGAGAGGAGAGTCTTATTGGTCTGGTTCAGGTGGCATGTCCATCTCTCGGTCATCAGAGAACAGGACTGATGACTAAGCACCATCAAGAATGTTCACTGTGGGGACTTCCCTGGAAGTCTAGTAGTTAAGACTTCCCCTTCCAATGCAGGGGGTGTGGGATCAATCCCTGGTCAGAAAGCTAACGTCCCACATGCCTCGAGGCCAAAAGATACAAGACATAAAACAGAAGCAATACTGTAATAAATTCAATTAAGACTTTTTAAATGGTTCATATCAAAGAATCTTAAAAAAAAAAAAAAGAATGCTCACTGTTCAGGAAGGGGAATTACTCAGGAGAAAAAGAAAGGATATTGTGGCTCAGATGCTGGCCAATGCAGGGGACATGGATTTGATCCCTGTCGGGAAGATCTCCTGGAGGAGTAAATGGCCACCCACTCCAGTATTCTTGTCTGGAGAATCCCATGGACAGAGAAGCCTGGTGGGCTACAGTCCATGGGGTCGAAAAGAGGGACACAAGTGAGTGACTAACACATCAGAAATAAAGAAGGAATGGAGGATGAAGCGTCGTACATCAACCACGACCAGCAAAGCTTCATGTCACCCCAGTGCCTAGAAAAAGGAGCATTTGAAACCCAGTTGTTCTGCACTGTTCGCGGATCTGAATTTGTGAGTTCTCCTCCTCACTAGAACGTGTTTGCAATCACCCTGATCAGCACCCTGGTGCTTTCAGGTCCTTCATAGACATGTGTGGGGCAAGTCTGTGCTGCCCGACATCAAGGACACCCGCTGGGGTGGACCAAAATCATGCCCTGATTTCTTGGTTTAGCTTCCAGACTGGAAACAAGTGTCTTCCTTCCAGCCTACTTAGTACCACTAAACTTCTGTGCTTTTGTTGGTGACTTCATGTTTATTTTATTTTTTTATTAGTTAATTAAATTCTTGGCTGCACTGGGTCTTCATTGCTGTGTGGGCTTTCTCTAGTTGTGGCGAATGGGGGCTACTCTCTAGTTGTGGTGTGCGGGCTTCTCATTGCAGCGACTTCTTTTGTTGTGGAGCACAGGCTCTAGGGTGCGTGGGTTCCAGTACTGGTGAGGCATGGGCTCAGTTGTCCCACGCCATGTGGGAACTTCCCAGAGCAGGGATGGAACCTGTGTCCCCTGCACTGGCAGGTGGATTCTTAACTACTGGACCACCAGAGAAGTCCCTGACTTCATATTTAAAATGGCCCTTTTGAGTTGTGTTGAGGTGCTGTCCGTGTTCCCAGGAACAAGAAGGTTGCAGTGTGCCTGTTGGAGAAAATGTGTAAGTTGGATGACCTTCCTTCAGGTCCCCTTGGCTGTGAGTTCTTTGTCAGTGGATCAACACTGTAAGTTGAACAAGGTGTCTTTAAACAGAAACACACATGAAACAAGGCTGTGTATTGCTCAGATGACCAGAAGCTCCCAGGAATTGAATCTGGTCTTACTCCTAGGAGCGGCAGTTCAGTTCTCACCAACTCAGTGTTTGAGGTGATGTTATAGATAGAAACGACAATGAATAACAAGATTAGGCTGTATGCATGTTGCGACGATTGGCCTTTGGACTTAATCTCCACGCTGCACCTCTCTCAGATTTATTGTGATTTCATTTGACTTCAAACTAGCCATTTTCTCACAGCTCTTGCATGTTTATGAATTGATTGCCATTTGATTGTGTGCTGTACTCGCATCTTAAGCCTCTCATCCCAGGGTAAGGAGGGGAGAAAAGATGGGGAGACAGGCAATACAGAAAGAAACATCAAGAGCCTCCCTGGCAGGTTAAAGAGACAGCAGTCCTCCCATTTAAGGAAAGCAATCAGCTGAGCTCATACAAATACCGCATTTCCCTTGCAAATGAGGCTCATCACCAGCTTCTTTATGATTTCTCTCTTAGCTGGAGTGAGCTTCTTTCTTACAGCTCACTATGTCCTCCTAGAAAATTGTCTCAGACCTGAATTATGTTCTCAGCCACATTGAATTATGAAGCTTGCCATGAAGCTATGTGTGAGCACACGTGTTAGAAGGAGCTGTCTGGTCCTATGAGATTTCTCCCAAGTAAACACGTACCTGGATTTATAGAAATATTCTTTTAACATATTTTATTTACCTTCAATATGAAACCTATGAATGCCAGGCTTATAATTATTAAGAAACTTTATCAAGTGACTTGGCTCAAAATAAAATCTAAACCAAAGAAAGAGTCTGAGTGCATGTAATTAATTATCTAGTTATCCCCTGATAGTACCATCTGACTTGATCAAATGCCCTGCTCTAGACAGACACTGTTTTACAAAACAGCTTGTGTTTTTATGGGATTTTTTAATGCAACTGTATGTGTAGGAAATTTGTTTTAAATGACAATGTTTTCAAATTTCAAGCAATCTTATTCCATAGACAGTAATATGAAAATAGGGTCGCCTGCACTGTACGTAGATGTTTACCGGCTGAGACACCAGGAAAGCCCATGAAAATAGGGAATGAGAACGTGTTAATAATTCACAGAATGAGAAATAACCAATAAACACATGATGAGAAGACCAAACTCATGCATAAGGAAGTAACATGCAAATTTAAACAAGTTACAACAGTTCATCCATTAAATTGATAAATACCATTTATGAAGTAATATTTAAGTAGTGTTTATAGAGGAGTAAACCAAGAGGCACACTTAGAAGTTACCAGTTGGGGGACTTTGCTGGTGGTCAAGTGGTTAAGACTTCACCTTCCAATGCAGGGGGTGTGGGTTTGATCCCTGGTCAGGGAGTTAAAATCCCACATCACTTGTTCCCCAAAAAACCCAAACTCAGAAGCAACATTGAAGCAAGTTCAATAAAGACTTTAAAAATGGTCTGCATTAAAAACAAACAAGCAAAAAAAAAAAAAAAGAAATTACTTGTGGGTACGTTCTCATGATGGGAAATTTGGCAGCGTATGTAAACACTTGGAATTATGCACATCTTCCTAAATTTATCCTAAAGAATGTCAAAGCCATTTTCATTAAAGAGCTGTGTGCGTGCGTGCTCAGTCATGTCTGATTCTTTGGGACCCCAAGGACTGTAGCCCCACCAGACTCCTCTGTCCGTGGGATTCTCCAGGTAAGAACGCCAGAGTGGGTTGCCACTTCCTTCTCCAGGGGATCTGCCCCACCCAGGGACGGAACCCATGCCTCCTGTAGCTCCGGCATTGGCAGGCAGGCTCTTTACTGGGAAAGCCTAGTTAAAGAGTTACGCACAAGGATGCTCAATGAGACGTTGTTTACATAGCGAAAAACTGGGAACACACTGTGTGCCTAATAAGAAGGGAAAACTCAATAAACTGTGGTCTCTCTTAAGGATGAAATGTCATAATGCATCTATTAAGATTTGTGTTTTGGAACAATGGGCAAGGTAATCAAACCGCAGTAATTGTTGCACTCATCAGACAGGTAAGAATCTAAACCTCTAACAGTTACAGTGGGAAGTGATGCAAACTCTGTGCACAGCTCGTGGGAATAAGGCTGTGAAAACCACTTTGGGGATGAATTTGGCCAGACAGTTGTCCCCACTTTTCTGAGGGGAATATGGTCCAAGGTCTCCAGTGGGGGCCTGGTTGTACCAAACCATGCACACACTATGGGCTTAGCTGGTGGTACAGTGCTAAGGAGCCCGCCTGCCAATTCAGGACTCGCAGGTTTGATCCCTCATTTGGGAAGATCCCTTTGGAGAAGGGAATGGTAACCCAATCCAGTATTGTTGCCTGAGAAATCCCATGGACAGAGGAGCCTGGTGGGCTGCAGTCCACCAGGTCATAAAAGAGTCAGACATGGCTTAGCCACTAAACAACTACAACAACAACAAATACACTATGTTTCCTCCTATACATACTTGTTATACAATTTAATTTATACACTAGGCATAGTAAGAGATGAACAGCAGTAACTAATAAAATAGAACAATTATAGCAGTATACTGTAATAAAGGTTATGTGACTATACTCTTTCAAAATACTGTATGGTACAAATTCAATGTCTTTTCCGTCTTAACTGAACTCTTACCGTGCCCTGTGGCTCTAACTTTTTCAGTTTGAGGTGCGACAGCAAAACCAGCACAAATGTCTTATTCCTCTTACACAAATAAGTTTGTTCTTACTGTAGACCTTAGCAACCTTAGGGTACTATATATATACATTTTTTTCTTATTGAGAATTTTGAGCTTCATACCTAGAGGAAGCTCTTTACTGCTTATCTCTGCTGTATCTGAGCTGCCATCTCACTTCTCTTGCACTTTGGGGTCATTATTAAGTAAAATAGGGGTCACTTAAACACTAGCCTTGTGGTATTGCGACAGCCAATCTGATAGCTGAGGTGGCTACTAGGTGACCAATGAAGGGACAAACCAGACAAAGGGATGATTCACAAAGGATGTCCCCCATTGGGACAGAGTGGGATGACAGATGTGAGATTTCATCCCATTACTCAGGACGGTGCACAATTGAAACATTACAAGTTGCTTAATTCTGAAATTTTCCACTTAAACATTTCAGATGGTGGCTGACCATGGCTAACTAAAACCTTGGAAAGTGAAACTGGAGATGAAGGGGAGCCAAGGCAGGAAGGTGGGCTGGCAGCACCTTTGTGCAGTGAGTCTAGGATGACCCACTGCATAGCAGGGAGCCTAGGGTGACTTGAGTCCACATATGGGAAACTCCAGACAAAATACTATCTCCCAGAAAAAACAGGTGGACAGAAAGCAAAACAGAGAAAACTGTGTAAAAATAAGACATCATTTGTTTCGATTAAAAAACATGAAAAACGATATTGTATCTTGCACAAGAATATCAATATATGAAAGGCAGATATGAAGACATGTAATCACCAAAATCTGCAAGAAGGTTGACTCTTTGTGGTTGGGAAATGAGTAAGAACCAGAAGGCGGGGGTGCATACGGAGATTCAATTGGGTTAGAATATTTCTTTTTGTTAGAAAAGTAACACTTATTGTTGACAGTTTGACAAATTTAGAAAAGCACACCCCCTAAGATCACTTCTTCATCACCTGGGAGTATCTTTCTATATTTTATCTGTACACATAAAAAATATTTTTCCAAGATTAGAATCACATGATATAAACTGCTGTGACATTTGCTATTTTCAAATAACATATTATTATTTTCCCAAGTCATTAAAAAATTTACATTATAATATTTCATTTCTTTGCCTGGGAGGTGTCTGCAAGGATATTCTTATCTTTTGTGAATTTTATATAATGCATAATTTTTAAAAGAATATGTGATGGTATGAAAAGATACAATAGAACATCAATTGAAAAAGGCAAAAGACAGAATTGCATTCAATAGAATTCTATGTGTGTATACACACACTCCCAAAATGTTTGCAGTCATTACCTCTAAATGTTGGATTGTGAATGATGTGCACTTATTTTTTCTCACATTTATGCCTCTCTAAAACTACCACCAGAAAATGCAATTTTTATTGAAATATTTTGAATGTATAACGGGTTTGCTATTGGGCCTTTGAATTTTGGGTTAAATTGCAAGCTTTCTGGTCACTCTAAGTAAATATCTGTAGAGCTGGAAGGCTGCAGTGGCACCTTGGAATCCTCTCAGCTACAAAGTCAGATCCCCTCGGAAACAGAAGTCATCATCAGTATCAGAATCAGAGCTAGTCTCCTATTAGTAGTTATTGGTCTTGGAGAAACCATTCATTGAGCAGAAGGACAAGCTATCAAGGGGGCAGGAAGGATGCTAATTCCACATTGAAGTATAGTTGCTTTAGGCTTCCCTGGTGGCTCAGTGGTAAATAATCCGCCTGTCAATGCAGCAGACACAAGAGACACAGGTTCGATCCCTGGGTCAGGATGATCCCCTGGAGAAGGGGTTGGCAACCCACTCCAGTATTCCTGTATGCAGAATTCCATGGACAGAGGAGCCTGGCGGGCTACAGGCCATGGAGTCACAAAGAGTCAGACATGACTGAGCACGCGCGCATGTGCACACACACACACGTGCATAGTTGCTTTACTATGTTGTTAGTTTCTGCTATACGACAATGTGAATCAGCTATCAGTATACATATATCTCCTCCCTCTTGGAATGCCTTCCATCACTCCCCCATCCCACCCCTCTAGGTCATCACAGAGCACAGAGCTGAGCTCCCTGTGCTATATGGCACCTTCCCACTAGCCAGCTATTTTACACACGGTAGGGTGTAATATGTCAAAGCTACTCTCCCAATTTGTCCCACCCTCTCCTTCCCCCCGGTGTCCACATGTCTGTGTCTCTATTCCTGCCCTGCAAATAGGTTCATCTGTACCATTTTTCTAGATTCCACATACATACATTAATATAGGATATTTGTCTTTTTCTTTCTGTCTTATTTCATTCTGTATAATGGACTCTGGGTCCATCCACATCTCTACAAATGACCCTATTTCATTTCTTTCAGTGGCCGAGTAATATTCCATACATTAAATCTCTTGCACACACTCTGGGGAAAAAAGGGGTCATCTTCTGAAAACAGCCTTAAGACAGTTCATAGTTTTGATGATCAATTGAGGGAAACACTCATTCAGAATATTTTTGACCTGGTTTTCCATTTTTCTTTAGTATCTTTTCTCCAAAAAGCTTTCACACATGAGAGAATTTGGGAACAAAAAGGAATGACTGATGGTCACGTGCTGCTTAGGGTTAGACAAAGCCTGGAACTCCAACCCCAGAGCATCATTTGAGTCAGATTTGGGAAGTTCTATGCACAGAGGCCAGGGCACAGAAGGGTGCAGAGGCCTCTTGCATCTGCTTACTTGTTCAGCCCCAGAACCTTCCTACAGAATTCTGTCACAGATCCTGGGGGCCACACAAATCAGCAGAGTATCAGGGTTCAGCTACCTCCACTCATTAACTGCAAAATACTCCTGGTGAGCTAGAAACATGCCATAAATAATTGAGTGCTTGGTGCTTTGTTTTCAAACCCAAGTTAGTGAGGCCTGAGATTCATATTCTTGGAAAACTGAAAGTATTTTCCTTTCACTTGTCTAGGTCTGGGTTTATCCCCTGTCTCTGTGACCTTATCACTGCTCCCCGTGGGGCTCACTCTGGAGTCACCCAGTGCCGTGGCTGCTGGGCAAGCCAGGAGCCGGGGCTTGAATTTGAGGCAGGTGAAGAGCCACACCTGTGGGCCTGTTGACACAAGGGTTCATGAATGCTGGTTCATGAATGCTCTGAAGGTAAGATGTGACACTCTGTTCATTTTTCAGCATTTTATTGGAGTCTAACAAATACAAGCCTCTACCTGAGGCTTCCCAGGTAACTCAGTGGTAAATAATCCACCTCCCAATGCAGGAGATGTGGGTTTGATCCTTGGTTCAGGAAGATCCCCTGGAGGAGGAAATGGCAACCCATTCCAGTATTCTTTCCTGAAAAATCCCATGGATGGAGAAGCCTGGTGGACCACAGTCCATGGGGTCGCAACGACTGAGTATGTGGACATGACTGAGTAACTAATGTTTTGAGAGGTGAGACTACCTGCATCAAATTCCACATAAGTGCTTCTCTTCAGAGTGCAGACACCACACTCCTAAAATCTGCTGGAAGGGGGATTTTCACAGAAAAACCATTTTGAGGGGTGATGTGGAGGTGCTAAAAGGCTGTGTGCAGAAACCCACACCACCTATTAGGAGCCGCTGGTCCCACCTGATCACCCAGGGAGAGCTTGTCTTGTGTTCTGTTTTCAAAACATGCCTCCAGTTTACAACACAAACAGGATTTTCTTCAGTGCCTCCATATTATTATTATTTTTCTCCATTCTCTTCACCCAGCTTATCTTTCCACATCTTTTCTTCTTTTGACCCCATTCCTGGACTGACATCTGGGTCAGCATGTCTTCATTTCCAAAGGACGCGAGCTTACTAACTTTACAGCCAAAATACAGACACCCACTCGCCTCTTCCAGCCCCCAAATGCCATGGTGCGGATTAACGTTGTTACGGCCACTTTCTGGAGCAAACGTCCTCAGCTGTCAGCCCTCAGACTGTCAAGGACTGAGAAAAAAAGTTCATCTTCTAGAAGGATAATGTTGCCCTACTTACAGCCTGAACATCAGTCTCTGATAGTCATTGTTATGATTTTTATGATTAGCATTTGGCAGCTCATCCATTTATTCATTTGCTTACTTATTCATCCCAGACGTTGGGGTTTCTGCGTGTCGTTATGAGACTTCACCAGTGCCTGTCAACTCTGAGCTGCTGTGCTGGAGGACAGCATCAAGGAGCTGATAGGAAAATCAAGGGAGTGTCAGTGAATTCCCTTCTCAGCGCAAAGGGTGAACCAGAGAGTTAAACGGAGGAAAGAAGAGACAAAGAGAAACCTGGGGTCAAGTTACTCTTCAAATGTGAGATGCAGGAGACCCCCAGGCCTGCTCCAGTCTCCAGGCTGGCTGGCTGGACCAGTCTTCACCCTCCATCCCACACAAGACACACAGGCTGAACCCAGGTGCACAGGCTTGTGCTGACCACTCTAAGGCCTCCCACAAAGGTGTCCCACAAAGTGTCTTATTTCCCAATCTCAGTTTGTGTCCTTTCTTAAAATTGTCCTTTTTTTAAACTTTTCATTTTAAACTGGAGTATAGCCTATTAACAATGCTATAGTAGTTCAGGTGAACGGCGAAGGGACTCAGCCATACATACACATGTATCCATTCTCCCCCAAACTCCCCTCCCATCCAGGCTGCCACATGACATTGAGCAGAGTTCCCTGTGCTGTACAGTACAAAATTGTTCTTATCTGTTTAGAACTTGTTATCATCATGTTATACCTTGCTTGAACATTATCTAAACCAACAAAATATGAGCACAAAAGGAAAGAATGTGGTTGTTTGAATGAGAAGAAAGTTGAAAGCTTTGGCAAGAAACACCAGGCTGAACCGTCCATAACCTACTGCTGCTGCTGCTGCTAAGTCACTTCAGTTGTGTCCGACTCTGTGTGACCCCATAGATGGCAGCTCACCAGGCTCCACCGTCCCTGGTATTCTCCAGGCAAGAGCACTGGAGTGGGTTGCCATTGCCTTCTCCACCATAACCCACAATTAGCTTATATTTATGAGAACGATATATTTCAAGCAGGCACTGTCCAGTCTTTTATTAAAAGGGCAACTGTTAAGATCTTTTAAAAGGGTGTAAAGGTTAATAAAATTTGTAACATACGCTAATAACAAGAAGAGCCAGTTCGTAAAAGAAGTGCATACTAAGTCCTGTCCAAATGTTTGTGACCCCATGGACTGTAACCTGCCAGGCTCCTCTGTCCATGGAATTTTTCAGGCAAGAATACTGGAATGGGTTGCCATTTCCCTCTCCAGGGGGAGTCTTCCCAATCCAGGGATGGAACCCAAGTCTCCTGAGTCTCCTGCATTGGCAAGTGGATTCTTCACCTACTGAGGTGCCTGGGAAACCCCAGTATGAATGCACAGCACATTGAAATGTTCATCAAAAATTGTTATCACAGAGATACAAACTAAAACCAGAATTTACCATTTCATATAAAATTGGCAGACGAAAACTAAGACTCAGTGCTACAAAGGGTGAAGTGAGGGCCACTTTTATTCACTCTTGAAATGAATCTGTACTGGAAGAGATTCCTGAAAGGCACTTGATTTACATGTAACAAGAGCCTTCAGTTCAGTTCAGTCCAGTCACTCAGTCATGTCTGACTCTTTTCGACCCCATAGACTGCAGCACGTCAGGCTTCCCTGTCTATCACCAACTCCCAGAGATGCTCAAACTCTTGTCCATCAAGTAGGTGATGCCATCCAACCATCTCATCCTCTGTCGTCCCTTTCTCCTCCTGCCTTCAATCTTTCCCAACATCAGGGTCTTTTCCAATGAGTCTGTTTTTCGCATCAGATGGCCAAAGTATTGGACTTTCAGCTTTAGCATCAGTCCTTCCTATGAACATTCAGGACTGATTTCCTTCAGAATGGACTGGTTGGATCTCCTTGCAGTCCAAGGGACTTTGAAGAGTCCTCTCCAACATCACAGTTCAAAAGCATCAATTCTTTGGCACTCAGCTTTCTTTATAGTCCAACTCTCTCATCTATACATGACTACTGGAAAAACCATAGTTTTGACTAAACAAACCTTTGTTGACAAAGTAATGTCTCTGCTTTTTAATACACTATCTAAATTGGTCATAGCTTTTCTTCCAAGGAGCAAGTGTCTTTTAATTTCATGGCTGCAGTCACCAACTGCAGTGATTTTGGAGCCCATGAAAATAAAGTCTGTCACTGTTTCCACTGTTTCCCCATCTATTTCCCATGAAGTGATGGGATGAGATGCCATGATCTTAGTTTTCTGAATGTTGAGTTTTAAGCCAACTTTTCACTCACCTCCTGCACTTTTATCAAGAGGCTCTTTAGTTCTTCTTTGCTTTCTGCCATAAGGGTGGTGTCATCTGCATGCAAGTGAAAGTGAAGTTGCACAGTCATGTCTGACTCTTTGCAACCCCATGGAATGTAGCCTACCAGGCTCCTCTGTCCATAGGATTTTCCAGGTAAGAGTACTGGAGTGAGTTGCCATTTCCTTCTCCAGGGGATCTTCCCAAACCAGGGATCGAACCCAGGTCTCCCGCATTACAAGTAGACACTTTACCATCTGAGCCACCAAGGTAACTGATATTTCTTCCAGCAAACTTGATTCCAGCTTGTGCTTTATCCAGCCTGGCATTTCACGTGATGTACTCTGCATAGAAGTTAAATAAGCAGGGTAATTAGATAAAGACTAGAGATCTCTTCAAGAAAATTAGAGATAGCAAGGGAACATTTCATGCAAAGATGGGCTAGATAAAGAACAGAAATGGTATAGACCTAACAGAAGCAGAAGATATTAAGAAGAGGTGGCAAGAACACACAGAAGAACTGTACAGCAAAGATCTTCATGACCCAGATAATCACGATGGTGTGATCACTCACCTAGAGCCAGACACCCTGGAATATGGTCAAGTGGGCCTTAGGAAGCATCACTACGAACAAAGCTAGTGGAGGTGATGGAATTCCAGTTGGGCTGTTTCAAATCCTAAAAGATGATACTGTGAAAGTGTTGCACTCAATATGTCAACAAATTTGGAAAACTCAGCAGTGGCCACAGGACTGGAAAAGGTCAGTTTTCATTCCAATCCCAAAGAAAAGCAATACCAAAGAATGCTCAAACTACCACACAATTGCACTCATCTCACATGCCAGTAAAGTAATGCTCAAAAGTCTCAAAGCCAGGCTTCAGCAATATGTGAACCGTGAACTTCCAGATGTTCAAGCTGGTTTTAGAAAAGGCAGAGGAACTAGAGATCAAATTGCCAACATCTGTTGGATCATTGAAAACTCAAGAAAGTTCCAGAAAAACATCTATTTCTGCTTTATTGACTGTGCCAAAGCCTTTGACTGTGTGGATCACAATAAACTGTGGAAAATTCTGAGAGATGGGAATACCAGACCACCTGACCTGCCTCCTGAGAAATCTGTATGCAGGTCAGGAAGCAACAGGTAGAACTGTTCCAAACAGACTGGTTCCAAATAGGAAAAGGAGTACGTGAAGGCTGTATATTGTCACTCTGCTTATTTAACTTATATGCAGAGTACATCATGAGAAACTCTGGGCTGGAAGAAGCACAAGCTGGAATCAAGATTGAGGGAGAAATATCAATAACTTCAGATACGCAGATAACACCACCCTTATGGCAGAAATGAAGAATTGAAGAGCCTCTTGATGAAACTGAAAGAGGAGAATGAAAAAGTTGGCTTAAAGCTCAACATTCAGAAAAGTAAGATCATGGCATCTGGTTTCATCTCTTCATGGCAAATAGATGGGGAAATGGTGGAAACAGTGGCAGACTTTATTTTGGGGGGCTCCAAAATCACTGCAGATAGTGACTGCAGCCATGAAATTAAAAGACACTTACTCCTTGGAAGAAAAGCCATGACCAACCTAGTCAGCATATTAAAAAGCAGAGACATTACTTTGTCAACAAAGGTCCGTCTAGTCAAAGCTTTGGTTTTTCCAGTAGTCATGTATGGATGTGAGAATCGGATCATAAAGAGAGCTGAGCACTGAAGAATTGATGGTTTTGAACTGTGGTGTTGGAGGAGATGATTGAGAGTCTCTTGGACTGCCAGGAGAACCAATCAGTTCATCCTAAAGGAAATCAGTCCTGAATATTCATTGGAAGGACTGATATTGAAGTTGAAACTCCAATACTTTAGCCACCTGATGCGAAGAACTGATTCATTTGAAAAGACCCTGAGGCTGGGAAAGATTGCAGGTGGGAGAAGGGGATGACAGAGGATGAGATGGTTGGATGGCATCACTGACTTGATGGACATGAGTTTGAGCAAGCTCCGGGAGTTGGTGATGGAGAGGGAGGCCTGGCGTGCTGCAGTCCATGGGGTGGCAGATTTGGACACAACTGAGCGACTAAGTTGAACTGAACTGAAGCAGGGTGACAATATACAGCCATGACATCTTTTTTTCCCAATTGGGAACCAGTCTGTTTTTCTATGTTTGGTTCTAACTGTTGCTTCTTGACTTGCATACAGATTTCTCAGGGGACAGGTAAGGTGGTCTGATATTTCCATCTCTTTAAGAATTTCCCACACTTTGTTGTGATCCACATAGTCAAAGGCTTTTGCATAGTCATTTAAGCAGTAGATGTTTTTCTGGAACTCTCTTGCTTTTTCAATGATCCAGCTGATGTTGGCAATTTGATCCCTGGTTCCTCTGCCTTTTCGAAATCCAACTTGAACACCTGGAAGTTCATGGTTCATATACTGTTGAAGCCTGGCTTTCAGAACTTTGAGCATTACTTTGCTAAGATGTGAGATGAGTACAACTGTGTGGTAGTTTGAACATTCTTTGGCATTGCCCTTCTTTGGGACTGGAATGAAAACTGATCTTTATCTTTATGTGCATATACATAAGGATATTATATAGCCATTAAAGACCAGATATTTGAACTATGGTAATTGATATATGGACTTTATAATTTTGAGAGAAAAATAAGTTTACAAAATTATATGGGCAAAATGATGTCACTTTTTTATTTAAAAATTGCTCTATGTGTTTATATTTATGAATCAAAAAAAAAAAAAAAGACTAAGGAAATACCCCAGAATATTGACAAGGATGTTGAGATTGTTTTTTTCTTTTTGAATTTTTATTTACTTTCCTAACTTTATGCAGTGAAGATCTGTATATCATATATGCTACATTTATAAGAAAAATAGTTTACTTTTAAAAAGGTGCTAATAAGAAGCAAAATGTCACAGAGACACACAAACAGTACACACTGCAGAATGAGGAATGGGTGAATAGAATATAGATTCATTTCTAATTCAGAGTTCCAAGAATCATAACTCCTGCTTAGCCACGTAAAACACACATTATTTTTAGAAATGAGAGTACTGAAAATGGTCTTTTTTTAAAATTAAGTTACAATATTATCCAAGTAACGTAAGGTTCAAAAGTATATAAGCTTAACAAAATTTCCTATCACACAATAACCACCCTTTTTTAACAAATAATGAGTAAAAGTTAGTAAATGTGATTCAGTACAAAGTTCAATTAGATTAAAATGCTTGTTAACTGGGGATACAACTTGGCTTCAGGCTTTCTCCCTGAAAAGGGCATGGCAGTTTTAGAAAACCACATGTTTATTTGGAGCTAAAAATGGGTCATGGCTGCCCAAAAAAGCTAGTGCAATTTTAAGCTGTATTAATAAGAGTACAGAGTCCATTACAAAGGTGATAATTGCCCCACAGTTCTGTGCACTGGCTGGACACAGTCCCTCAGGGCCATTGCAGCCCACACCCACCCGCTGCACACCAGCATGGAGGCCTGTGCCTGGGGGACCTGCAGGTCAGGGCTACTCAAGGCTGATAGGAGGCAGAGTGGCCTGTGAGATCTGTTTTCCAGATCTAAAGAGTAGTAAGGGAAAAGGTGAACACAGTTGAATGTACAGCATTAGAAGGCAGCGCTAAAATCCAAAGACAGAAATTACAAGGAGGAAGATTTCAGCAACTACACTCTACTAAATTTAAATTAATTTAAAAAAACAACAAAACAAACCACAAAATTTGCCGTATGAAAATAATTAGATATTGTTGTTTAGTCGTTCAGTCATGTCTGACTCTTTTTTGACTCCATGCATTTTAGCCTACCAGGCTCCTTTGTCGATGGAATCTTCCAGGCAAGAATACTGGAGTGGATTGCCATTTCTTTCTCCACATTGGATGTTAAATTAGATATTAAGATGTAAGAATTAATAAACTTAAAAAAATAAAATAAAAGGAGGAAGATTTCAGGAACTACACTCCAATAAAAATTAATTTTAAAAAACAACAAAATTTAACATATGAAAATAATTGGATATTAAAACTAAGAATTAGTAAACAAAAATAATAGTAAAGTAAAAGGAGGAAGATTTCAGCAACTACATGCCATTAAAAATTAATTTAACAAAATAAACAACAAAGTTTAACATATGAAAATACTTACATATTAAAATGTAAAAATTAGTAAACTTAATAAAAATAAATAATAAAAAGAGGAAGATTACAGTAACTATACTCGAATGAAAATTAATTTTAAATAACATCAGTAAAACAGCAAAAAATAAATTCAATATATGAAATAATTAGATCATTAAGTGCAAGAAATAATAAACTTAATTTAAAAAATAAAAAATGAAATAAAAGGAGAAAAGTTTCAGCTCCGTTTCAGCAGGCCTTCCAGGAAAGGGGAGTGCTAAGGGCCAACTGCCCCTGCACCAGTCAGAGGCAGGGTGAGGCTGTAAAGTTGAGGTGATTGAACTCTTATCTCATGGGAAGGGAGCTACAAGTGCTTATTGGCAGACTTTAGTGTTTGAGAGACCTTGGCAGGGCTCAGTTGGAAACAATCTCCTCCCTTTGCAAACCAGAGCAGGGAGACCCAAGCGGTTCAGTTCCGAGGCGGGCCCTTCCCGGTGGCTGAGGCAGGGAGGGTCTCCTTATGAGGACGTGGCTCTGCGACTTTACTTTCACTGGAAACGGAAGCCGTCTGTTTCCACCTCGCATGCTTGTGGGGGGATGTAGGGTGAGTGGAAGATGAAGAGATTCTCTGAAGTTCCTGATATTCTCACAGTGATAATGTGAGGAGAGGAACAGGGTCCCAACCCTGACACTGCGGGGTTTATCTCTGGTTGAAAAGAGAAGCTACACCGAATGAAAATGATCCCTCTGCAAGGCTATCTCTATGAGTCAGAGCTGGTTCAGAAGCCAGGTCTCCAGGGATTCTGAGAAAGAGAGGCTGGACTGGGGCAGGGGCAATGCATGACTTCAGGGTCAAGTAAGAGACCAGAGGCAGATGGGAGGAAGGGATCCAGGAGCGAGGAGGGAGGGAGGCAGAGAGGAGGCCCAGGTCAGCCTGGCTGCAAGGACCTCCTTTCCTTCCCCTTCAGAGGTCCTGGGGTCAGAGGTCTGGAGTCCTGGTTCAGGTAGATGTGGTCCCAGGGGAGGCAGCTAACTCATGTACAGATGGCTATGAGGGCAATTCTCACTGCCCCCTTCTCAGGGTGACACTGCTGAAGTCCCTGGCAGGTCTGGGACTTCTCACCAGGATGTTTGGAGAGCCCACCAGAGAAAGTGCTAAGGCTTGAAAAGTGTATTGAGATCACTCCAACACAGGGCAAGTGAGACAGGGGTTCATGCTGGTGATGTCGGAAAAGGAATTTCTGCAGGATGTTTGTGGGATTTCAGAAGCTCAAATTTACAACGTTGAGTCTGCCTGCAAAAGTATGGAGCCCTATATTCCCGTTTTAGAAAAGTATTATTTGGCTGTGCCGCACAGTATGTGGGATCTTAGACCCCTGACCAGGGATCAAACCTGTGCCTCCTGCTTTGGAAGTGCCAGGTCTTAACCACTTCACCAAACAGAAACAGACTCACAGACTTAGAGAACAAATTTGCAGTTGCCAGTGGGGAAGAATGGGGAGAGGAGAGAGTTAGGAAGTTTGGGATGAACATGTACACACTGCTGTATTTAACATGGATAACAAATAAGGTCCTACTGTATAGCACAGGGAACTCTGTTCAACGTTATGTGTCAGCCTGGATGCGAGGGAGGGTTTGGGGGAGAATGGATACATGTGTATGTATGGCTGAGTTCCTTTGCTGTGCACCTGGAAGATCACAACATTGTTAACTGACTGGATGAACAATTTGTAGCTGTTGATGACCAGGATGAAAAATTTATGCGGGGAGGTGTCAGGAGAACATTTCAGGAGCCCGGGACTCCATCCTGCCGGCTCTTTTCAAGCTAGAAATACCTTCTCCTGAGCCACGGTGGTGGACGTGAGGAGAGAGGGACTCAGGTGACCTTGTGGGAGCGGGGGGGGGGGGGGGGGGGGGGGGCCGGCCGGCCCCGAGTGTGCTGGGTGCCTGTGTCTGAACCTATTTCCAGGCTTTTAACACAGGTGACTGGGAGAATAGTAACCAGAGGGGAGGTAAGCTTTCTGTTGCAGAGAAGACAATGAAATTCACGTTCACACTTGACATTGGATCCCTTCAGGAGCCAGGTGGCCCCGAGGGTGTGAGTCCATCTCTCCACGTCCTTCACTGTCACGTGGCCATACTTTACGTCTGCCTTCATGGCTCCCGAGGCCACACCCTCCAGGGCCTGTTTGATGGAGCCTCAGGCAGCCTCTTGGGCTTCCCAGGGGGCACTAGTAGTGAAGAATCCACATGCCCGTGCAGGAGACATGGGTTCAATCCTTGGGTCAGGAAGATTCCCTGAAGGAGGAGACAGTAACCCACTCCAATATTCTTGCCTGGAAAATCCCTTGGACAGAGGAGCCTGCTGGGTTACAGTCCTTGGGGTGGCAAAGAGTCAGACACGACTGGGCGACTAAACGATAGAAAACTGTCTCTATCCTGCCCACCCTTCCTTTCAGAGGCTGTAAGTGAAGTGAAGTGAAATGAAATGAAGTGAAAGTCGCTCAGCCATATCTGACTCTTTGTGACTGCATGGACTATACAGTCCATGGAATTCTCCAGGTCAGAATACTGGAGTGGGCAGCCTTTCCCTTCTCCGAGGGATCTTCCCAAGCCAGAGATTGAATCCAGGTCTCCTGCATTTCAGGCAGATTCTTTACCAGCTGAGCCACAAGGGAAGCCCCTCAGAGGCTGTAAGGAGACAGTCAACCCCAAGTGCTGCCTGAGGGCTCCTGGAAGGTATCATCTTGGGGACATGACACCCTCTGACAACCTGCCTTCCTTTTATAGGGCAGCGTCTGGTGTGCTGGCCCCAGCCATCAGCATCAGACGCTTGCCCTGCAGTGCAGCCCAGCCCCTCAGTGGTGAATCAGTGCATTGTGGACACAGGTACCAATGTCCCCTTTGCTTTCTGTTTATGAAGAACTCTGTCTTTTAGGGATTGTACTTACATGCTACTGTCAGGGAGATCTTCCACCCATCTCAGTAACTGAAGGATAAATACTCAGCAATGTTTCAGCACAGTTGCCTCTTTTGTTTGTTATAAACCAAAATACAGCAGGCCAGTTTCCCAGCCGGTGGAAAAATGTCTGTATCTTGATAGAAATTGGCTTCGGTTTCATACAAAGGAAATTTGAACGAGGACAGGGCACACAGTCTATATATGGCGGTTCCACGGTGCTCTGATCGCTGTAATAGTCCTGGTCCTGGGGGCTCTGAACACAGAATCCTGCAGTTTCTTGAATCAGACATTCTGGAAGCCAACCGGAGCTTCTGGGTGTTGACAGCAGAAGCGTATCCTGGGCCCTGCATCTCCTCTGGGTGGTGAGTGGGGGTGCTTGGCTGCATGGATGTCAGGATGCTCTGCACTCCAGGGTCCAGCCTGGCCTCACAGATCCATAGCCCCACAGCCTCAGACCCACAAGTGGTCTGGCTGTGAAGATTTCACCTACAGCAGAAAATTCAAACTCTTGAGCACTTACTTTCCTTTGTAAAGGTTCTCTACTAACCACCCTACATCCTTGATGAATTTGTAGCCAACAGGCTTTACGCCATTTCATTCTTTTAAAAAATATTTATTTTATGTATTTATTTTATTTGGCTGCACTGGCTCTTAGTTGCAGCATGTGGGATCTAGTTCCCTGACCAGGGATTGAACCCAGGTCCCTTGCATTGAGAGCACAGAGCTTAGCCACTGGACCATCAGGGAAGTCCATACTGTTCATTTTTGTGCATCCTGCTTTATCTCTATTGAAGAGAAAGTATCTAACTAAAACATGGCCTTTCATACTGGAACGTTTTTCTGGAGCCTTTGATCTCGACAAATGGAATCCCAAAGGTAATTCTTGGGGTTTTTCCAGAGTAGACTAGGAGGAGTCTAGAGTAAGTCCTTCATCAGCAAGGCAGACTTTGCGACCCCATGGACTGCAGCACACCAGGCTTCCCTGTCCTTCAGCATCTCCCGGAGTTTGCTCAAACTCAGGTCCATTGAGTCCATGATGCCCCCCAACCATCTCATCCTCTGTTGTCCCCTTCTCCTCCTTCCCTCAATCTCTCCCAGCATCGGGGTCTTACTAGTAATTATTGCACATTATTACAATCAACCATCCTTTAAAAGACCGTTTAATCATGACATCTTTTCCTGACTCGACACATCCTTGGTCTTAGCTGCTCACTTGAAATAATGAAAAGAGGCTGCTTTGCTGGACTTGAACAGCCTTCATAAGACCTTCACACCATTATCAGATGTCACCTGGCTGAGCAGGTCCCGGGCTGTGGGTTTGCAGGTTTGCAGTATTTTTGCCCTTCCAGGCTGATGAGACGTCACTCCTTCTGGACAGGTGTCTATCTTCATGTGACCAGGACAAGAGGTGGAGCCAGGAAGATCTAAATTCCAAGGAATTTTTTTTCCAACCATATTCTGCAGATTTGGGAGGCAATTTTTATTCTTACTTCAAATCCTCTGAGCCATGGGTTTCTCACAATTTAAGAATCTGCTTAGCATCTTTAACAGCCATTTTAGGAGAAAGTTCTAAATTTTCTGGCCTCTACTTTAGACTCTGAAATTTTAATCTCAGGAGTTGAGAGCCTCTTCACTATGTTAAACTGTCCTCTCACCTTTTGGCTCCTGGAAAACAGAAAACGTAAGTCATAGGATCAGTATATCAACTCCTGGAATGAGCTTGGTTAGAGGAGCCTTGGAACGATTCCTGGAAGAAAGAAGGTGAAATGGTCTATCTTTTTGACAGTCCTATCTGGTGTGTGGGTTGTTGGTTGTTTTTGTTTTTGTTTTTTTTACCCCTCAGAGAGAATGCACAGACTTGAGGATTCTGAGTGAGGTGAGTTTTGACCTTCCCAGCTTTAAATCAGATCATCTACCCAGCACAGAGTTGAGATTTTTCCACTCTCCGTGGAAATGCTGAAGCATGGAGGGTAATCCTGTTAGCTTATCTGGACTAAAATACCACCCACTAAAAAGCAATTCAAAACTACACATTAGGTTTGGTTAGAAAAAATTTAAAATTTTAGAGTTTGTGAAAACCCATCATTTGCCTCAATTTTTGTATTCTTCAAAATAAAAGTAAGGGAAAGAGCACTATATGAAGAACTGATTCTTTTTCTGGGCAGTTAGCTCAGAGAGAAGAATTGGAGTTCCATGAGTGTTGTTTTTGTTGTTCAGCCACTAAGTCATGTCTGACTCTTTGCGACCCCATGAACTGCAGCACTCCAGGCTTCTCTGTACTTCACTATCTCCAGGAGTTTGCTCAGACTCATGTCCATTAAATCAGTGATGCTATCTAACCATCTCATCCTCTGCCACCCCTTCTCCTTTTGCCTTCAATCAGCAGATAAGAAATCATAGAGCATTAGGGATAGAAGACATGACAGGATCATTTAGCTGAAGTCCTCCTCTCTGGCAGGGGGATGGAATGAAGCTCAATGAGCTCAGCGAATCCGCCATCCCCACTGCCCCTCCTCCATGGACCTTCCCATCTGTCCACTCTCAGATATGGCCTGGAATCCAGTCCAAGAGGACCAGCACTTGTAAAAGGCTCACCCTGAAGCCTCCTGCTTAATTTGCTTGCAAACTAAACTCTCCCCAGATAAAAGACCCCTCCCTCCCTGGAGTCCCCCTCCCCCGTGTGTTCTGCCGTAGTGACCGTGCCTTTAGCATCATACTCAAGATTGGTGGCACCCAGCGGGACTTGCACCCAGCACTTCTGTCGCTCCATCAACGCTGTTTCCAAGCTGCCTCCTGCTGGAGGAAGACAGAGAACAGACCCAACAGCCTGGGCTAAGTGGTCCTTCTTACTAAAGAGCCCCTCTGGGCTCCCCACCCCCGAAACTGTCCAGAGAGCTCAGCGTCCACTGCTGCCCCTTGGCTGCCCCTCCCTCCACCCCATGTCCAGTGCCTTGCAAACCAGAAACTTTTTTTTTTTCTCTAGAAACCAGAAATCTCATTTTGAACCAAACAGTTCCAAGTACTCTACAATTCTTGACATCACCCTGAAGTGATTGGTCACCTGCCTTTCCAATTAGTTTTGGCTTTGAGATCTTCATTGGGAGCATGTGATTCTAATGTCCTGGGAGAGAGACCATGGTCCCGCAGAGATGTTTGGAGACCGTTCCAACCCCTGTCTCTTCCCATGGGTGCCCAGTCTGTTCTGATGCTCACATTTTATTCAGGGCCAACTTTATAACAAGTATTTGCTGCCAGCCTCTTGCGAGCTCTAAGATGAGCTGGTTTATCTCAGGACATCTTTACGAGGACGTCGGAAGTGCCCACTTCTCCACCCTCTGGTCCACTTCATCTTGGTCTTAAGTGATAGGAAAAGAAGTGGAGGTTTGGCAAATATCCAACTGATTTGATTAATATAGACAGGCCACGTGAATAATTTAGACTGCAAAGTGGACTTTTTTTAGACACTAAGCCACTCCACCTTGCCAGTGGTGTACATTTATCAAATTAGATGGAAAAATGCCAAGACTCCATTTGCTGTCATCCTATGAAGTATAGCCTGAGGAATGGACTAGACCCTGGGTGGCCTGAAGCAGGGATTGGATAAGAACTTTGGTTCAACATCCCTCCTTTAAATTTGGGCATTGTTTTCTTTTCCCCAGAGGTTTTCAAACTTGATTTCAGTCATGAAATCCTTTATACAAACAAAATTTTAGGGATAAGCCCAAGAAGTAAACGGAGCAGCCCAGGTTGGCCACACACAAAACACTGTCCCCCAGCCTGCCTGTGATTGACAAGCCCATGCTTTTATCCATTTCCTCCTCCTGGAAACCTATCTCAGCTCTGTGACACTTGGGTGTTTGTTAGGTCTTCTAAAGACGTGCTGAAGCCTTACGTCTCAGAAACTTCCACCACTTGCTCTTCAACTAGGAACAAGGAGTGCAGAGAAAGCCAGTTCTTTCACACAAGAGTCATTGGTTCCTGCATTCTAATACCCAGGTACCCAGTCTCCACCTCCCTGGATGCGCCCCACCTGCCTAGCTGATGGGTGAGCCCCGCTTACTTCCCTGCCGCTGGCTGATCCCTTGGAGTTTTGACTGGTGGCTCTCGGTGCACGGAGAGCCCTTGGGACTTTGACTGGTGGTTCTCGGTGCATGGAGAGCCCTCGACAGATATTCATTAATGAATGCCTGCATCCTGCATGCTACATGTAATTTCACCTCTGCAATACTCTCTTGTCCCAGTTACTTGAACTGAGTAATGTGTGCCTGCAGTTGGAGGCTGTGGCTGGTTTACCAACCCTCCAAGGCTTGCTATCCTGAGTGTTATTCCAATTCCAGTGAGCTTAAAAATTTTTTTTAAATCAGGGACTTCCCTGGTGGTCTAGTGAGTGGTTAAGAATCCACTTGCCAATGCAAGAGAGAAGGTTTGAATCTGAACTGGGTAGATCCCACATGCCTCATAGCAACTAAGTGCGTGTGCTACAACTATTAAGCCAGTGCTCTAGAGCCCGGGAGCTGCAAATACTGAACCCGTGTGCTACAGCTAGCCTGAGCACCCTAGACCTTGTGCCCCACAAGAGAAGCCAAAGCAACGAGAAGCTCATGCACTGCAATTAGAGTGGCCCCCGCTCTTCTCAACTAGAGAAAGCCCAGATAAAAGCAACAAAGGCCCAGCTCAGCCAAAAATAAAGAAATAATATTATTTAAAACAATAAAATAAAAAATTTCAAGCCAAATAGCTGAATCTTACAAAGATTAAGGATGCATTCATTTTCCAGGGCTGCCATAAACAAGTACCACAAACCAAGTGGCTTAAACAACAGAAACATGTTTGTTCACAGTCCTGGAGGCTGGAAGTCCTAGATCAAGGTATCAGCAGGGTCGGTTCTCCTGAGACCTCTCTCCTTGGCTCCCAGACGGCCACCTCCTCTCTAGGTCCTCATGTGTCCTTTTCCTTCTGTGCTAGCAAATGTCTGCAAATTTGGACACAAATGTCTGTGTCCAAATTTCCTCTTCTTAAAAGGACACCAGTCCTTTTGAGCTTTAGATCCACTCTAAAGACTTCATTTTGCTTGATCATCTCTTTAAAGAACTTTTCTCCAAACACCATCACATTCTGAGGTCCTGGGGGTTAGGACCATATGAATTTGGAGAGCAAACAACTCTGCCCAGGACCGAAGTTCACTTGACAAAACCTTCATTCTGGTTTCTTTACAGGAACATCTTCTAAACTATCAGTCTTAAACGTCCTTGCCAGGCACCTGCTGGGGTCCCTATGAGGACAGACAGCTCACGTTTTGCAAGCCAGCAAATTCTTTTTTTTTTTTTTTTTTTTAATTTTATTGGCAGGTCATTGATTTACAATGCTGTGTTAGCATCAGGTGTAGGGCAAAGTGATTCAGTTACACATGTACATATATTTACTCTTTTTTAGACTTTTTTCCCATGTAGGTCATCAAAGAGTATTTAGAGAGTTCCCTGTGCTATACAGTAGGCCCCTACTGTTTATTTTATAAATGGTGGTGTGTCTATTTAGGGCTTCCCCGGTAGCTCAGAGATGCAGGAGACCACCTGCAATGCAGGAGACATGGGTTCCATCCCTGGGTCTGGAAGATCCTCTGGAGAAGGAAATGGGAACCCACTCCACTATACTTGCCTGGGAAATCCCATGGACAGAGGAGCCTGACAGGCTGCAGTCCACAGAGTCACAGAGTTGGACACAACTGATCGACCTAACCACCATCACTAGAGTGATGAGAGCTAGATTTTCAGCACACTAGAGTGATGAGGGCTAGAGTTTCAGCACATGTAGAACCACAGTGATCATCCTTGAATGTTCTTCGCCCTCTTTCTCTGGGAACAACTGTGGGGAGGGCATCTGCTCCTTCAGCCACATGTGAGCTGCACTTACCAAGGGACTCAGCTTCTCCCTGACCCTCAGCAGAGGAGGCTCCTGGATCAGCCCAGCCGAGAGCCCCAGTTCAGAACCGCTGGTAGCACAGCCCAGGAGGCCCTTTCCTCATGCAGATGTGACACCAGCTCCCAGCCAGGATTTTCCCAGGGTGGCTGCAGCTGGGAACCCCCCCCCTCCACTTCCCTCTTCCCCACCAAAGTGTGGTTCCGAGTCCCACGCAGGACACAGTGTCTCCATGCGCCTCTGTGTCGCCAGCATTTCCACAGCTCCTCAGTGTTGACATGGGATAAATCCATCCCATAAATTTGGTTTAAGAACAGACAGGCCTTTGTTCTTGAGAATGGAGTCTTGCAGCAAGAGAAAGCCGTGCAGGCAGGCCAAGGTCAGGGCGCCTGCCTCGCATCACCCACTTCTCTTGGCGATGTCTCCAGCCCCAGTGACCCTGAGGGGCAGTGTGCAGGCTGGAAATGGCCTGCTTCCTCCTGGCCTTGACCAAACTGCATGTCACTATCCCTCACTGACATTAATGTTTAATATCATGGCAGCTTAAGCCTTTAAAGGCTTGTTTCTCATCCCAACAATCCTGATCGAATGCCTCCAGTGCTCATCATGGTCTCCAGACTCAGGCAGATGGTGGATTCTAGCCTTTCACACTGTGGATTACATTCCATCCGCCCCGCCCACCCCCAGCAGCCTCGCTGTTCTCTGCCTCTGAGAGGCCGGCCCTGTGACTTCTGTTTGAGTCTGGACAGTGAGAAGCGGCAGCAGGAGACAGAAAGATGGAAAGAGAGAGGTCTCATTTTTCTGTCCCCGCCCTGCGCAGGGTCACGCCAGGACGTCGGAGTGATGGGCTTCTGTCTGCACCCCATATCCGGATGCTCTCTCATCTCTCCCTGAGGCCCCCACCACTGCCCGTGACCTTTTGATCTGGCTGAATCGGATTCAGTTTCCTTCCAGTACTGTCATGATGCAAACCCTCTGGAGAAAATACTGGAAGAGAAAAATCTGGTCTTCATTCTCTCTGACTGTCCCAAGGTGAACCCTGGGCTTCAGCGAGATTCCTGTACCCCGGGGCACCTTCAGCTCAGCTGCATGTCAGAATTCCTCAACAGAAATGTCTTAGCAGATCAGCGCCTGGGCCCCACCCTCAGAGCATCCTACCCATGTTGATCTGGGGTGGGGGGATCCTGTGTGGCAGAGCACTGGGCAAGTGGATGAGGTGGGGCAGCCCCAGGCCTGGGCATCACTTGTGTAAAGTCTTCTAGGTGATGCTGACACATGGACAGGCCCAAGAGACACTGTCCCAAGCATCGCTCTTCCTGCCACTCTGCTTCAGAAGGTCCTTTCCCTTCTCCACGGAACAGCCCATCTGCCTCCTTCTCATCGTGGAATCCCCTTCCAAGCCCATCTCACGTGGGCTTTTTCTTGAAACTTTCTCCCTCCTCCAGCCCAACCAGGCCCGACACCTTGGTCACTCGAGTACTCATGGTGTTTACTTCCCGCTGTTACTCCCCCTCTCGGGCCTCATGTGATGGTGGTTGGTCAGGTAGCCTGACCACATGATGACCATGTGTGCTTAGAAAGGACCTCACGGACATCTTGCCCAACTTCTGGCTCTGTGAGGGAGCAAGGCTCAGGCAGTATTGGGTCTGAGTTCGCAGCCTGGTGTCCTGTTATCCCTTTTCTAAATTAAAAAGGCTGGAATTGATTCCAGTTCAAATTCTGCGGCCACTCTCCTTGCACCTCCCTAGCTGTGTACTTCATATCACTTTAACATGCTTTGTAGAATGGGACCTCCCTGCAGTCCGGTGGGGAAGGCTCTGCGCTCCCACTGCAGGAGGCATGGGTTCAGGCTCTGTCTGGAAACTAAGATTCCACAGGCAGCACTGCATGGCCAAAATAAATAAACAAAATGAAATGCTTTGTAGAAAATCAATTCTATAATCACGTTGTAGAACAGAAGCATGTTGTTTAGATATTACATCTGAGTATTAATTAACTGCTACAAATCACAATCCATAGCTACAAATACAATCCAATATTTTCAAAACAACCCAATTTTTTCAATAAAAAACCCTGATTGACTTGGATTTCAGTTTCTAAGGTTACTACATGAAATACACTTTTAAAGAATAAGGGGCTACACTTTGGGGGCTTCCCTGGTGGCTCAGATGGTTAGGAATCCCCCTGCAATACAGGAGACCTGGGTTCGATCCCTGTGTCAGCAAGATCCCCTGGAGGAAGGCATGGCAACCCACTCCAGTACTCATGCCTGGAGAATCCCATGGACAGAGGAGCCTGGCAGGCTACAGCCTATTGGGTTGCAGAGTCGGACACAACTGAGAGACTAACACACACTTTGCTTCTGGGAGATGAGGTTGTTTGCTGGTTTCCCTCACTGGGCTCGGGCAGTGGTTTCAGTTGAACAGTGAATGAGCAGCCCCATCATCCTTTCTTACCTTCCTCTCCTCCCCAAATGCTCTAATTCCTGTAGCGGCGCTCTAAAGTCTTACGTGTTGGTCCCTGATACTGTAATTACAATAAACGGATAACCAAAGATGTGGAAAATGACCATTTGCTCCTTTGTAAAGTTCTCCACAGCTTGCTGGTCTGGACGACAGTATTCCTACCTCCACAAACTTAGGGTACCAGGGGACAGAAGATACACCGTTCTCTGCACCACTAAGGATGAAAGATCTTGGACAAATAAATGGGCAAGCTGTCCAGGTAAAAGATGCCATTGACCAGCCACCCACGCCCATGTCACAGGTGTTAGCACATGAAAAGATGTGTGTTCTAGGACCTCTGAGGTGGGGAGTTCCAGTTCATCCTTGCTTCCTCCCTGGGAGTTGTACATTGACTCCATTTTCATCTCCCGTGGTTGTCCAGAGTGGACTCTGGATCCTAGGTCCAGGATCCTTAATAGTGGCCACGTCACCTTGCTCCTCCTCTTGTATAATTTATTGGGTTACTTTGCACCCAAAGAGGCATTGTGTGTGTTAGTTGCTCAGTTATGTCCAACTCTTTGCGACCCCATGGGCTATAGCTCGCCAGGCTCCTCTGTCCATGGGAGTCTCTAGTCATTACCATTCCTTAAGAAGGGAGTTTATCTTTTGGCACAAGGAGCTTTTATCATGTAGCTATAGCAGAGTCCAGGAGCTGGAAGACATGGTCTCTTTAAGAGTCAAGTTCAGTGGCACTCCATCAAGTCTTCCGGCAGCCTTTTCTGAACTCCTCAGTGACTTCCATGGCAGTAACTGAAGTTATTTCCTGTGACAGTAAAGTTCATTACATGATCCCCTTTTGAAACGCCACGTTGCTTCTCAGTTGAAAAAGAGTAATGAATAGTATCACATATATTCTCATGTTACAAGCTGAAATCATTTTTTAGATTCAATTGCTTTCGTCTAAACTTTTTTTTTTTTTAACTGTGCAGAATAAAATAGAAAATCTATTATTTTCAACGCTTGCAATTTTTTTCTTAGGGGGTTTCTCGCCAGTTCTAGAAGACTCAGAGATCTTAATAAATAATACTAAGGATGTAGGGGTGTATTTACTGTGACATGAAGGGCCATCCCCTGTGAAAATAGAACCAGATGTCTATTCTCAGCAAAACAACACATTCGATGCTGGAGGAGGCTCGAGGGCTGAGACCATCACTTGGCAGTAAATTTAGATTTCCCTTTCCTAGCTGAGGTCATGTTCGCTTTTGATGTTTAAAATAAACTGTTTCATTTGGTCTCTATGATCCTAATTTCTGGTAGAGGAAATGTTTGAGGACTTGAAAATCAAGTCCTTCTTTTTGTCCTTGGAGAAAATCAGAGACAGTACACACAGGGGTAAGAAGCAGAGACCTGGCCTCTGTTCTGGGCTCTTCAATTCCTAGCTGATTGCCTCTGAGCAAATTGCCACCAGAGCCTTGTATTAAAGTAACAATCTCAGGGTTGCTGTGACCATCAAACAATCTGGGTAATTAGGAACAGCCACCAACATTTTATTTATTTATTTAAAAAATGTTTTTGAATTATTTGGCCATACCTCACAGCACGTGGGATCTTAGTTACCCAACCAGGGATTGAAGCCAGGTCCCTTGCATTGGAAGTACAGTGTAGGATCTTAACCATTGGACCTCCAGGGAAGTCCCCAGGAACAGCCATCAGCATTTTACTTAGTAAATGCACCTGCTTTTCAACCCAGTAGTTTTATTTGCATTTTATTACAGGAATTCATGTTACAGATGTACTGACACAATTGCACAAATACATGTGTGTGTATAGGCTTCCCAGGTGTTGCTGGTGGTAAAGGACCTGCCTGCCAATGCAGGAGTCATAAGAGACGTGGGTTCAATCCCTGGGCCGGGAAGATCCCCTGGAGGAGGGCATGGTAACCCAATCCAGTATTCCTGCTTGGAAAATCCCATGGACAGAGCAACCTGGCAGGCTACAGTCCATGGGGTTGCAAAGAGTCAGACACGACTGAAAGGACTTAGCACGCATTCACATGTGTGTGTATACATACCTACTAATATGGAAATATTCAGGTCTGTGTATGTGGAAAAAAAAAAAAACACCAGAAAGAAAAGTAGAAAACCAATTATAATGTGCTGAAAAGGATGATTATTCTTAATATATGAAAAGCCCTAAAACTTAATCAAGGAAAAAACTCCATATTATAAAAATGGGCAAAGAATATAAGTTCAGTTAATTAAAGAAGAAATTGAAACAACTGCTATATAACACAGGGAGCCCAGCTGGTGCTCTGTGATGACCAAGAGGAGTAGAATGGGATGGGGGAGGAAGCCTTAAGAGGGAGGAGATATATATATATTATAATTATGACTGATTCACATTGTTGTATGGCAGAAACCAACACATTGTAAAGCAATATCCTCCAGTTTAAAAAAAAATACGAATATATGTCAACATTCACCACACAGTGTAAGTAAAATAAGTATATACTATGTGTCCATTATAAAATTGGCAAGATTTTTAAACATGGTAATAATTATCATCAGATATGTGAAAATGAATTTTCCATGCCATATTGATGGGGGTGTAACTTGTACACACTTTCTGGAGCATATTTTAACAGTATGTATCAGACATCCCAATCTTTGCATCCCCTCTGACAGAAGGCTTCTCTTCTAGAAATCTATCCTGAGGAATTAAATATATGTGTATTCAGATATTTGCCTACTTTGGAACGATGTTGATAATAGAAGGGTGAAAAGGAAATGATTCAAACAATAGGGACTTTCCTGGTCATCCAGTGATTAAGACTTTGCCTTCCAAAGCAGGGTGCATGGGTTCCATCCCAGGTTGGGGAGTTAAGAGCCCATACGCCTTGGGGCCGAAAAAAACAAAACAAAAAACAGAAGCAATACTATAACAAAGTCAATGAAGACTCAAAAAATGGTCTACATCAAAAAAATTTTTTTTAATTCTTCAATAAATTCTGTGTGAAAGTGTTAGTTGTTCAGTCATGTCCAACTCTTTGTGACTCCCTGGACTGTAGCCCACCAGGTTCCTCTGTTCCTTGTGAGAATGCTGGAGTGGGTAGCCATTCCTTTCTCCAGGGAATCTTCCCGACCCAGGGATTGAACCCAGGTCTCCTGCATCGCAGGCAGATTCTTTACCATTTGAGCCACTGGGGAAGCCTCCAATAAAAGAGAGAAACACTATTCAGTCATTTAAAATCAAGTGACACAAAGTATTGGTTGACAAGAAATTCTCCCTTTGCCCTTCTCTCCATCCTGACTCTGCTCTTCTCTGAGACTCAGTTTCCTCACTGAAAATCCAGAAAAAAAAATCCAGAAGATATGGGAAAGCCTCTCCTCCCCCTCCCCCTGCCCATATCTCACACTGGCTGCATTCTGTGAGTCTTCTGGGAAGCATGCTTCGTAACTGTCATTAAGCTATTATTTATTAACTAGCTCTTGGTCTATGGCTCCAACTGAAAGACAAGCTCTAGAAGGACCAACAGAGAAGTTGGGTCTGGTTCATTCCCCTTGTATAGCCTGGTACCATGAATACTGTGAGCAGGAGAAAATAAACTTTAACATATTTCATTCTGGGGGGAAAAAATCTTGCTACGTGTGCTGGAAGATAATATTATGGAATATTAATCTTTGCATTTTTCTTTCTTAAAGTTCTTTATATGTGCGTTTCTCCAAGTTTCATTTAATGGTGTTCAGATTGCTAAGAGGCAAATTAGAATTGAAGATGGCTGTAGCAGGAATGGAAAGAGCAAGAAACAGCCGACATAATTTTTTGATCTCTAAAATAAGTTCTGGAAGCTGACATCAGAAGTGATTGTTTTGAAAGCCAGAGTTTCTGATTTACAAGTGTCAGCTTTTGGTTAAGAAAAGATTCTTGAGACTCAAAAGTGAAGGCCTAGGAAGATTAAGGTCTCAAGTTTGCCTCCACAAACTGGATGGAAAAATAGGAGACCCAGATAAGGGTCACCTGGGGAGGTGTGGGGGCTGGGAGCCACCTTGAACCGGAGGAGGAAGCCACCAGGGCAGCTGTGGGGTGGAAAGGCCAGGCCACACAGATAGGAGCAGCACTTCTGGTCACCTGCCCTGGAGACCTGTGGATGATGAGCCCACCCACCATCCACCCCAGGACCCTTATGCCAAGGCACCACGAGAGCTGAGCTTTCTCTGGGGTCTAGCAAGTAGAACTTGGCCAGGTCTTAGTTTTCTAACATAAAATGTGATTAAAATGCCTGACTTCCAGGGCTCATGCAAAGAGTTCATTTGTGATACATATTTGACAAAATAGATGGTTGATACATGAATGCTGTGACAGCCCATATCCTTTAGACTTTTTGTTTTGATTAGTTTTGTGAATCACATGGACAGAGGAGCTTGGCAGGCTACAGTCCATAGGGTTGCAGAGAGCTGGACACAGCCGAAGCGACTTAGCATGCATGCACATTTTACAAGTAGCTCTCTGAGTCACTGGATTTCCTTTGCAGTGATGTTCAAGCACAAACCACCTGTGGGCCAGAATCTTTCCTTGCGACAACCACTTGGTCTTGGGACTTCCTGATGGTCTAGTGGTTAAGACTCCAAGCTCCCAATACAGGGGCCCCAGCTTTGATCCCTGGTCTGGGAACTAGATTCCACACGCCACAACTAAGAATTTGCATGTTGCACCTAAGACCTGGTGCAGTCAAATAAAAATTAAAAAGAAAAGCAAAATCATTATGTCTTAAGTGCCATTAAACTGAATAAACCAAGCTTATTGACTTTTATACAATTTTCTCATTGGAAAATACTAGAAGACCTCAAGTATGGTATTTTTAAATCCTTATTTTTTTATCTTTCTTATTGCACTGAGATGTCAAGTACAATAGGGACTAGGAAAAGTGCTAGTAAACATTCTTGATTCTTCTTGACTTTAAAGGAATAAATACATCAGAGATTATAAAGGGAAACAGAAGATCAGTCATTGGTTTGTTTTTCATTCGTGGTAATGAAAATGCAAAGGATAGAATTTCAAGTTCTACTTTGCTTACCAGCTTTAGGATCTGATTTAGATTGCTTAAACTTTTCTGAGTCTTCACTTATTCAGCTATAATATAAGCATAACGGCAATACAGGAAGTTGTGAGGAACGCAGGGGAAAAGTCTATGAAGAGCATCAGGCACCTACATACTCATAACTGTCCGCCCCAGCCCCCCCCCCCCCCCGCCACCACCACCCGGTCCAGTGCCTTGTCCCACCTGTGCAATTCTCTAAGGGCTTAAGGCTAGCTTTGAACGAGCTGTAGAATTGGCCATAGACCCTTCTTCCACTGCTTTTGCAAAATGAATTTATCAGTAGAAGTCATTTTCTAGAATGTCCAAAGACTCCCCAAGAGATTCAACTATAGGGAATAGAATTGGCCGATGGATGTAAGAAAAGTGTAGCTGAGCTGTACAGGAAAATAAAAGATTTCATTCCTACCACCTCTCAATGGCTTCCTTCTGTTTCTGGGCTCTTATGTGACACACCTGTATTATAAACCTATCTGATTCATCAGATTATTATTGTTCCCTCGTGTAAGTTATTTCCTTCTGCTATTTGCTGGTAGAATGGATTTCAAGGGGGTGCAGACTGCCTCCAGACCTCTCAATGGATTAACCCTCCTGTTGAAGATGGAACTTAGAAGCTAATGGAGCCAGACTTCTCCTGTCCTCAGAAATCACCTAGTGAAACACCCAACTGTGAGCTAACTCATTGAGTTGTATGTTATTTTTTTTTAATTGCAGTAAAATATACATAGGGGCTTCCCTGGTGGCTCAGATGGTAAAGAATCTGCCTGCAATGCAGGAGACTGGGGTTTAATCCCTGGATCAGGAAGATCCTCTGGAGAAGGGAATGGCTACCCCCTCCAGTATTCTTACCTGGGAAATCCCATGGACAGAGGAGCCTGGCGGGCTACAATCCATGAGGTTGCAAAGAGCTGGACATGACTGAGCAACTAACGTACTTTCATACTTTCAAAATATAAATAGCAGGAAATTTACAGTTCTATCTTTGAGTGTACAGTTAAGTCTCAGTAAGAACATTCACATTGTCCTGCAACTTTCACCACTATCCACTTCCAGAACTTTCTCATCTTCCCAAACTAAAACTCTGCCCATTAAACACTCACTCCTCACCCCCCTCCCTGCCCCTGCCCCCCACCATCTACTTTCTGACTCTATGAACCTGACTCCTTTAAGCACCTCATGTAAGGAGAATCATACAGTGTCTGTCTTTTTGCAGGTGGCTTATTTGAGGACAGGTTCATCCATGTTGTAGAATGTGGCACAATGTCCTTCCTTTTTAAGGCTAATACTCCACTGTCTTTTTTTTTTTTTTAATGTGGACCATTTTTACAATCTTTGTTGAATTTTACAAACTTTATTGAGTATGTTACAATATTGCTTCTGTTTTATGCTTTGGTTTTTTTGACTGCAAGGCATGTGAAGTCCTAGCCCCTGACCAGCAATTGAACCTGAACCCCTAACATTGGAAAGCAAAGTCTTACCAATTGAACTGCCAGGGAAGTTCATACTCCAGTGTCTTTAAGGCAGCATTTTGTTTGTTCATGCCCCTGCTGTTGGACCTTGGGTTGCTTCTTCTAGTGATTTTTGTAATGTTGCTATGAACATGTCACTTAAGTTTTGAATAAAGATAAGGAAGACTTTGAATAATATTTTAAAAAAGAAACCTTGAGTGATTAGTGTTGCACCAAATGGGACACGGAGTGACTGAACTCACAGGACCACTGGGAGGGGCTCAGCCATGTTCCCAAGCCTCTGGTCTTAGTCACTGTAGGTTCGTCCTGCAGGGAAGGATGCTGGTTTCAGGATTTCTCTGGGTTCACGCAGCTGGTGATTGGTGGAGCTGGGACTCAGTTGAATCCCAAACCAGCTCCATTCCCACCTTTAATCGAGCTCCACCGGATTTATAGAAATTAGGAACAATTCACAGCTCATATCATATACACCAGTGATTCTCAAAAGTGTGGTCCACAGACCAGCAGTGTCCGCACCACCTGGAAATGTTAGAGATGCTTCTCTCCAGGCCCACCCTCAAGTTTTGACTCTGACACTCTGGAGGTGGTCCAGGCACTCTGTGCTTTATGAAGCACCCCGCCCCCCTGCCGCCCCCACTAAGGGATCCTCCTGTCCTCTCAAGTGTGGGAGCCCTGACCCAGGAGGCTCCGTTCGGGGAGTGGTGGATGCTCAGTCCCTCCACACCCTCCAGGTAATAGAGGCGATGGGCTGGGAACCCAAGGAGTGGTGATGGTAGTGAAATTCCAACACAGCCTGGCAGTATTTTGATCCCAAAGAGCTTTAGGTCACCTAAAGGGCAGTGTTAACTCTAAACTAAATTTTCATTTAGCCAATGACCCTCCTCCCTCCACACCGCAGCTGTTGCTTCCTGCATTGAATGACCTCAGGCATCCGGCATTTATTGAATAGACAGCACCTTCCGTCTCTGAGGAATGTCCATCTCGTCATCAGCCAACACCTCTCCCTCCCCAACCGGACCACTTTTTCCTGTGCTCATGTGCATTGGAAATTTTGGACACAGATTTTAGTTTTTTCTATGCATGGAATTTGGGGCAGATTCCTAACAAAGCAGAAGACAGATGCCCAGGAATTTACTCTCCAACCATCGGATTTGTGCCATTTCCTGATGGTCTCTTGGGGACCAGAAACAATGAGATGCAGGGTTCAACTGTCTGAACAAGATTCAGTGGCAATTTTCAGTCAGTCAGATGTCAACAGAGGTAAAATAGATGTATATGGCGACTTGACATTTCAAAGCTCTAAAGAAATGACAGTGGTCCTTACACAATCACATGGAGAAGGAACACCCTTGCACATGAAATGACCCACTGTGACACCCTACAGCCTCCATCTGTGGAAGAATTCAGTGAGTGAGTGGAAGGGATTGGACATGAGCTGGTGAGATGGTCGGCAGAGAGTGTCAGGGGTGAGTCTTGAAGGAGGGTGTTTTCTGGACTCCCTCCTGAGGGCTGGGGGCTTCCTAGAGGGGAGATAAGAGGAAGATAGATCTAGCTTCCAGGAACACTTCGTTTCATTTTGCATCACCTACTTGCCAAAGTCACTGTATCATTGTCATCATGCAGGAAGGCTGAAAAGAACTGAGATGGAGTTAGTGAATTAGGGTCTTTGAACCTGGGCAATACAACTGACTCAGCAGGAGCTGCCTGTGCATTTAGGATGCAGAAGCCTTGACGGGACAGGGACGTTCACACTCTACTCAGACCAGATAAACCTGCAGGGCCAGGGAGGTGCAATGCTGAGAACCAGGTCACTGGTCAAAACCTGCCTCTCCAGTTACTGACCAGACATGGGGGGGGGGCTCCCCCAGTCTTGAGGTTTGTTTCTCTCTGAAAGACTGTTGTGTAAACAACCCCTCCAGTGCCTGCAGCCCTGGCTGATGCTCTGAAACTGTCGGCCAGTCTCTTGTTATATAAATATGCAGCCTGATTATTTGAGAAGCACAGTAAATGTTCAGGCATCTCAGATATCCACAAACTCTTTACGAACCCTCTCAGTGTATGGATTCATTAAATCCATGAGACCTCGAATGTTATCACAGCCCAGCAAAAAGGAGAAGGGAAATTAACACTGACTGAGCGCACAGCACTGCAGGCACAGGTGTGTCCCAAGCTCCCACAGACCTTACACACACACTAAGCCTTAGGACAATGTTTCCATTATTCTTGGTTGTAAATAAACAGAGGTGTAAGATATGTGTCTGGGTTCACAGAGGCAAGAATTTGAGCCAGGATGCCTGTTCTCCCTGCCTCGAAGTTCTGTCCATTTCCTTTGGTAGTGTCTCACACTCAAGGTCCAACCCGCACTTCTCACTTTGTGCCCAGAGCCCAGTGTGGTCGTGCCCTCCCTAGCTTGGGTGGGAACCAAGCTTCCTGTCTTAATTGGAGTTCTTGCTTGGCAGAAAATGCCCTGCTGTCGTTTTGGATTAGCTCACAAACTGGCTCATTTCAAATGCAATAAAAAAATTAAATCACAAGCATGTAAGTCAAGACAGGAAGACATCACAACTGGACTTTTTACGACAAAGCGTCACCAGCAATCAACTGGAAAGCCAGGGAATTCCCTGGTGGTCCAGTGGTTAGGACTCTGCCCTCTCACTGCTGAGGGCCTGGGTTCGATCTCTGGTTGGGGGAACTAAAATCCCACTAGTCACCAAGTGGTTCAGCCAAAACAAACAAAAACATACTCACAAAACAAACCGAAAACCAACACCCATATGATACTTTTACAGTTAACTTTTCACAGTTATTTTTCAAATAATAGACTGAAAATTTTTGTGCTGCTCAAACAGTATAACTCAACCACAGAACAGTCTAACTCAACTACAGAGCTGGATGCAACTTAGTGACTAAATAACAACAATTTATTCATTTATTTCTGTCAAAAAGCCAGAGCTATGTTTCCAAGTCTTTAGAAATAGAGTGGAAGACATTTGGTGGGGAAGAAAACAACATATGCAAGCATATAATAGCTGACACCCTAAAAATGATTCAAATCAGAGGTGTCAGTTTTAAACAATTCTTTATTTTGTCAATCCCGAAAATTTGAAGTTTAACACATCACAGTTAAGAGGAGTGCAATTGCATTAAATGCAAAACTTCTATGCTTTTATTGTTTATTTATTATAACATTTTGCAATCTGAACATGGCAAATGGAGACACTTAGGAATGATTTTGGGCACCCAGATGCGAGAAGCCTGTCCACACTCTGCCTGCCTCTCAGACCACCTGGCTCCCTTTGTCACCGATCTGCTTTTGAATTCTCTCCTTGGTTTAACTCTGGGCTTCTTTCTTGGGCTTGTGTTGGCCAGCCTTCATTCGAAGCGGAAGATACACCCCCCGAGTCTACAACTCAGGAACGGAAAAGCTGGGTGTCTCTAAAGCACTGGCGAAGTTTACAAGTCAAAAATCACCGCCTGTTTGAAGAACTGCCTGGAGAAGAATTCTAAATCTCTGATGCTTCATCTTGAGGGTCTGATGGAGAATATGCTGCCAACCGTTTGTATGGTAAAGAGCTGATTACCATATTTCAGAACCCCCTGCATTTTAGGTCGAGAGTGACTTCTAAAGACTTAAAAAGAAGGCTTAAGATGTAAGAGAAGGAAACACCAACTTCCTCCCATCATCTGTCTTGGGTTGAGGGTAATAAACATTTATAAATTTGGGCTAAAAATACATGCCCCTCTTTAGTTCATGTACAAGCCTTAAAATAGCTGCTGACCTGACACCTCCCCCGTCCTCCCTCTCTCCTCCCTGCCCCGTCCCTTCACTCTGCATTGAGAGGTGGAGCAGCTGAAACCTCAGGGGATCCAGTTGCTCTGGCCACTGTGATCACCAGCCAGTCCTGCAGGATCCCAGTGCCCCAGCAGTGGGGTCCAGATGGGCCGGTAAAGACTGCAATTCCAATGGAACTTTGAGGAAAAATAGATCTGCTCTTGGGCCATCTGGAACCATATAGGCTTTGAGTTTTAATGCGAATTGATGAAAACCAGGGTATTCCTCGCTCATTTGGATGTCATGCTCCAGGAGTGTTCAGAGGAGTGACACCCCACATGGTCCCCAAATTGAGACTCTCATCTCCTCTCATCTGCTCTGCGTCTCAGGATGTGAGTGAACTCATCACACAGGTTCTTCCATGTTGATACATGGTTTCCACACATGTATCCGGGGCTTTATTTAACTGCATGTGGGTGTGTGCTCAGTTGCTTCAGTCGTGTCTGACATTTTGTGGCATCATGGACTGTAGCCTGCCAGGCTCCTCTGTCCATTAGATTCCCCAGGTAGGAATACTGGAGTGGGTTGCTATGCCCTCCTCCAGGGGATCTTCCTGACCCAGGGATCAAACCTGTGTCTTCTCATAGGCAGATTCTTTTCTGCCAGGCCACCTGGGAAGCCATTAACTACATCACACAGATGCTATTTTAGCAGTGGCAGCTGACAGGTAACTGAGCTTCGCCCAGGTGGCTCTCAGTGCAGTTTCTGCTAAAGGATGAGGCAGGAAACGGGTGCACAGAGATCTCAGCACTGTCAGATGCTACCTTCTGTGGCGCTGGAGCAAGCCTGGTCCCGAAACCTGGGCATACACCGATTAGCAAGCTCTGGAAACTGCCATGCAGCCGGGCGGGACAGCACAGGTTCAGGTGCAGCAGAACTGCTGTACGTCAACCTCGATTTGGCACAGGAATTCTTTTAACCTTAAAAAGTCACTTTGTATGCAGTGAGGCATGGTAACATTCTGACAGGTGGGGACAAGATCCGATTACAGAGCAGAATAGGCCCTCTGGTACCGCGTGCCCTGCCGTTTCCACAGGGAGACGTTGGGCTTGCTGTCTCCAGCTGGTGAGGGGGAGGGGAGCGTCTTGAAAGGATCTTGGCATCTGTGATGCTGGGAGAGGTTGTCCTCCTCCATACCCATGTTCTGACTCAGGCAGTTACAAAGTTCTGGCAAGCTGAAGACAGGAAGCCATTGTTTCCTTTTCTCTTCTGAACAGAGTAGTGTCAGCCACACAGACAACTTACTGTGCAATGTGGCCTCGCCAGGTTGCTGTCTGCAGGTAGGGGCTGGATTTGCTTGGAGAGTCGGGACCATCAGAGAAGCCCAAGGATTCTGCATCTTACCCTGCAGGAGGCAGTCTCTGGAAGTACCTCAGTGACTTTTACCTCCTGGTGTTAAAGCCCTTGTAATAGCCTCCTCTTGAGGGGGCAATGGACCTAATCCCTTGCTCCTAATAAAGAGAATATGGGGTGGGACTTTCCTGGTAGTCCAGTGGTTCAGATTTTACCTTCCATTGCAGGGCATGCCGGTTCAATCCCTGGTTGGGGAGCTAAGATCCCACCTCCTCATGGCCAAAACAGCAAAACACAAAACAGAAGCAATATGTAACAAATTCAATAAGGACTTTAAAAAATGGTCCACATCAAAAAAAAAAAGAGAGAGAGAGAGAGAATATGGGAAGCCTGATGTCATGTTCAAGATTAGGTTACAAAAAGGCTGCTGTCTCTGTCTTGGGGACGCATTTCTGCATGGTCCTTCTGTCCATGCTGAGGGGAGTCACTGGCCATGATGTGAGCTGACCAAGAAGTTCATGCGGGAAGGAACTGAGGGAGGCCTCCAGCCAATAGCCAGTGAGGAGTTAGAACTCTCAACTCAACAGCCTGTGTGGCCGAATTCCACCAACCATGCTGATCAATATGGAAACTGGGAGACTGAACCTTGTACCCCATCAGATGAGACCATAGCCCTGGATGGCTGCATGACCATGCCCCCAGGAGAGACCAGGCTCAGATGCACCCAGGAAACCATTCCAGGTGCTCATCCACAGAAAGTGTGATTTCACCTGTGCATGTCACTCTAAGTGCTACGTTTGGGGGTAATTTGTCACACAACAAGAGATAACTGATACATAGCCTGGGGCACAGCACCCTGATCGGAGATACAAAAGTTTCAATTGTGTGATAGAAGGTTTGCCCAGAATTCATCCTACAGATATTTCATAGGACAGCACAAAAGACTCAACTATTGTCCCACTTAATAATTCTAATAATTTACTCCACTAAAAGCTTTTTATTAGTTAACAAACCACCCCCAAATACCCTGCTTTCCTTTTTGTTGCTGTTGTTGTTCATATTCTACCCACCCTTTGGTAGGAGTAGACAATCAGAGAACTAGAGCAAAAGCAGCTTGAGGGAAGAGACATGGGGACTTATTCATAATCAGAAAAGTTGGCAGGTCTGATTCAGACAGTGACAGAATAATGCAACTAGACCCCGCTAGGTAAAGCAAAGCTGGGACAGTAAGACAAGAGTTTGTGTGTGTCTTTGGTATATGTGTCTATTTGGGTAACATATCTGTCTTCTGGTTTAACAGTTTTGGAAAATTGAGAGGTTCAAGTTCAAATTAGAGGAACAGAGTCTTTAGAATTGAGGAAAAAATCAATAAAAAATCAATTGTGTTCATGCTCAGTTATGTCCAACTCTTTGCAACCATTTGAACTGTAGCCTGCCAAGCTCCTCTGTCCATGGGATTTCCTAGGCAAGAATATTAGAGTGGGTTGCCATTTTCTCCTCCAGGGAATCTTTCTGACCCCAGGATTGAAACCGAGTCTTTTGCATCTCCTGCTTGGCAGGTGAATTCTTTACCACAGACACCTGGGAAGCCATAGAAACCAACACAATATTGTAAAGCAATTATTCTTCAATTAAAAATAAATAAATTTTTAAAAACTCAATTAGTCTAAGGATTTCAAAATATTTTCCCCCGAAGTATCTTACAAAGATAAAATCTTAAGTAAACTCTAATATGTTAAACAAAAAATATGGTATTTTGTTAACATGAATTTATTTATACATTGGAAAAGACCCTGATGCTGGGAAAGATTGAAGACAAAAGAAGAAGGGAATGACAGAGGATAAGATGGTTGGATGGCATCACTGACTCAAGACACATGAATTTGAGCAAACTCCAGGAAATGGTGAAGGACAGGGAGGCCTGGCACGCTACAGTCAGTCCATGGGGTTGCAGAGTCAGACACTTACACATTCAAATCCATAACACTGACTCATAAAATCAACCACTGAGATCTATAGTGTGAATACAGAGTTTAGGATTAGGACTTATGGGTCTCAGAGGCAGAATGCCCTTTCAGTATAGCTGAACAGAATTCAAATGATAATAATTCACAAAGACAGGTAGTTCCAAATGGTAAACATTTTAAACACAACTTTTTAGCAAGTGAGGATACATAGCCATTAAACCAATTCAGAAACTTGATGGAGAAATAGTAAGGCATTTTTTATCTAACAATATCAGAGAAGTGCTGTTAGTTCTTAACGGATAGTTGTTTAATTTGATGGTGGTTGATCAAACACTTGAGCTCATGTTAAGGATCACTGGGAAGGAAATACTTTTCAAATGTAACCTTGAACAATATAAAATTATATTAATTAGAAAAAATCAGACACAGAAATGCAGAGTTCTTTGTCAGATGGTCATTTGAAGTTTCTAAATACCATGATCTGCTTTGTTGTACATGCTGAGACCAAACTTCAGCTCTCAGTTTCAATCCTGACATTGTAACTATAATTTAAGGCATGCTAGCATAGGGGGCCCTCAGTTGCCAAACTTAGTTCTTTAAAAATATCATCAAGATGTGCAAACAGCACAGGCCTGCTAGGTTTGAGGATTTTAGCTAAAGATACTCCTGTTACATAACAGTAATGGTCCCTCTCAGTGTAACCCGTGACTTCAGTATGAAGAGAAAATTCTGCAGTTCACCACATTTATCACCATAAATATCTGAGAAGCTCGCAGTGGGAAGACAATCCTTTAATAAAAGCTGTCAATTTGTATGACGCTATCCAACACCTAAAAAAAAAAAGTTGCTTTCTTGGTGATAACCAGGGCCTGTTATACAAACACTAGCACATATATTGGCAATAACTTTTATGTGAGCAGTTTTCCACCACTGCTGTCACTCATTACACAGACACTGCCACATTTGTATAAGGTTATCTGTGGTGTGTTATTTGTGTTCTAAGCAGTTACAGCTTCCTTCTCCTAAAATGTCAGTGGTGAGTGTTTAATAAAATGATAAATAGCTTCTTGTTTTCTGCAAGAACACATACAAAACCATAAAAATGGAGAAGCCACCAACATCCATACACTTGCCTATTCGCAATATAAAGATTTTACTTGTCTCACTCTTCAAGTCGATGGCTTCAGAACCTTGGACCTGTGTGTGTTCTTAGGTTCTACTTTAGACCCTGTCCTCGGACAGTGATAGTCAACTTACGGTACAAACCCTCTACGATCCAGCCTGAATCTCATTACTAACACCAAAAGTACAGGATTCAGCACCATTTTTTTTTCTTCCCAAAAGTTACGTACTGCAAAGAGTCTGAGACTTTACCTGACCTGTGAGGTAAAAAGTTACCTTGCATAGACTCAAGAATGCCTCCAGAAGATACAATATTTTTGGGTCAGAGACAAAGGGTTTAGTGCTCCCAGATAGCAAGAGGTGTGGGCTTATATCTGCACTGAAAAACCTAGAGTTCAGGGAACTTGAGCTTCTTACTATGGGCAGCAAGCCATCAAATCTGCTCACCCACTGTCCTGGAGGGAAGCATAGTCCTTGTTACATTAGACAGTAAATAGACCTGCCCACTGGCCTGTTAGAAGATACTACCTGTGGTTCTCAAGGCTCTTTGCCACACATCTTTGAAAGGACAGTCTGGAATAAAGGTGGTCAGAGCCTCTGGTTGCAGGATGAGCAGAAACACGGGAGACCCATAATCACCTCCCAGTCCCCAACAGCCAGTGAGCTCTTCCTCTGTCAGTTCTTCTCCTGATATTTCTGTCATTTAATTTGAATGACTCTGAGGGCACCTTTTTGTATTTACATTTCAGTTTTGTCTGGAGATCTGGAGAATTTTTAAAGTACAGCAGGGGAATTCTGCACTTTGAGAATCGCTTCTCCAGTTCAGACCCTTATTCCACAACGTCTTACCAGTTCGGACCCTTATTCCACAACATCTTATGGAAAAACCTGAATTAACTTTTTGGCCAAACCAATACAATACAATCAGGGAGCTGAGGCATGAAGTTAAGTGGCTTGTTTGGTCACAACTGTGTAAGTGTCAATCCAGGTAACGGGATAATTAATATAAATCTAAGCAGTACTAGATGACAGCCAAATACCCTTTTTAAAAATTTAGAAACAAATTGTTTACAAGGTATGAGGGCAAAGGACTTCCCTTCATTAGGGCCAAAGGACTTAACTTGGAATTCCCCATAAGCAATGTCTGAGATTGGGATTACAGCACAAGGTTATTTGGGAAGGGAGCCCAGGAAACATTATCAGGGGAGCAGCAGAAGGAAGGGATGACAGAAGGGTGTTTTATGAAGCAAGTTACTACTGCGGACACCTGGAGGGTCATTGCACTGGGAACCCTGTGAGCCAGTGGAACACACACTCTGGCTATCCCACCCAAGGGAAGACGGAGCTGGTCTGTTTGGCGGACAGTTTCCATCAGTCAGTGGCTGGAGGACTCTGGGAGGTGTCCTGTCCTAGTACCTCTAACCTTCACTTGGAGAGAACAGACTCTGAGCCAGAGCGAGCCTGGAGCACTGTGCCGCTGGCTGCAGAAACGGGGTCCACGGGCAGGGAAAGGGTGCTTTCCTGGATGTGAGTGGATGCCGGCTGTGTCTGCTGCCCTCAGCGCAGCCTGCCGTCATGGATAGCATGCACCTGCGTTGCATCTTCTCTAGTCTAACCCGCCATCTCTGCATTGGGGTAAGTTCCTCAGATCTGATAGGGAGAGTGGTAGATGGTGATTACAGGAAAGGATTAAAGAATACAGCAAGTGCTGATCAAAGTGAGGAGGGAAGGCCTACCTGAAAATAATTAAAAATACAAGTAGGAGGAGTAGAATGAATTGGGAGACTGGGATTGACGTGTATACAGTATTAATACTATGTGTAAAATAGATAACTAATGAGACCCTGGTGGTTTCCCTGGTAGCTTGGTCAATAAAGAATCCACCTTCAAAGGAGCAGACCACCTGCAATGCAGGAGACCCAGATTCGACCCCTGGGTCAGGAAGATCCCCCGGAGAAGAAAATGGCAACCTATGCCAGTATTCTTGCCTGGGAAATCCCATGGACAGAGAAGCCTGGCGGGCTATAGTCCATGGGGTGGCAAAAGTCGGATATGACTTAGCGACTAAACGAATGAGAACCTACTGTAGAGCACAGGGAACTCTACTCAATGCTCTGTGCTGACCTAAACGGGAAGGAAATGAAAAAAAAAAAAAAGTGATACATGCATATGTATAACCAATTCACTTTGCTGAACAGCAGAAACTAACACAACATTGTAAAGCAATTATACTCCAATAAAAATTAATTTAAAAATAAAACATAGGCAGAAGAAGAGAGCAAGATAGAGAAGCAGAGGCCAAGAAGAACAGAGCAAAGAACCCTGGGTGTGAATCCAGTTGAAGGGACCCCTCAGAGGATGAAGGGCTGTGAACAGGAAGCGAATGACAGACTCTCTCCTGAGTCCCCGTCCACAGAGCTTCGGCTGAGTCAGAACTGTCTTTCTGTTACAGATTAGAACAGTGACTCCAAAATTTTGAGTGGGAGGATCCCTTTAAACATAAACATATTTCTTTTCAAATATCTTCAAGTGTTAGTGACAGTAGTTTAAATATGATTAGCCAACTATGGGACTAAAAGCTACAGTGAATTCAGTAATATCACAAAATTTGCGCTTTCTTCCTCATGATGGCATCTGCATGTACTTGAAAAATAGCAGGTAATAATGTCTGTGCAAGAAGGGAGTTTTCTCAGATGGTAGGTGGGGAGAGCACGCTGGTCAGGGACCCACCACAGTGACTCCTGGGTGAAGGCAAGCCTCGGTCTCAAACGGGGCCATGTGAGGAGGGCCCTGAAAGGCCTACCACGGCACTGCCTTAGACGCACATCCACTGGGCTTCCCTCAGTGGGTTGTGAGGATCAGACAAAGGACTTGGTAAGTGGTAAGAATACAGTGAATGAGCAACTACAGCGTCAATAATAACTTAAGCAATATAAATAGCTAAACACATATTACATTTTAAAAAACACTATTTCCAAATTTGTTGTTCAGTCACTGAGTCGCTAACTCTGTCTCCTGCTATGCAGGTGGATTCTTTACCATCTGAGCCACCAGGAAGCCCCTTCATTTACTATAGTGCATTTTAAAGATGAGATATAAACTTGCAATATATTTTTCTTTTAATTTCAACTTATGTTCCAGCTAAAGGGGCTTTCTGGTTAATCCTTACCCAAAATGAAAATTTAATTTAGCAGAACAGCCCTATTCCTGAGGCACCCTGATTAACTGAGGTTTTATTATGAAACCCAGAAATGCTTCATGTGTGATGTTCATTCACCTAAAGGCAGATTTCAAAATGGAAATGTCAGTAAAATCCTCTTAGTTTTTCTAAAGTTATGGAGCTCCTGTTAAAATTTTTCCTATCTAAGATTAATTCCACTCCGCTGCTAATAACACGAAAAAAATTTTTTTGAAGTTTGATCATTTTTCTATCTCAAAGGAAGGATGCTTCAAGAATTAAAGTTCTGATCTGTGTGTTTATAACCATAGGAAGTATTCCTTGGCAAAACACATCCATTGATGGAGGAATGCGTAAAGAAGATATGGTGCACATACGCAAAGGAATACTGCTCAGTCATAAACTATAACGCCATTTACAGCAACATGGATGGACCCAGAGATCATCACACAGGGTGAAGTCAGAGAAGGACAAATATCATTTGATAATCACTTATATGTAGAATCGGAAAAAATGGTACAAATGAACTTGTGTATAAAACAGACATAGGATCACAGATGTAGAAAATAACCTTATGGTTACCAGGCAGGGAAAAGGGGAGGGATAAATTGGGAGACTGGGCTCGACACACTACTCTATATAAAACAGATAACTAATAGAAACCTACTGTACAGCACAAGTAACTGCACAATGTTTTGTAATGACCTATGTGGAGAAAGAATCGAAAAAAGAGTGGATATATATATGTACAACTGATTCACTTCACTGTACACCTGAAACTAACACAACATTGTACATAAATTATAGTAAAAAAAAAAAAAAGATCGCACAGCACACTAACTTTCCTCTAATTTATTTAAACTCTAAATTGCAGTCGACTTTATGGTGTTGTTTTATCTGTTTTTCTTTAAACAATTAGGTAATGCATATCTGTTTCCTGAAGTCCTGATCATCATTCAAAGCTAGAAGCAGGAGAATTATATTGATCAGATGGGGAATACAGCTTACTTTATTTGGTTTGTATGAAATTGACTCTGTATTTGTGCATGTGTCTTTAAAGCTTAATCCTGTCTGTCCCTAAGAGATGGATTTCATGGGTTTCCAGCCAATTCTTTCTCGAATCTGAAGAGGTAATGGAGACATACTTGGGAGTTTTGGTGAGAAATAGACAAAATGTGGATAAAATGAAGCACTGAAATCTGAAATTCCATCAGCATTTATTTTGAAACTCCTTTTTTTTAAAGATTTTTTTTGATCTGGATCATTAAAAAAAAACCTCTTTATTGAATTTGTTACAATGTTGCTTCTGCTTTGGTTTATTGGCCAGGAGGCATGTGGGACTTTAGCTCTCCAACCAGGGATGACCAGGGATTGAACTCACACCCCTTGCACTGGAAGGCAAGTCTTAATCACCAGATGACCAGGGAAGTTCCTGAAATTCTGATAGTGAGTTCATCTAGTTCCAGTTCAGTCACTCAGTCCTGTCTGACTCTTTGTGACCCCATGAACTGCAACACGCCAGGCCTCTCTGTCCATCACCAACTCCTGGAGTCCACCCAAACCCATGTCCATCAAGTCAGTGATGCCATCCAACCATCTCATCCTCTGTCGTCCCCTTCTCCTCCTGCCCTCAATCTTTCCCAGCATCAGGGTCTTTTCAAACGAGTCAGATCTTCACATCAGGTGGTCAAATTATTGGAGTTTCAACTTCAACATCAGTCCTTCCAATGAACACCCAGGACTGATCTTTAGAATGGACTGGTTGGATCTCCTTGCAGTCCAAGGGATTCTCAAGAGTCTTCTCCAACACCACAGTTCAAAATCATCAATTCTTCGGCACTCAGCTTTCTTTCTTTATAGTCCAACTCTCACATCCAAACATGACTACTGCAAAAACCATAGCCTTGACTAGGTGGACCTTTGTTGACAAAGTAATGTCTCTGTTTTTTAATATGCTGTCTAGGTTGGTCATAACTTTCCTTCCAAGGAGTAAGCGTCTTTTAATTTCATGGCTGCAGTCACTATCTGCAATGATTTTGGAGCCCCCCCCAAATAAAGTCTAGCACTGTTCCCACTGTTTCCCCACCTATTTGCCATGAAGTGATGGGACCGGATGCCATGATCTTCATTTTCTGAATGTTGAGCTTTAAGCCAACTTTTTCACTCTCCTCTTTCACTTTCTTTAAGAGGTTCTTTAGTTCTTTTTCACTTTCTGCCATAAGGCTGGTGTCATCTGCATATCTGAAGTTATTGATATAAAGGCTTCTTTTCAGTCCTCTTTGCTAATGCTCAGCTCTCTATTCTCCTTGGCAAACTCATAAAGATTTGGAGTTTCCATCCATCATTAAAGATGTATTAAGTGTCTGCCTTGTCCTGGGTCCATGGGAAAAGGTGCTGGAGCCACAGAAGAGAATCTAACATGGTCCTGCCCTCAGGCTATTTACATCTGAGTCAAGATGGATGACACAATGCAAGGGCAATAAAGCTCATTATACAGGTGGAAGACCTATAGCACTAATGCTAGTTTTATAGCCAAAAGTCACTTGAGGGCAAATACTATGACATGCTCATTTCTGGCTTCCTGTGGAGCACTCTCCCATTTAGTAAGTCAGCAATAAATATTAATTAAATGTAACCGAATGACCAAAAATAGAATTGTTTATCCCACACAAACCAATTTACCCAACTTTTATGTTTCTGATATGGGCACTTTTTCTTTGCCGATACTCACATCCAAATCCCTTGGCGATACTGGAAGTCTGTTCTCTTCTGTCCCCACATCCAGTACTGTCCATTCCTTTTGAGCTTCTCCTCTCAACTTTCCTAGACCTGTTCCTATTCAGTCACACCATCCCAGTTTGAGTTATTACCTTTCTAAGTGTTCCAAACTTCTATTTTTATTTTTTTAAAAAATTTAAAAAGTGTTGTAAACTTTTGACAGCTCAGCATATTTTGGCAAAGGCACCAAATGAGTTATCCCACCATCACGATGATGCCCACACTTAATTCCTGCTACTCTGGAGCTTAGAACCCTGAGGACAGACAGAGCCCACGCTGGGTCCTGCCAAGGCCAAGCTTGGGGAGAGGGAAGGAAGAAGTCAAATTTCAACAAGGTTTCTCTCTGGAGCTGAGATGCCTGATGGCCTCTTGGCCCTGCCTGTGATCACTGGAGGAGGAGCTCAGTTGGGAAGTTTCATTCTGAACCTGATGAAACTCAAGAGATTATGAGTTGCCTAGAGGAATGGCAGATGAGCTGGGAGCTCCCTAAGGCTGCAGGTTTGAGAGTTAATCCCCGAAAATCAGACCGGAAATATACAAAAAATGATTGAGCCTCTCTAAAAAGAAAGGTACATATTAATGAAAACAAATGGGCCAATATTGTTTTGGGTATATGACTGTTGGAGGTTAGAACATGCCAGATAAGGACAAACATGGACAAGTTAGAAAGGTAGTGACATTAGATAATGAACAGATAGATGACTGCATTTTAGGAAGCAGCAGAAATGCCATGTGCACAGAAAACTGCACCAGATAAAGACTGAGAAAGAGATGTTGGGTTTCAGACAGAGAATGCCCTTGGTGAGTTTACAAAGACCCAGAGAAGGAAGAGGAGTTCAACTCTCCATTCAGTGAAGGTTACAAAGCAGAGGAGTAGCAAAAAACTGGGTCAATATTGTTATACCTATTTTGAGTAAACTAATTTAGAACTGGGCCAGACCATTTACTATAAACTCTGCTTTCCTTCTTAGGAAGACAAAGTTTTCACAAAACAACAGACTGACGGAGCTTCTTTCTCAAGGATGTAGCACAGGTGGCTGTCTCCGACACCCTGACCTTGGACTGATGGTGGCTCAGTGCCCTGATCCCCTCCAGCCACTGACCACTGAGTGCTTCCTACTGCCTGGAAGTATGCCAGGGACTTCCAGAGGAGCTGGGCAAATATTATCTCCATGTTGGATAGATTTTAGATAGGGTAAGAAACCCTTGTTCCACAGTTGAAGAACCAGACAGTCAAACACTCAACTGCGACTTCAAAGCTATACTGGCTCCAGGACCCTCCTTGGGTACTTGTGTTGGGGAAGAGGTATTCATTCAGTGACATCATCTTGTCACCTGGGGTAAACTACGATTGCTTTAATATAATGAGAGGCCAGGAGCCTAAGGAAGACCCTCATTAACATGGATCCGGGCTATTCCACCAGGATATCAGAATCATTTGAATAGTAGGATTTCCTTTGGGGAAGCCACACGGGGGGGTGGGGGGGTGGGGCGGGGGCAGGAGATTGATGACAAACATCTGGATACATGTGCCTGTTTAAGGAACACTGTGTCTTGCCCCTCCTCTTGGGTTTCAGTCTTCCAAGTGTGTTTATAGGTAAGCATGTGGCCAGGCGGCCGGAGGGTCCCACCACCAGTGACAACTCCTGGGACCTACATTCCTGCAGTTCCACCCAGGATTTCGCCCTGTGGGCGGGTTCGAGCTGGACACAGAGGGAGGCACAAACATTGTGGTTTCCTCTTCTGCTTTTAAGAACTGCCTCCGACGATAATGAGGGAGTCAAAAAGTGTCTGGTTGGGAAAGTAAATAGATACGAGGCAAATAAATAAAAATGCCCAGAAGCAACTACACAGAGGAAGTGACATTTTTCTGTAAGTCACTTTTCTGATGGACCGCAGGCCTGCTCCGCCGAGGGTGCCGTGGGAAGGCTTCTGGGAGAGGGGGCGGTGGCCAAGCCCCAGGGCGTCCTGATAAGAAAATCAAACAAAAAGGGGATGGACAGACCACCCGTCGGTCCTTCGAGGCCGGGTTGCTGCTATTCTCGCCTCTCCCGTCTTCCTATTCGCTCCCGGACGCGCAGGGTCGGAGCCGGGCCTCCCTTCCCCTCGGCGCCCGGCACGGCCCGGCCCGGGCCCGCGCAGGGTCCTCCGGGCCGGGCGGCGCCCGCGTTTGAGCCTCGAGCCAGTCCCGGCGCCGCCCGAGCCGGGCCGCCGTGCGCGCCCAGGTGGGTCCCGGGCGGCGGGCGCGCGGGCATGGGCGGCCCCGGCGGCGTCACTGGGCGGAGCGGAGGAGGACGAGGAGGAGGAGGAAGGGCGC
>NW_024070209.1:45238794-45258964 GCF_014754425.2 Oryx dammah | reverse complement strand
TGGGCGGGCGCAGGGCGGCCGCCGCCCGGGACCCGCGCCGCTGCCCCGGCCTCGGCGGGCGGTGCGCGAGGTAAGCGGGGGCCGGGGGCTGGGGCCCGAAGGCCGGGGCTCGGGGGCTGTGGCCCGGGCGGAGGCCGCCAACTTGGGCGGCTCGCGGAGTTGCGGGGCAGCCGGGGCGGGGCGCGCCGGGGCCGGAGCCGGGGCTGGGGGCCCGGTCGCTTGCGCGGCCTGGCCTCGCGGCTGCGGGCACCTCCGGCTCGCCCCCTCGGGTCGGGCGGGCGGGGCAGGCCTGCGCGGTGGTCCCGGAGCGGGGACCGGGGAGGCCGGGCGCGCCGCCGGTGAGGACCGCGTGGATCGCCGGCCCCGCGCAGGCAGGACCGGGAGGCGAGCGCGGCCCGCACAACTTCTGGGATCGGGACTGTTGGCGACCCCGCGCGGAGCTGCTGTCACTTGGCGTCCGGGAGGCTTCCCGCGGCCCCGGGCGCTTCGTGCCGGGCTCCGCGTCCAACCGGCGATTGCCGGCCCCGGAAACAAAGTTTCTCACGATCGCGCTGCCCTGGTAGCTTATTCTGGGCGATCGAACCACCCAGCTGTTCTGGAAGAATTCGGTGTGTGATTGTAGGCGTAGACGGTAACTCCCTCGTGAGCGCATTCGGCGTGGAGCGAGTGGGGGGCGTGATTGCAAAGCGCTTTCGTGTGTGGACCGTGGCGGTCGCCCTGAAAGGGCTGCGCGTGTGCCGGGGGCTCGGCTCACTGGCAGCTCGTCCGCGTGGGGACAAAGCTGGAGCCGGCGCGGGGCGACCTCTGGCACTCAGGCTAGGTCGGGTCCCCTGTGTTTGCCTTTGTTTATTTTGCCAACAGGTTTGGGGCTGAGCCTGGCAAGTTTGGGTATGCGCAGGGGATGAGCAGGCCTTAGCGCTGGGCCCGCGCAGGCCCACTCCTGCCCTTGACCCCAAAGAAAGTGAACCCCCGAGAGGCTACGGGGTGTGGCCTGGGGGTGGGGAACCCAAAGGTAGCTGAGTCCCGCCTGGTCCCGGCCCGGCTTCCTCCTCGGCTTCGACGAAGGGATTTAGTAGGAATGAGAGTAATTTGAGGCGTGTTTTGTCCCTCTGCATCAGGTATCGTTGGCAACAGGGCTTTTCAAGGCTAAAAGAGACTGAAAATGAAATCACTCTGGGTGCTTTGAGTTATCACAGCAGACCTAAACTTTATTTCCAAACACTGCCCGTAATTCACTTACCCGGTGTCCCCAGATATTAATAAACGGGTAAATTAATAACAGGAATCGAGCCTGGGCCAAGGGTTTAGTAAATAGGAGGGCAGTGGTGAACAGGAGGAGATGAAGTGGGTTCAACTGCGAGACTGAGCTGTCCATGTAGGTTTTTAGGTGGTCGGAACAGGGATTTCCCCAGATGTAGGTGTTAACCATGATTCTGAAGCAGTGACCGGGAGGGAAAATCCTACATTGATGTTTCTCCTCTCCAGGTTGATTAGATGTAGTATTGATTGACGGAGAAGGCAATGGCAACCCACTCCAATACTCTTGCCTGGAGAATCCCAGGGACAGAGGAGCCTGGTGGGCTGCCGTCTATGGGGTTGCACAGGGTCAGACATGACTGAAGCAACTTAGCAGCAGTAGCAGCAGTATTGATTGAAGAAAGTGGCCAGATCTTAGTGGTCCTCTGGCTGCAGCTAGCTGAGGCTGAAATTGGAAACTTAAAGTGGTGGTAAGCTGGTGGTAACAAAAAGGCTTCATCTGGGCTCCAAGCTTCTCAGCTGCCCCCTGGACATGCTGCGGGATTGCTCCTGGAACATGGGATGAAGTTGGGTGGTGAATTGCGTCCAGAGAACAGACTGACCCAGTACCTTCTCTCCCCACTTAATGTGGGGCCTGATTAAGGTGATTTCAAGTAGCTGTGCTCACTTGTCAGACTTTGAGGTTTTCTTTATCACATGCCTTGCACTTCGGGTCTCTCCATCCCTCCTCTCTTGGAAGCTGTGATGTTTCCCAGCCTCTGTTGTTTGCATCAAGCGATGACTGAGATTTTCCAGCAAACGCATCAGATGTACACGGTATTTGAGAAGTGCACTATTATCCATGTTAAACATACCCAAAATACAAACTGAATAACTTTAATTTTTTTACTTTTCATTGCTCTGGGTCTCTCTTGCCACCCACTACTTCCTCTTGTTTCGGAGCATGGGCTCTAGGCACACAGGCTTCAGTAGTTACTGTATGTGGGCTCAGTAGTTGCCGCTCCTGGGCTGTAGAGCACAGGCTCAGTAGTTGTGGCACATGCGCTTAGTTGCTCCCCGGCATGTAGGATCTTCCTGAACCAGGGATCAAACCTGTGCCTCCTACATTGGCAGGCAGACTCTTCACCTCTGAGCCACCAGGGAAGCCCTGGATAACTTTTTAAAATACCCTAAAGTCTTCTTGATTGTCTGGAATGACCAGATCCTCTTCCTTGGTTACTTCAGTTGCCCCAACTGGATGAGGCTGTGTTACACAATTCTCCAGGATATGCATGCTTGTAACTACCCAGCATGGCCAACAGTGTGAGCTGAGGGTGAGGGCCACACATGTTTGTCCCACACGAAGAATGGAACTGAAGGCTGCTCCCTAGAACTGCATGGCAGGGCAGTGGACCATGTTTGGAAGTCTAGTAAGCTGACTTTTCAAAAATGGACAGGAAACTCCCCACAGCTCAACCCCAAGGCTTGCGAAATTAATTTTCCCATCCAGATGAGTGGCAAATGGCACTTCCAAATGGTTTCTCTTTCCTCAAATGAGTGATGGAAACCCCATGTTTTCAGAGGCTCAAAATGATACTGTGATGATATTGTTAAATGCTTGAGTTAAGGCAGCTTAGAAGGACAGGACAGCCTTTTAACAGTTTTGAAAGTATGCAGCCAAAGTAAAAATAGTTTATTTCTTTAGGCCATTTTAGTGGCATTGTTTTGAAAATTAGACTGTTTTCTTCTCCTGCATTTCGCTTTGAATGGATCTCAAAGTATGTCAGTTTCTGAAGGTGTAATCGACATTCGTCAATTATAACTGCTTCCCTCTCCCTGCCCTAACAACACACACACAGACATTTGTCACAGTCGGCCCTGTGGATTCTTTGTGTTCTTTCCAGAAAATACTGATTGAGCACGTGAATGTTGAATTCTGAGTCTGTCAGTCATTAAGGCTCTAGATTCATAAGGTTTTGTCTGCAGTGCATCCAGGTCCAGACAATGGGAGGATTTGGTCTGGTGGCCTCTCTGTTTGAGAAGTTCTCTGTCCAATGAATCATTTATAGTCCTGAACATAAAACTAAAAAAAAAAGAGAAAAGGCAAGATGAAAAACAAACCCAACTGCATAACCCCCTGGTGGGATGACTGAATATTTAACTTTTCAATAGAGTGTCTGTGCATGTTAACCTGAACTGGAAACTCTGGGCAGAGCATTTGTTATCCTGACCACGGGAAGCTGGTCATTTAGTGTCCTTTTACTTCTTTTTATACGATTTGTGTTTTTAAATGTTTTTAAGAAAAGAAGCTTCAAGTGCACTCAGAAGGGAAATACTGCAGTTTCTCTTTTTGAGACAGTTTTGGAAAGTGGGGTGTTTTTGCTGGTCAGTGGTTAACGTAGATCTGAAATGCCAAAGTCGGATAAAAATAATAGATGCTCATGTTCCAATATTAGATTACAGTTTACCAATTACTTTCCCATTCGCCACCATAAAGAGAACGTGGGGACCTGGGCTCTGGCCTTGACATCAGTGTGAGGACTCCGGAGCCCAGGGACGGTGGCAGGGTGACAGAGCCCTCTGCCCTGCTCAGGAGGAGGTGACCTCAAAGGTGCTGGGTGAGGTGGTCCTGGGGAGGCTGTGGATCTGCCGGCAGGTCCCAATGGGACCAAGCGTGTGGCCCCTGCCTGGCTGCTGGTGGGACCAGGGTCAGTAGGTGACCTCATGTCCTGGTTTCAGTGTCTGAGCCTCATCGGCCTGGGTGTTCCCTTTGGGCTGAAGGGTGCTTGTCCTGGTTTAGTGTATGCACGTCCACTCAGACTGTCCTTACAGATCCACAGACTGAGCGTCAAAAGGAAGCTGATTTCTTGCCGTTCTGGAGGCTGCAAAGTAATCATCAAGGTGCGGGCAGACTAGGTTCTCAGTGAGGCTCTCTTCCAGGCTCCGCTGGCTGCCTTCACTTGTCTCCTCAGGTGCCCGGTGTGTTTGTCTCTCTTCCTAGGAGGTCACTGCTCCTCTTGGGTTAGGGCCCCACCCTTCTGACCTTGTTAAACTTCGGTTGCTGCAGAGGTTCTGTCTCCAGATGAGTCACTTGGGTGGTGAGAGCTTCAGCACTTGAGTACGGGGACAAACAGTTCTGTCCACGACTGTCACTCTTCAAAACCAGGCTGATGATTTTAGGGCATCTCATGGCTTCTGTCTCCCAAGTGCTTGAAGACACCATTGGGGCAGGAGGGGAGGGTGACAGCTCAGTTTCCCTCACAAAGCTTCGTACTGCTGTGGTAGGCGGGTACTGGGCCCAGATGCTTCAGGTCTTGAGGAGAGAGGACAGCCCTGACCGATGGCCTTTGTGGACATTTCCCCTTAGCCCATGTTGGCTCAGCTGCAGCATGGTTTTGGGACTAGGATCAGCATCAAATCGGAGCTATATGCAAGTGTTGAATTTTGTGTGGCGACGAAGGCGTTTCCTGTGGATGGAACCCACGACTGGGAGCATCACTGGGACTGCCCTGTGACCGTGGGTTCACCGGGAGCCAGACAGGTGAAGGCAGGTTTGGTAATGTCCACCCCGATCACGTGTGTGTTTCTGGCCAGGGCCAGCATGAGCTGTTCCAGGTGGTCACCTGTGTGACCACAACTGCAAGCCTGTCCATTCATGACTCACTCGGTCATTCAAGTGAATCATGCGACTTCTCCCGGCTCATTTCCCTCGGAAACGAGTACTATCTCCTGACCTGCCTGCCTTTGGGTTAATGTCCCCAGCATTGCCTCACTGTGTCATCCTGTATTCTCTCTCACCTCCCAGATCCCACATCTTATCAGTTTTACCCCTGAAGATCTCTTCCATCTGCGCCTGAGGTACTTAACTCCTCTCACTGACGCTGGCATAGCCCTCTGTTACCACACTCACCTGATCACTGTGCCCTGGTACCCACGCCTGGCTGTGGTCCCAGCATTGGCTCTCCATTGCCCTCAGGTCAGTGTCACCGGTGCTCAGCAAGAGCCTGCACCATGGGCTCCTCCCTGCTCCCCCAGCCTCTATGTACACCTCCTACCCCATACACACTAAGTGAAAGGCTGCTCGTTGTGATAACAGAATACCAGCATTTATCGTCAGCTTATTTTTAAAGACGTGTGTACTTCAGGGCTGATTCATTGCTACCCTTGTAATAACAGCCTCATGACACACAGCAGCTTTGTACCCCAAAACTGTGCTGGACCCTTATGGAAGGAGGAGAAGCTGGTGCCAAAAATGCTGTGTCTTTTTTAACATGGATTATTTCCTGCAAACACCCGTTGAAGAAATCAATTGTTAAGAGCAGTGCTGTCCCCTTCAAATATACACATGTGAGTCACAGATGGGATTTTAAATGTCTGGTAGCCACATTGGATTCCCCTGGTGGTTCAGTGGGAAAGAATCTGCCTGCCAGTACAGGAGACAGGGGTTGGATCCCTGGGTTGGGAAGATCCCCTGGAGAAGGAAATGGCAACCCACTCCAGTATTCTTGCCTAGAGAATCCCATGGACAGAGGACCCTGGGACGACAGTCCACGGGATTGTAAAGAGTGGGACATGAATGAGTGAATAAACAACAACAGCAGTAACCACGTTAAAGATGTAAGAAGAAACAAGCAAAATTAATTTTCACAAAGTATTCTTTTACCCAGTAGAGCCACAGTACTTTTATTCCCAGTGTTCAACGTAAAACCCTCTTAATGAGATGGTGCACATTGTTCTGTTCATGTGCAGCCTGTGACAGCCTGTGTGCATTCTTCATCCGTGTCATGCCTCTTCCCTCCCCACGCTGGGGTGTTTACTGGCCCCTGGAGACCGGTGACTCTGTGTAGGAGAGCACAGGTCTGTACACTTTCATGGTTCAAGCTCCATTTAGTCTGTGTTTTCCTAAGTTGAGATAGCTAAGAAGACATAGTGAGAGCAACCTGGAATCATAATCATGGTAATTATTATTCTTTAGCGGAAAGGTATAATCTCTGTCGTGCTGAGGAAGACTGTAATATTCCATGTACTCATGCACGTTTAGAATACTAGAACCTGATTTGCTTACCTATAATCAGAATGCTTGTATATTTTACAAACATTTTAAAATGTATTTTGAATTCTAGAGGTTAAATTACCAATGTGAAATAACTGTTTTGGGGTGTTAGTTTTCAGTGTACTTCTGATATATGTCAAGTACTTAATTTCTAAGTACAGAATCTAAAGTCATAGTTTTTTTTTTTTTTTATTTTTTTTTATATGTTTATTTTTGGCTGTCCTGGGTCTTTGTTGCTTTTCCAGCTTTCTCTATCTTTGGTGCAAGGGTTTCTCATTGCGGCAGCTTCTCTTGTTGCAAAGCACGGGCTCCTAGGGCTCTCAGCACATGGGCTCAGTAATTGCAGTTCCTGGGCTCTAGAGCACAGGCTCAGTAGCTGTGGCACATGGGCTTAGTTGTTCCGAGACATGTGGGATCTTCCCAGATCAGAGATCGAACCCATGTCTCCTGCATTGGCAGGTGGACTCTTCACCACTGAGCCACCAGGGACGTCCTAAAATCATAGTACTTTAGGGATCACTGGGTTCTTCCCTGACACACACATCACACACATTGTAGTGATGGTCCTAACCATGTTACACACAATATTAGCTCATTCAGTGCGCACAGAAGTTGAGTGTGGTTGGTTGCTGTGTTTCTCTTCAGAGATGAGAGAGACCTAGAAGGTTAGGCTGCATAAGGTTCCAGAGCTGGTCAGCAGATCTGGAATTCAAACGCACCCTGTCTGACTGCTGAGGCTCTGCTTTTATCCTCTAAGCCAGGCCACCATCTCTTCATTAAAAGAAAAGACATAAACAGAGCTGTAAACTTTTATGATGGTGTAGGATTGGGGAAACACAATGGAGAATCACAACAGTGGGTGGGGCTCGGATGTCACTCATTCTGGACCTCTTATCAGCCCTGGACTCTGGAAGGACATATGAGCAACCTCGGCTGCTCCAGCGGTCCTGGCGGGTATGCTCTGGAGGTGGTGCAGTGGAGAGATCCCCGGCCTTGCTGCTCCTCCCCCAGCCTGCCTCCTGAGCATCACAGGCCAGGGAGCCCCAGACGGACCCAGCTCAGAGCTGGGTCTCAGCTGTTCTGCCGCCCCCCACCCACCCCAGAAAGCTTCCAACTCAGATGGCTACACCCACCCCCCAGAGTGTCTTCAGGGGGGCCTGAGAATTTGCTTTTCTTCTGAGTTCTCAGGTGCTCTGGAGTTTTGGAAGACTGCTTTTCCAAGGTCTTGGTAGGAACCTTGACATTGACTGCCATCTTAGGCAAGGCTTGTAGTACCAGACCATCCTAAACTTTCCCTTCTGTTGTCGGAGGACCCTTGTGGCCCTCTGTGCTGGGCAGCTTCCCCTCAGGGCAGATGGAACTGAGGTATAACTGAGAGTCTGGTTCTTTGTGTGTTCGCAGGTCAGAAAGGCCGTGGTCTCCAATGGGCTGTAAGGCAGGCAGGTGCTCTTAATTCACGGGCTTAGATTTGCAGTCCAGCTGCTGCTCCTGTGGCATGTTCCAGGAGGAGTAGCAGCAAAGATTTATTTACTTAAACAAGCTTAATAATTCTCCCAGCTGCAGTGGGGGTGGCCAGCTGGGGAGGAACCTTCCAAGAGGGAGAGATGGGTGTGAGATGCTTAGTAAGCCGCTAGTGGCTGACTCCTTGGACAAGCCCTTCAGCATCTGCATCCATCTTCCTTAAAGGATGTGCCATAGTTTTGTAAGCCTGTGAGTTTTGGCTGAGCATTTAAGGATGTCTGCAAGTCAACAGGTATTTTAATGATGTTACTTGTGAGCCTGGCCAAAGAAGAAAAGGACAGTTCTCCATCCCTCTTTCCAGCTGGGTTTGTTTTTGTTGTTGTTGGAATTTTTTTTTTTTTTTTTAAGAATTAATACAAGAGTTCAATAAGGTCACTGGATACAGACCTAAGTTATACAAATCAATAGCCTACCAGTTATGTAACTAATTATAAAATATGATAGATGAAAAGTATTCATTTTTATTAGAAAAGTGTTTCTAATAAAATATATATTATGCTTCATTAGAACACCAGCTGTGTTCATTTTAAGGACAGTCCCTTTAAAAGTTCATGTCCCTGTTTTCAAATGTGTGTGTGTGTGTGTGTGTGTGTTGGGGGCGGGGACATGCCGGATTGGTGATGAAGAGCTCTCTTGTCGGAGACATGGGTGTTAAAAACCACAAGCTGCTTGAGTATTTTTAAGAGACCAAGAAATACCAAGGGATTCAGGGAGTTACTTTAGAAACAGTTTCTGGACATTGGATCTAGGTGAATAGTGAGTTTTCATCAAACTGCTTTTTTTTTTTAAGGAACATATTTAGGAACAGAATCTAGCAAGACAGATATAAAAAAAAAGACTTTTCCTTTCTTTTGATTCTTTTCTGTGTATTTCATGTTTGTGTATGACTTCCCCACCCTGATGGTGCGACTTCAGCCACCTGCCTTCCTTACCGGCACTCAGATGGTTTTTCTTTAGGAGTACAGTTACCGCCGTCCATGGACCAGCCTGGCTTGTATGTACAAGCTCTCCTTCCTTTATTCAGCCATCTACTGCTTCATTTCCCTTCTTGGAGTCTCCTTCATAGGTCTGTTTCATGTGGTTCAGGAGATAAGACTCAGAAGTGACTATAAGAAATTATCCTCTTAAAAAAAAAAAAAGTAGGGGAAGGACTGCAGACCCTCTGCTGTTGTCATCGTCCTGCTGAGGGGGCCTGCATGGAACTGAGGCTCTGTTGAGGACCCTGGGTGAGGACTCTGGTGTTTAATTGTTGCTGCTTGAACTTGTCTGTGCCTTGCACCCACAGCTCAGGGCTGAGTGGAGGGAGGAGGGGGAAGGGTGCCCCGCTTTCTGGAGGAAGGAGATCCTCTTTTTCTTCATGTCTCAGATCAGAGAGGGTTGTTATCATCAAGAGCAGAAAATGTTTTCAACATAGTGCATCTTCCCGTAGCGCAGCATAGTGCTAATTCCCATCTGTGTTTGGATTTTCCTAGCTGTTAGGTTTGGATTGAGAAATAAGTGATTCACTTTTGCAAATACAAAATAAAAATACCTTTTCAAATGTTGATATGAAAGAAATTTGAGACTTGACCCACTACTCTTGTATATAAATTAATGGTTCTCAGCTGGGGGTGGTTCTGCCCTTCTGGACAATTGGCAGTGTCTGGGGACATTTTCCAGTTGTCCAGACTTGAGAGTGGTCCTGGTGTCCAGTGGGTCAAGGCCAGGGATACTGGCCCATCTTGGCAATGTACATTATAGTCCTGACTTCAAAGGGTTAACTGCCCAAAGATGTCAGTATTTCAGCAGCCTTATTTTAAGTGAGTACTGCTGTACTTGGCTTAAACCTTTCAGTTAATGGCCCATGTATTCTTTCATACAGTTGCGCTCTTGGAGATCATCCCCATCCCGCCATCCCTGGAATTTTTATAAACATGAAAAATAATGCCTATTTAGAAAGCCGAAGGCAAAAGGAGAAGGGGGCAGCAGCAGAAGAGATGGATAGATAGCATTGTTGACTCAACAGACATGAATTTGAGCAAATGCTGGGAGATGATGAAGGACAGGGAAGCCTGGCGTGCTGCAGTTTACGGGGTCTCAAAGAGTCAGACACAACTTAGCAACTGAACAACAACAACAACAACAACAGAAAGCTGAAATGTATTTATGCATCTCTGCAGTTAAATATAAAAAGGAGAAACTTTGACATATTATCTGTTGGTGGAAAAGTAGGGCATGCGTTGTTTTTTAAATTTTCTACTTCCATTTCAACCATAGAAATATGAAATGCTGATTTTGTAGGATGCATTAGGAAATCTAGCTGAACTGTGGTGACAACGCATTCTCCTTAGAATATCCACTAACAGGAAAGTAAAGGGGTCCCTTATCAATTGCTTGTAGTAAGTAGTTGATTTTCAGAGTTTGTTTTGGTGAAGTACCTCTATTTACTTAGGCTCAGCATCCTTACAATTGGTGATGGTCTACAGAAAAAAAATTATTTTGTTATTACTAAAGTTTATTAGGTTCTAGGTTCAGCCTACTCTTCTTTGAATGAGTCACATCTGTTAGCTTTTGAATGCTTTATTTCCTTTTTTGTAAGGTCTAAAATAAACTCTTCAGGGGAGAGAGAACGAAAATATCACAAATTAGACGTTATCCAGGGAAAAGGAAGGGGAAAATGATAATTTGGCTGTTAGTTTCTGAGTCTCAGGGTCTGGCTCAGGGCAGAGCTGCTTGTTAGCTGCCTGGTCTGGACTGTGATATTCTGTGTACATTTTCTTTTTTTCCCTTATGAGCAGGTCCCGACTTGAGAAAGTCAGAGAAGCCTAGATATCCAGAGAGCGGCCAGTTAGAAGTTTTCTTGGCTTAATCTTGATCTGTTTTCTGTAAATCATTTCCTGTTGCCTTGCTCTTCCCTTTTGCTTGGTCGCCTCTTATCTGCTCTCTTCCTGTTCTGTTACCAGGATAAACACAGAATCAGCACTCAGGGCGTTTTTGAACTTTTCTTGGTAGAGGTGGTTAAAAGTACAATCAGTCTTTTCTTTCCTTAGCCTCCCATCCTTGCGGGCACAGATAAAGACCTCTGAGAGAGTCGTAGTAACTCTTTGGAAAGACCTCTTAGACAGTCATAGTAATAAGTCTTTGGACAAGCTTGGAAATTTTGCAGTGGTGTGCTGGCTGGGTAACACTGTGTGTATCTAATTGTTGTGTGTCATTGTGTCATTCAGTTCCGACACTGGTGGAGGGAGCAAGTGTTACTTGGCCACCGTGGAGAGGGGCAGCTGAGGGGCACAGGGCACAGGGATGGGCCGCAGGAGCCCTGCGTTGGGTGATGCCCCAGCTCTGGAACTACAGATGCAGGACTTTTATAGGGCTTTGCATTTACAGTATTGAAATCCCCTCCTTCCTCAAAATAAACCATTTGCCTGAATGCAGTAATGTCTTGACTTTTAATTATAACAGTGTGTGCCAAGTCGCTTTAGTGGTATCCGACTCTATGGACTGTAGCCCACCAGGCTTCTCTGTTCTTGGGATTCTCCAGACAAGCATACTGGAGTGGGTTGCCATGCCCTCCTCCAGGGGATTTTCCTGACCCAGGGATCAAACCTGTGTCTCCTAGGTCTCCTGCTTTGGCGGGCAGGTTCTTTACCACTAGGACCACCTGGGAAGCCCAATTATAACACCACCTGGGAGGCTGGATTAAAACAGCCTCATCCTGAACTTCATAAATAGCTGGTCTAAATGTGAACTTGAAAGGTCTGGCTTCCTGTGAGCAGTAGAGGTACGCATGCTCTTCTCCACCTGCTAGTAGTTTTTTTTTTTTTTTTTTTTTTTAATTTATTTGGCTGCATTGGGTCTCAGTTGTGGACTCAGGATCTTTCATTGTGGTGCACAGACCCTAGCTGTGGTGCTGCATGGGCTTTGGTACCCCTTGGCATGTGGGATCTTACTTCCTCCACCAGGGATTGAACCCCTGTCCCCTCAAATACTTAACCACTGAACCATCAGGGAAGCCGCCTCGCCCCCTCTATACACACTGCTAGCTTGTCCAAGGTGCACAGCTCATTTCTAACTCCTCTCCACCTCTGTTTTGTGTTCTGGGAAGCAGAAGCTTAGTTCTGGTGTGTGTGTGTGTGTGTGTGTGTGTATCTGTGTGTATGTCTGTGTCTGTGTGTGTGTCTGTGTGTGCGTGCCTCTGCATACCCTGTTTAGGAATTGGCAACTGTGCAGTTCCTTTTTCAAGAAGGGTCTTCAGAGCAGCCAGCCTGCGTGGTAAACTGAAGATGCTGTTTCCTTTTTGTGAATCTGGCTGGAGGACCGCGCGTGTTGAGGACAAAGCTGCCTTCTGCATCCTGAGCTGACTCACAGATCAGGTTACCCCCCAGTTTGTTGTCACTAAGTTGTTGAGTGGCGGCTTGAGAGGAGCTATGGCAGAAGCTACAGAAACACACAGGGGGACCAGATAGACCTGCCCTCAGGGAGCTTGTCAGCCAGCCTGGGTAACTTTACCCGTTCATGATTGACTCTCATCTCAGTTAACACGTATCCAAGATGAGTGTCATGCCTCTGTGTGGGGTTCTGTGGGAGGTGCGAGGAAGACCCATGCAAAGTCTCCAGGCCAGTTAGAATTCATTTCAGATACCCCAGGGAGGGATTTCCCTGGTGGTCCAGTGTAAGGCTCCATGCTTCCCCTGCAAGGATTGTGGGTTCAGTCAATGGTAGGGGAACTAAGACCTCACATATCTCAAAGCGCAGCAGAAAAATTAAAAAAAATTTTTTTTTAAATAAAACATCAAATATTTCAGGGGGAGTGAGACAGCCCTGAGACCATAGGGTGTCTGCTGAGCAGGGATTGTCTCACTTGCCAGTGGTAAAGCTCTGTGGTTGCTGTAGCTGGTCAGCACCCAGTCCTCCACCAACCACCCCCCTCCATCCACCCTTCCTAGGATAGTGCTGTCATCCAGAGTGTGTTTGAGGCCGTGCTGTCGGTTTACTTAGGATAAACAGATGGTTTTGGAGTCAACTAGTCCATAATTTGCAGATTATATAAACTCTGCTTACATGTGATTTATTTGCTGAAGACTTTTATCTTAAAAAAAATAGCAAAACTACTTATTTCTGCTTTTAGTGGAATGCTGGGGTCAGGAAGCCCGCTGATACTTCTAATTCCCTTTTTTAAGTTGATAATGTAAATGCAGTATGCCATTACATTTTAACCTAGGAAAGATTTATTTAGTCAAATAACTCCTTTGCCTGGATTTGTAATGGATACTGGCCCGGATCAGGCATTTTGCAGGTTTGTTTTTTATCCTGATAGTCTGTTCAAAGTGTTTCTTTAGTTTGTTTCTTTTGAAATGTAAACTGTATTTTACTTCCTTATAGATGTGTTTTTTAAAATCTTTTTCAAATGCAGTGTTTCTGTTTGTTGACTTCTGCTACATCTAGTACCAGATTGTTGTGCCCTGTTGATAGTAAGGTGGTGGACCAGTTTCTGTGTGTCTGTTTAGCATCTGGAAATAATTGAATCCTTAGCATTCAAAGCAGTTCAAGTCATAATTAGTGATTTGTCCTTTTTGTTTCGCACTGAACCCGTTTACAGTTCCTTTCACTTTTGATGACGTGGATTAGTGTAAACTAGTTTTTGTGATATACTGTAATTAATTTGTAATACACTGTAATTAATGCTTAGTGTTTAAATAAATGTAATTTGAGAATAAAGAGAATTTAATTTGCAATATACATTTTATGTTGCAATTTTAAAAATTGATTGGAATATATTGATTCCTGGCTCTCAGAGACCTTAAGAGGAGAGAATTTAATGCATGCCAAGTAATTTTTTTTGGGTCTTGTTCAAGGGAGCAAGATCTTTTGTTTATCAGTTTGTGTATTATTTTACACTTTGTAGTACATTTATTGTTTTATTTATAGAAGTACACACAAGATATTCTCTGAAGAACAAGAGTTGTACAAAAATTCAACCATATAATTATTCTATTGTGTTAAGCTAATCAGTAAGTGTGTTTACGGAGAAGGCAATGGCACCCTACTCCAGTACTCTTGCCTGGAAAATCCCATGGACGGAGGAGCCTGGTAGACTGCAGTCCATGGGGTTGCTAACAGTTGGACATGACTGAGCGACTTCACTTTCACTTTTCACTTTCATGCATTGGAGAAGGAAATGGCAACCCACTCCAGTGTTCTTGCGTGGAGAATCCCAGGGACAGAGGCGCCTGTTGGGCTGCCATCTATGAAGTCGAATAGAGTCGGATACGACTGAAGCGACTTAGTAGCAGCAGCAGCAAGTGTGTTTATCTCCTTCTGTTGAGTACAGTTTTTGTTAACTTTTCCAAAGTACACTTTGTAATTGTTCAAAGGTATTCATGTTACGCTTTGCATGTATGGATTTATATATAGTGTGTATAGTTGTTGTTTAGTCGCTCAGTCATGTCTGACTCTTTACAACCCCATGGACTGTAGCCCGCCAGGCTCCTCTGTCCAGGGGATTTTCCAGGCAAGAATACTGGAGTGGGTTGCCATTTCCTTCTCCAATAATATGTACAGTACATATATATTTAAAAATAAACCTTTACTTTTAGAAAAGACTTAGATTTATAGAAAAATTCCAAAGAGAGTACAGAGTTTCCACAACCACCATCCTGTCCCCACTGTAAATAGCATCTTCCATTACTCTGGTACATTGGTTGTTAACCAAAGTCCATACTTTTTTGGATTTTCTTAATTTTTCCTTAGTGTTCTCTTGTGCCCCAGAATCCCATCGTGGAAAGCACACTGCTTTTACTCGTGGTGTGTCCTGAGGCTCCCTTGGCTGTGACAGTTTCTAGATTTTGCTTGTTCTGATGGCCTTTTCAGTGTTGAGGAAGACCAGTCAGGTGTTTTGTGGAATGCTCCTCAGTTGGGGTCTATCCAGTGTTTTTCTCATGATTGGACTGGGCTATGGGCTGTTGCATCCTATCAGGGTGCATGGTATCATCGAGGCTTATCCCCACTGACCCTGAACCCCCGGCTGAGGTTGTGTCTGCCAGGCTGTCTACTGTGGGTCCTCTGAGGGGTAACCGGGTACTCCCCTGTCTATATTGAAGTCTTGAGAAAGAAGCCTGATGCTCTCGGAGGTCCGGTGGAGGGAAGTGGGGTCACATCTATGAATCCTGCTCTGGATATGTCAGTCAGGACCAGAGGAGGGAGGTCCTTGGGGCCAGGTTCATCTGAAATGTTTTTTCTTTCCATGTTATTGTAACATTTTCTTTTTTATTATTAGAGGAAAATTGCTTTACAGTGTTGTAGTGGTTTCTGCCATATGACAGTATGAACCAGCCATAGTTAAACACATATCCCCTCCCTCTCGAGCACCCTCTGTCCCCCCATCCCACCCCCTCTAGGTTATCACAGAACACCAGGCTGGGCTCCCTGCACATGCGTAAGAGCAAGTGAGAGTGTGTGTGACAGAGTGTATGTGGACTTTGTCCAGTTTGGGCAAATAAAAACCAGCAGATCTTCCTGGTTTCGGCACTCTCCCGATCCTTGGTGCTCTGAGATGGACTCTTGGGTCCTTTGGGTCCATCCTGTGCTCAGGTGGACTCCTGGTGGGATGGGGGCCTGAGATCATTCTTCCAAAGGAGGAAGTGCTCTGTGGTGGTGGAGCTCCCCCCGAGGTCTCAGCCCAGGGCAGGTGTGCTTCCTCTGTGGACTCAGCCTCTCAGGTGGCCCCTACCACCTGCCCAGTTGCCCTGGCACAGCTGCAAGTGTGTGTGCCAGTAGGTGTGGTCCTGGGAGCTGGCTTGGGGAGGGCTGATCAGGGGAATGACCTTTCTCTTGGGTATAGAACAGGTCAGGGTTAAAGGCAGCAGCCTATTGCACTTTCCTGTTTGCCCCTCCCCTGCCCCCTAGTGATGGTATGATTCTGGGGAGGGGTGGTGGAAGGCCCCTTGTGGGGACTCTACTTACCATTTTGCCCTCCCTAGAGCTACTCTGACTAGAGAGAATCACTTACGTTTATTCACATAACTATAACTTGTATTGGTGCATTTTGTTCATTAAAATTGACTGCAAATAAGCATCTACAGTGACTTTTTGGGTGTTATTTTCTTTAAGCCCATGCTTCTGTGTTAAAGTATAATTTACAATTTCCATTTTGACCTGTGGGTTTCTGAAAAATTTTAAAACCCTTTTGCTGAGTTTTTGCTTTGACTGACGTTGTTTCTGTGAGTGTCGGTGTCTGTGCGCAGAAGAATCATGACCATGAGCGCTCCCACTTTGTTGGAAACATTTAAGGAACTGGCTGTCTTGGTTTTCATCCTGGCAAGTCTGCTGGAAGCATCCTTCCTGTGTAAGAGCAGGGGTGCACAAGGTGATCTCTTCCGCTTGGTGGAAGAATCCTTGCCAGATTCCGGAAGCAGGCAGCAGGTGGGTGGAGAGCGTCGGCCCCAGGGGGCTGGTCCAGCTGCCTCCTCACCTCCTGTTACAGCAGTACAGGGGCCTCTGCTCTGATGGGTCCCCCTGCAGCCCCACCTGAGTCTGAAATCTAGGAATTTGTTGAATCTTACGGCCCCGGTTCACAACATCCTGTGATATTCTGAGTGGTTCTCCAAAGTCGTTCTTAATCCAGGGCCCCTGCTCAGAGAGGATGGACTTCAGGAAGCCTATGACCTTGGGGTGAAAAACTCACATGTCTATCTTCACTGGCTATTAGCTGAAATTGTGTTTCCTTCCATTGGGATTGTACACAGCACAACCTCAGTTCATGGCCTTCTGAGAAATAACTGGGGCTTTTCTATCAGCTTGTGGTAGCTGCAGACAGGTTGGGATTCAGGCTGTTCTCATTGTCCTTTATTACACCTGCCAGACCCTCTGGGTCAGTATATTAATAAAGGAGCACATGTTACTATAAGGGCTTCCTCAATGACTCAGTGGTAAAGAATCTGCCTGCAGTGCAGGAGATGCAGGTTCGATCCTGGGTTGGGAAGATATCCTGGAGAAGGGGATGACAACCCACTTCAGTATTCTTGCCTGGAGAATCCCATGAACAGAGGAGCCTGGTGGGCTACAGTCCATGGGGTTGCAAAGAGTCAGACGTGACTAAGCCCACACGCATGTGTTTCTATGTCTCCAGTTCTTCTTTTAAATAATACTTCAGTAACTATCTTTTAATATGGTTGCATAAAATGAAAACCATTTCAAAGCATCCTGAGAAGGAGGGCCTGGGCCTCCCCTCCTAATGTGGGATGGGATGTGTGGCAAGGGGAGGGGCCAGGCTGATGGGTCTTGGGTGCTGTCTTGTCTGATGTTGGAACTACTGGGACCCAGGCCTTGGGCCAGAGATGGTCCACACAGGCATCGTAGAATGTAATTTAATTTTACTGCCTCATAGAACTCCCTCTAGTCATGCAGTGCATATCTAGAATCTGCCTGCAATGCAGGAGATGCGGGTTTGATCTCCCCCCCCAGTGCATGTCATAAAATCCATTGCCTATAAGAAAAATCCAAAAATAATTTTAAATTCAATAAAAAGCCTAATCGTTGCTTTTGTAAATTTATTTAAATTGTTATAATGGGAAGGTATATATCAGTTTATTATCTAAAAAAGCTAAAGTAACTAGTGTTGTGAGATTTGTGTTTGATTTACTATTCTAGTGTTTGGATTGTGGATTTGGGACTTAAGGATTTGTAGTAACTTCTGGTATCAGGAAAATGTCAGTGACTTTTAAAAATCTCTTGCATGAAAGAGTTGGACTTTCTGGTTCTCAGGGGTTACAGCAAAATGGTCCTTGGAGTTTTTGACCTCGTATTTAGAAGAAATATATTATAAAATTAGAAATAGTTTGGGAAAAGTTTGGGCTTTGCTGGTGGCTCAGACAGGAAAGAATCTGCCTGCAATGCAGGAGACCCAGGTTCAATCCTGGGTTGGGAAGATCCTCTGAAGAAGGGAATGGATACTTACTCCAGTATTCTTGCCTGAAGAATTCCATGGACAGAGGATTCTGTAGGCTACAGCCCATAGAGTTGCAAAGAGTGGGACATGACTGTGCAATGAACACTTTAACTTTCATGTTACAAAATTAGAAACAGTTGGGGAAAAGAGTTGGAGCATGGAGCTGTAAATGCCAGCTGCTGGGTGGTGTGGAGGAACCTTCCTCAAGCCTGAACAAGGCAGTGACAACCACTGATAATTACCTAATGTTTTATCTGCTGCATCTGATCTGATCTTCTCTGCGCCCCTGCAAGCTGTCTCATCCCTGTGTAAACAGGGAATTTATCTGAGTGCAGTACTGGCAGACTCTCTGGAGCATTTTCCTATGTGGGTGTGTTATACTTGAACTCGTGTGTGGTGACCCTTGGCGGTGGCTGGCTGGGTGTCTTTGCTGGGCAGGTGAGTGGGGGGCAGGCACCTGCATCCCTAATGCACCCCCAGGGCTTGGTGGGCTGTGGGCTGCCAGGACCGCATCCCCGAGGGCGCCATCCTGTTGTGCCTCCAGCTCCTGGTTGCTCCCCCCCTGGGAGCTGGATGATCATGGTCAGTTGCTCTGGTCTCCCCAGGGGGATTTGTGTCACTGACAGGTAACAATCTGAAAGTACAGGCTGAACACACACATGCTGAGTAAGACCTGACATTCAGAGACTTGTCTTTTCTGGTACTCCTCTTTTTTGTGGGGTTTCTTTTATTAATCAAGGCAACATACTAACTCTTTTAAAAAAAAAATTGTTTTCATTTATTTATTTGGCTGTGCCAAGTCTTAGTTGTGGGACGTGAGCTCTTTAGTTGCAGTATATGGGATCTAGTTCCCTGACCAGGAATTGAGCCCAGGCCCCTGCATTTCTTGGGCTCCAAAATCACTGCAGATGGTGACTGCAGCCATGAAATTAAAAGACACTTGCTCCTTGGAAGGAAGGTTATGGCAAACCTAGATGGTGTATTAAAAATCAGACACATCACTTGGCTGACAAAGATCCGTTTAGTCGTGTGTGTGTGTACAAACGTAAAAGTTGGACCATAATAGCGAAGTGCCGAAGAATTGATGCTTCCAAACTGTGGTGCTGGAGAAGACTCTTGAGAGTCCCTTGGACTGTAAGAAGATCAAACCAGTCAACCCTAAAGGAAATCAACCCTGAATATTCATTGGAAGGACAGAAGCTGAAGCCCCAATACTTTGGCTGCCTGATGTGAAGAGCCGACTCTGGAAAAGACCCTGTTGCTGGGAAAGACTGAAGGTAGGAGAAGAGGGTGACAGAAGATGAGATGGTTGGATGATGGTATCATCTACACAATGGACATGAGTTTGAACAAATTTTGGGAGATAGTGAAGGACAGGGGAGTCTGGTGTGTGTCAGTCCCTGGAGTTGCAAGGAATTGGACATGATAAACAACAGCAACAAGTGTTAATGATCCTATTGGCTTTATTCACTGATTCCTGTGTCAGGCAGCTTTCCATCAGCAGACGGAGGAGGCCTGGGAAGCTGGACAGAATGAAGGACTTTATGGGCAGAAGGGAGCAGAGACCAAGTGGTCAATTTGCACAGAGTGGGTTGGTTATTAAGGTCACTTTCCTGTGGGGGACGGACAGCAGGGGTCTGCCAGGCAGGTGACCTCACCAGTGCTGGTCACATGATCCCTGATGGACTGAGTTCAGATTCTGTTTCTGGAACAGTGGAAACTGTAGTAAGTCTCTGCTTGGTGATGTGGGGCTTACACTAGGTGATTCCACTTCAGGGCCATGCTCTTGTTTTTAACAGCTTAGAGCAGGGGTTGGCAAACTCTGGCCCTGGCGCCAAACCCACTCCCTACCTGGTCTTGTGAGTGGTCACATTAGGACCTGCCTGGGCTCGGCCATTTACACGTGGTCTGTGGTTGTCTTCCTGATTCCAGGCAGGGCTGAGTCATTGCCTTAGAAACTAACTCCCAAAGCCTGAGATATTTATCTGGTCCTTTTCCAGAAAAAGTCCACCCACCCTGTGTACTGGGAGACAGGGAGGTGAGGTGAGATCGGAGGTCTTCCTCTGTCACTTTGCTGGTAGGAGCCCAGCGCTTTTTCATGTGATAAGAGACAGGGATGCTTGTCACTGGGGGGTGGAGGGGTAGGGGTGTGGAGGGGTTGGGAGAGTGGGGTTGGGGTGAAACTGCTCCACAAGCCTGGGGGGTTCCAGCACATCACCTACAAACACTGAGTCTGTATCAGCTCCTCTCCCTGTGTTACCCAGAGCCTCCCATCCTGGTAGCCACTTTCTTTCTACATGTGAAGATTGGAGATGCCCAGAGGATTCCAGGCCCTGAATTTTCAGAAATGAAGGCATTTAAAAATAGCAACACCCCCCCCAACCCCACCACACACACACACACACACACACACACACACACACACACACACACAC
>NW_024070209.1:45076319-45238784 GCF_014754425.2 Oryx dammah | reverse complement strand
CACACACACACACACACACACACACACACACACACACACACACACACACTCACTCACTCACTCACTCACTCACTCACTCACTCACTCACTCACTCATTCACTAGAACTGTAATATAAGCTGCAAACATGAGCTAAATACCTGTGCTCAGTCATGTCTGACTCTTTGCGATCCCAAGGACTGTAGCCCACCAGGCTCCTGTGTCCATGGGATTTTCCAGGCAAGAATGCTGGAGTGGGTTGCCATTTCCTCCTCTTGGGGATATTCCCATCTCAGGAATGGAACTCAGGTCTCTTGCATCTCCTGCATTGGAAAGTGGGTTCTTTATGACTGTGCCACCTGGGAACTTTAAATTTTTAGTAATCCCATTAAGAAAGCAGAAAGAGATTAATTTTTGTAATGTATTAATTTAGCTAGCACAGTATCATTTTAGCTTATAAAAATGACTAGTGGGATTGGTGATTTTTACATTTTTTGTGTGCGTGTGTGTTTTTTTTCTTTTCAGTCTGTCTCTGGGACCTGGTGAGACCATAGAGTAGGACACGGCAGACTGACTGCATCTTAGCGTTCAGCAGCCATATGGCCAGAGGCTAGAGAATGGATGGGTCTCATGTTTTCTGACAACAGCTGTGTGTCCTGTAATTTAGTTGAATTCTGATACCAGCTAATAGAGGTTGGTGCTATCAGTTCAGTTCAGTCACTCAGTCATGTCTGACTCTGCGATCCCGTGAACTACAGCATGCCAGGCTTCTCTGTCCATCACCAACTCCTGGAGCTTGCTCAAACTCATGTCCATCATGTCAGTGATTCCATCCAACCATCTCATCCTCCATCGCCCCCTCTCCTCCTGCCTTCAGTTTTTCCCAGCATCAGGGTCTTTTCCAGTGAGTCAGTTCTTCCCATCAAGTGGCCAAAGTACTGGAGCTTCAGCTTCAATATTCCAATGAATATTCAGGAGTGATTTCCTTTAGGATTGACTGGTTGGATCTCCTTGCAGTCCAAGGGACTCTCAAGAGTCTTCTCCAACACTACAGTTCAAAAGCATCAATTCTTCGGCACTCAGCTTTCTTTATGGTCCAACTCTTACATCCATACATGATTACTGGAAAAACCATAGCTTTGACTACACAGACCTTTGCTGGAAAAGTAATGTTTCTGCTCTTTAATATGCTGTCTACGTTGGTCATAGCTTTTCTTCCAGGGAGTAAGCGTCTTTTAATTTCATGGCCGCACTCACCATTTGCAGTGATTTTTGGAGCCCAAGAAAATAAAGTGTGTCACTGTTTCCATTGTTTCCCCATCTATTTGCCATGAAGTGATGGAGATGGATGCCATGATCTTAGTTTTTGAATGTTGAGTTTTAAGCCAGCTTTTTCACTCTCCTCTTTCACTTTGATCAAGAGGCTCTTTAGTTCTTCTTTGCTCTATGCCATAAGGGTGGTGTCATCTGCATATCTGAGGTTATTGATATTTCTCCTGGCAACCTTGATTCCAGCTTGTGCTTCATCCAGACCAGCATTTCACATCATGTACTCTGCATATAAGTTAAATAAACAGGGTGACAATATACAGCCTTGATGTACTCCTTTCCCAATTTGAAACCAATCTGTTGTTCCATGTCTGTCGTTCCGTGTTCAGTTCTAACTGTTGCTTCTTGACCTGCATACAGATTTCTCAGGAGTCTGGTAAGGTGGTCTGGTATTCCCATCTCTTGAAGAATTTTCCACAGTTTTTGGTGATCCACAGTCAAAGGCCTTTACATAGTCAACGAAGGAGAAATAGATGTTTTTCTGGAATTTTCTTGCTTTTTCTATGATCCAGTGGATGTTGGCACCTTGATCTCTGGTTATTCTGCCTTTTCTAAATCCAGCTTGAACATCTGGAAGTTCTTGGTTCATGTTCTGTTGAAAGCTAGCTTGGAGAATTTTGAGCATTAACCTTGCTAGTGTGTGAGATGAGTGTAGTTATGTGGTAGTTTGAACATGCATTGGCACTGCTTTTCTTTGGGATTGGAATGAAAATTGACCTTTTCCAGTCCTGTGGCCTCTTCTGAGTTCTCTAAATTTGCTGGCATATTGAGTGCAGCACTTTCACAGTATCATCTTTTAGGATTCGAAATCGTTCAACTGGAATTCCATCACCTCCACTAGCTTTGTTCATAGTGATGCTTCCTAAGGCCCACTTGACCTCACACTCCAGGATGTATGCCTTAGGTGAGTGATTGTACCATCATGGTTGTCTGGGTCAGTAATCTTTTTTGTATAGTTCCGTGTATTTTTGCCACCTCTTCTTAATCTCTTCTGCTTCTGTTAGGCCCATACCGTTTCTGTCCTTTATTGTGCCCATCTTTGCATGAAATGTTCCCTTGGTGTCTCTAATTTTTTTGAATAGATCTCTAGTCTTTCCCATTCTAATGTTTTCCGCTATTTCTTTTCACTCATCACTGAGGAAGCCTTTCTTATCTCGTCTTGTTATTCTTTGGAACTCTGCACTCATATGGGTATATCTTTCCTTTGCTCCTTTGCCTTTAGCTCATCTTCTTTCTCAGCTATTTCTAAGGTCTCCTCAGACAATCATTTTGCATTTCTTTATCTTGGGGATGGTTTTGATCTTGGCCTCTTGTACAAACCTCCATCCATAGTTCTCAGGCACTCTATCAGATCTAATCCCTTGAATCTATTTGTCATTTCCACTGTATAATTGTAAGGGATTTGATTTAGGTCATATCTGAATGATCTAGTGGTTTTCCCTACTTTCTTCAATTTATAGGTCGACCCTATAGATGAAGGGCTTAGTAGATGCCAGGTGTTGAGTCTGGACCCTGCCATGCTTCTGACCCACTAGCTATAATTTCGGGGTTCCCATGACCCTCCTCTTCAGGTTTGACAATTTATTATAATGACACAGGGTCAGGGAGGCACTTTATTATCAATGGTTTATTGCAAAAATACATCTCAGCAGCAGCCAGAGGGAAGAGGGGCACAGAGCCAAGTGTTGTGGTGCTGGTTGGGGGTGGGGGGCAGCAATGGTGAGGCAGAGTATAGGCACCCTCTCTGGGCACACAGCCCTCCCAGCACATCAGGGTGTTGGCCAACTCATGGGCACCTAGATCTGGTTCTGGAGTATTCATGGCCCAGTCTCCAGCCGCTGCCTCACCCTGGTGTCCCACCTTCCAATCTCAAGGTTGCTTTTTCCTGGCCAGGCCCCATGCTCAACTCTGGGTGGTGGGAGAGGGCAGCCTTGGCCCGCTTCATTAGCATCAGCTTGGGTGTGGCATAGGAGCTGGTTCCCAGTAACCAGAGATACCCCCATGACTGAGGACATGCCCACCTTCAGGGGTTCTGTGTGGGACCAGGCCACGCATGTCTTTGAGTGACGTGAGGATGCCCGGCACTGCTTCCCGTCCCTCCTCCCCGGGGCCATGCCCCCTTGGAGAACACCCCTCCTCTGTGGAACAGCTGACATGGCTTATGTTACATTCCTCTCCACCCTCTGAACTAACCGTGCCTCTCACTCCCCCTGTTCTTGGTTCTCAGGAAGCAGATGTAAGAAAAAATGTAGTAACATTTCTAGGGAAGCTCAGAGATAAGTACAGCACAGAAATTGTGACTCTGCTCCTAATAACTTGAAGAAGAATCATTAAATTAGTGAGGCTGTGGCTGCAGGTTTTCTGAGACATGGGAGGTATGGAAAAGCTGCCACGCCATCCGCTGTGTGTGCAACCCCCGGGGTCAATTAGATCTCAATCTGGGCAGCTCCTGTCCCCCAGGAGCCGGGCAGTCAGGCTCCTTCCTGGGTGGGAGGACCATGTGCACAGAGGCACTGCCAGGAAAACTGGTTTAGGAGGAAAAGCAGAGGAAAGCTGGGATTTTTATTCCTTATGTAGGCTTCGGTCTGCCTTCCTTGTGTGACGTGTCTGCATTCTTAATGTTTACTTCTTAGCTCTTCCTTAAGGTTTTTAAATCCAGGATTCGGGAAATAGTTCATATCTTGGTCTCCTGGGAGAACTGTGTCTCAGGCCTGTGGTCTTGCCTCTCGAAGCCTCTGTTGCCTGCACTGGAAAATGGGTTGTTGTGGAGACAAAAATGAGGCAAAATGAGTAAAAGCGGAAGTCCAGGAGCTGTGTGAGTTGAACACAATTGCTAAAGAAATTTCTAAGAATCAGCACTAAAAAGAATGTAATATTTTACATGTGACTTGGGTGAAATTCCTTAAGCCTTAAGGGCATGATTAAAATTTCTGTTATTGGAGCTTGAGTTAGAAGTGGACCTAGTACTAAGCTCTAACGTTGAAGATCTTTAAAGAGTGGTATTTGTATCTGGCTTTTATTTTTCTGAGAGTTACAGCTACATTAGTGATCAAATACAGTGTTTTTCCATAGCTAAGAAGTACTGAAACTGACTGTAAAATGTATGTGTGTGATCAAAATCACATCTAAAATAATTTCCTTGTTGATAGAAAGCTACAGAATGTCTATTATTTCCAAAGAGTGTGCTCCAGAAACAAGGGCTGCTGATTGGTACAATGAGGAAGACCTGCTTTAATGTTGGAATCGTCTGTCACGACACAGAGGGCTGCCTGCCTAGGATATGGATGTTGATATTTAGGGGTCTGAGTTCATAATTTTACATTCAGACATCTTACTTTTAACAGGTCAGCATATTTTTAGCCTTTTTATTTGTTCAGATATTCAAGAAAGTCATTTTGGGGAAGTAAGCTATAGTGCTCATCACTCAGTCGTGTCTGACCCTTTGCCACCCCACAGCCCAGCCGGCTCCTCTGTCCATGAGCTTCTCCAGGCAAGAATACTGGAGTGCGTTGCCTTTTGCTTCTCCAGGGGATCTTCCCAAGCCAGGGATTGAACCTGTGCCTCCTGCATTGCAGGTGGATTCTTTACTGTCTGAAGCACCAGATGGTTGGATGGCAACACTGACTCAATGGACTTGAATTTCAGCAAACTCTGGGAGGTAGTGAAGGACAGGGAAGCCTGGCGTGCTGCAATCCATGGGGTCGCAAAGAATCAGACATGACTTCAGGACTGAACAACAAGAGCAAAACCATAGTGCCTTAAGTAGATTTTTAGACGGCTGATAATTTGGGTTTTCTGTGTTGACAGTCCTGCTGTTAATATCACTGTCTCTATCCTCCTCCACAGTTTTCGTTCTGACTCTATAGGAAGAAACACAAAACTGAGTTATATTTCGGGCGGATATTTTAAGAGCAGTTTCCCATTCTTTCTCATCACATGGCCTCAGTGATTTATTTTAAATGTTATTTTCTAGTGAGGCAAGGATAAATTTTTTAAAAGCTAGTGTTTCTTAAACAGAGGCTGTCTTAGCTGGAACAGCTATTACAAAATACCACAGATTAGAGGAGGGGGGTGCTTAAGCAGCAGACTCTTGTTTCTTGCCCTTCTGGAAGGAGACTGGGAACCACAGTCAAGGGAACAGCTGATTTAACTCCTGGTGGGACCCACTTCCTGGTCTGTGAAAAGTGAAAGTGTTCGTTGCTAAGTCCTGTTCAACTGTTTACAACCCAATGGACTGTAGCCTGCCAGGCTCCTCTGTCCATGGCGATTCTCCCAGCAAGAACACTGGAGTGGGTTGCCATTTCCTCCTCTAGGGGATCTTGACACAGTTCAGTTCAGTTGCTCAGTCGTGTCCGACTTTTTGCAACCCCATGGACTGCAGCACGCCAGGCTTCCCTGTCCATCACCCACTCCCTGAGCGTGCTCAAACTCATGTCCATCGAGTTGCTGATGTCATCCAACCATCTCACCTCTGTCACTCCCTTCTCCTCCTGCCTTCAATCTTTCCCTATCAGGTGGCCAAAGTTTTGGAGCTTCAGCTTCAGCATCAGTCCTTCCAATGAATATTCAGGGCTGATTTCCTTTAGGATTGACTGGTTTCATCTCCTTGCAGTCCAAGGGACTCTCAAGAGTCTTCTCCAACACCACAGTTCAAAAGCATCAATTCTTTGGCACTCAGCTTTCTTTATGGCCCAACTCTCACATCCATAAATAACTACTGGAAAAACCAAGCTTTGACTATACAGACCTTTACTGGCAAAGTAATATTTCTGCTTTTTAATATGCTGTCTAGGTTGGTCATAGCTTATCTTCCAAGGAGCAAGTGTCTTTTAATTTCATGGCTGCGGTCACCATCTGCAGTGATTTTGGAGCCCAAAATAGTCTGTCACCGTTTTCCACTGTTTCCCCATCTATTTGCCATGAAGGATCTTAGGTTTTTGAATGTTGAGTTTTAAGCCACCTTTTTCACTATCCTCTTTCACTTTCATCAAGAGGCTTTTTAGTTCCTCTTCACTTTCTGCCATAAGGGTGGTGTCATCTGCATATCTGAGGTAATTGATACTTCTCCCGGCAACCTTGTTTCCAGCTTGAGCTTCATCCAGCCCGGCATTTCACATCATGTACTCTGCATATAAGTTAAATAAGCAGAATGACGATACACAGCCTTGACGTACTCCTTTCCCAATTTGGAACCAGTCTGTTCCACATCCAGTTCTAGCTGTTGCTCCCTGATCTGCATGCAGGTTTATCGGGAGGCAGCAAGGTGGTCTGGTATTCCCATCTCTTTCAGAATCTTCCACAGTTTGTTGTCACCCGCACAGTCAAAGGCTTTGGCGTTGTCAATAAAGCAGAAGTAGATATTTTTCTGGAATTTTCTTGCTTTTCCTATGATCGAGTGGATGTTGGCAATTTGAGCTCTGGTTCCTCTGCCTTTTCTAAATCCAGCTTGAACATCTGGAAGTCCTTGGTTCACTCTTGAAGCCTGGCTTGGAGAATTTCGAACATTACCTTGCTAGCATGTGAGATGAGTGCAATTGTGCGGTAGTTTGAACATTCTTTGACATTGTTTTTCTTTGGGATTGGAATGAAAACTGACTTTTTCCAGTCCTGTGGCCACTGCTGAGTTTTCCAAATTTGCTGGCATATTGAGTGCAGCACTTTCACAGCATCATCTTTCAGGATTTGAAATAGCTCAATTGGAATTCTATCACCTCCACCAGCTGGGATCAAACCCACATCTCCTGCATTGCAGGCAAATACTTTACTGCCTGAGCCACCAGGGTAGTCGCTTCCTTCTTGCTGTGTCCTTCTAAGGCGGAGGGAGGGCTTTGGCCTTGTCCCCTTCCTCTGAGAACATTTATCCCATCAAGGCCCTCCCCCTCATGACCTCAGCTAGACCTGGAATCACCTCCACACGTCATCACCCTGGTGCTTAGGTCTTCAGTGTTTGCATTTTGTGGAGACACAAACATTCAGTCTTAACAGGAGCTCCTGAGACTTGCTGTGACTTCATAACCGTTTCTACAAAAGCATGGGCCTTGGTTTAACAAAAGCCAGACATGGCTCAGATGGTAAAGAATCTGCCTGCAATGTGAGAGACTCAGCTTCGATCCCTGGGTCAGGAAGATCCCCTGGAGAAGGAAATGGCCACCCACTCCAGTATTCTTGTCTGGCAAATTCCATGGGCAGAGGAGCTTGGCGGGCTACAGTCCATGCGGTCACAAAGAGTCAGATACGACCGAGTGACTAACACTTTACACACTTGGTTTAACACGGTTTGCCGCTGCTCCCAACGTTACTTTCTTCCATCTCAAGTGAAAGGCCTTCTGCTGTCAGAGACTCCCTTCTCCTGTGAGGCCCATCCACTCTCTCAACTCTGTGCTCCTGCAGCTGTTGCCAGGGTTTCTGGCAGACTTGCTCCTTCCTGGGGCAGCTGGAGGGCCTAATTTTTCATCCCCTCCCTGCCACCCTCTAGATACCCTCTGCTGTGGAAGCATCCAGGACTTCAGCTTGAAGCCTTGGGGAGATCAAGCAGGTGCACCATCCTGTTTGAAGCCTCGCCTGGAAACCCCACTCACTTGCAGCAGGTGTCTGGTGGGGAGGTGTCCTGCTGGGAATGCTAATGGGGCTTATAGAGCAGTTTCTCCTCAGCCTGTTGGAGATGCTGGTCTTTTCTGGCTCCAGGTTGGAGAACCTTGAGTGAGACTGTTGATTTTAATGTTCTGAAGGCCCAGCAAACACTCTGCTTAGTCCCCAGAGAGAAGCTTTGGTCTGTTGACACGAACACAACTGTGTCCCACCCATCTGTCCGTGGTCGGTGAGCGTGAAGCCTAGAAACAGGAAGGTGTCCTGCTCTCTCCTGTGAGTGTGGGCGGCGGCGTGGTTCTCAGTTGTATCTGTCATGCAGTCAGCCATCCATCCCAGACTTTCCAGAAGGGCCTGATATCCAGGCGTGGACCACCCACCCCCGCTCAGGGCCAGCCTCATGTTTGGATGCCTGGCCACCCTGAGCCTGGACGTGTCGCTGGGGGCTCCACTTGGGGCCCTCCCTGCAGAGGACACGGCAGGAGACGACACAGCTGTGGGGCCTCTGAGTTCTGCTGTCTGAGTCCTCCTTTCTGGAGTCAGCTCCTTGGCCTCTCCCGTGGTCACAGAGAGGTCATCTTGGGGGCGCAGCCTCCCTTCTCTGCGCCTCCATCTCCAGGCCCCCAGACCCCCTGAAACAGCTTTCATTCTGGCATGTCCTTCTCCAGGGATGCACTCGGTCCTTGCGTCCCCCACGTCTGGGGAATGGCCAGGGCCCATCCTGCTTCACTCACCCCAGCCCTCCTCGGACGGCTGCCCCTCGTCTCTGGTGCTCTGCTCATGACCCCCTGTGATGTGTGTGCAGCCTGCAGAGCAGGTGTGTGCAGCCAGGTTCAATGGAAAGATCTGTGCCCTGTCACACGTGCAGCTCCCCCTGCTTCCTGGTCCTATAATAGCACCCCAACCACAGCGTCTGGGCTCAGCTCATGCAGGTATCATGAGATGCCACACATTGGGTGCTTATAAACATGGGCGTTTACTTCTCACAGTCCTAGGGGCTGCACATCTGAGATCCCGGGGCCAGCTGGTCAACAAGGGCCTCGCCCTGTGTCCACTTGGTGGCAGGTGTCGGCAGCCCTTGGGGCCTTCTTTTAAGGCACTAAACCCCTTCATGAGGCTCCATGCTCCCCACCTGATTGCCCCCCAGGGCCCCCCACCAAGTCCTGTCATCTTGAGGGTCAGGAATTCTGCACAGGAGTTTGGGGGGGCACAGCAGAGTTCATGAATCATATACTGTGGCTTCTGAGCATGTGGTTATTATCTCTCCCTTGAAAGATTTCATGCTTCAGTCTCCTGTTGGACACGTATGCGAGCATCTGCTCTCTGCTGGGCACTGTTCTAGGCTCTGGTGTCCTGTAAGGGGAGGAGATGCTCTGCTCCTCAGGCCTGCGCCAGGCTCCTCTGAGGGTGGGTGGTGCTGTGGACTTCTCTGGGTAGTTTGATGATCATTTGTTTAACTAGTTCAGTTTGTTTAGGAAAAAGAACCCTGAATATCAAAGTGAAAGAGGAAAGTGAAAAATTTGGCATAAAGCTCAACATTCAGAAAACGAAGATCATGGCATCCGGTCCCATCACTTCATGGGAAATAGATGGGGAAACAGTGGAAACAGTGTCAGACTTCATTCTTTTGGGGGCTCCAAAATCACTGCAGATGGTGACTGCAGCCATGAAATTAAAAGACGCTTACTCCTTGGAAGAAAAGTTATGACCGACCTAGATAGCATATTCAAAAGCAGAGACATTACTTTGCCGACTAAGGTCCGTCTAGTCAAGGCTATGGTTTTTCCAGTAGTTATGTATGGATGTGAGAGTTGGACTGTGAAGAAGGCTGAGCACCGAAGAATTGATGCTTTTGAACTGTGGTGTTGGAGAAGACTCTTGAGAGTCCCTTGGACTGCAAGGAGAGCCAACCAGTCCATTCTGAAAGAGATCAGCCCTGGGATTTCTTTGGAAGGACTGATGCTAAAGCTGAAACTCCAGTACTTTGGCCACCTCATGCGAAGAGTTGACTCATTGGACAAGACTCTGATGCTGGGAGGGATTGGGGGCAGGAGGAGAAGGGGACAACAGAGGATGAGATGGCTGGATGGTGTCACTGACTCGATGGATGTGAATCTGAGTGAACTCCAGGAGTTGGTGATGGACAGGGAGGCCTGGTGTGCTGTGATTCATGGGGTTGCAAAGAGTCAGACACGACTGAGCAACTGAACTGAACTTGTATCATAAGAAAAGTATCAGAGACCTGAAAGAACCCCACGTCCAGGAACCCTAACTGACAGGTGTCTGCATGAAGGAGGCTTCAGGTGTGGGGGTCCTCCCAACAGCAGACCTCCGTCTGCCCTGTGTGGTGATGTTCTGACTGATGCTCAGTCGTTTTTGTTTGACCAAAAATAAGGCTGATGATGAATCAGAATCTGGTGGCCTGTCTGGGTAGGATGTATTGAAAGTGAAAGTGAAGTCGCTCAGTCATGTTGCACTTTTTGCAACCCCATGGACTGGGGCTTACCATGCACCTCAGTCCATGGGAGTTTCCAGGCAAGAGTACTGGAGTGAGTTGCTATTTCCTTCTCCAGGGGATCTTCGCAATCCAGGGATCAAACTCAGGTCTCCTGTGTTGCAGGCAGACACTACCCTGTGAGCCACCAGGGAATCCCTAGGATGTATTGAGTGCTTGCTAAATGCCGGGTACAAGCCAAGCACTTTACTTATTTGATCCTGTGTGTGTGTGTTTAGTTGCTCAGTTGAGTCCAACTCTTTGTGACCCCCATGGACAGCAGCCTGCCAAGCTCCTTTGTCCATGGAATTCTCCAAGCAGGAATACTAGAGTGGGTGGCCATTTCCTTCTCCAGGAGATCTTTCCGACCCAGGGATCGATCCCAAGTCTGCAGCATTGCAGGTGGATTCTTTCAGGCTGAGTCAGCCTGGAAACCCCATGATTGATAACACAGTATATCATCAGTAAAGCAACTTTTCTTTGGAATTGTGTGATTATCTAATGTAACATGGTTACAAAGTTTTATATGATGTGTAATTGAAAAAAGTACTTTCTAAAATTGCTACCAGATGGAACTGTTTAGAAATTAAGTAGTGTGCCACTGTCCCAATACCCTGTAGTCTGAGTTTGACTTAACTATATTTCGTGAAGAGTACTAATCAGTGGTATTCAGGTGCAGGGTAGGAGTGTGTATGTGCCATCCTGCACTAAGTGATTTGCGCTGTGTGTGGCACAGGGGTGCACAGTTGATGAGAATTTGGTTAGTTTTTAGATTCCTAAGAGATAGTTTTGAACTGCAGAGAGTGGTGAATCCCAGCAGTCACTCAGTCCCAGTGGTCACCTTCTGGGGACCACTCTGGTCCCATCTTTGCCACCTCCTGCCCCTCCCCACCATCGTGTTCCTATTACTTTATTGTAAAGTGGACTCCAGGCACATATCATTTCTTGATACATTTTAAGCCAGACTGTAATTTTTAATTTCAAATTGATTTGTTTGAAATTAATTCTATTTCCTCGCACTTGTTTATTTTTCTCACATGTCAGAATGGTCCCTTTATATTATGTTCTTCATTGTCCCCTTTGGGTTTTAAACATTATTTATGGGTTTATGGCTTAATTTAAATAGCTCCTTCTGTAGACAAAGGAGCTGTCTATCTCAGGCTACCTTTCAACTGAAGAATAATCAGTTAATTATACCCTGTTGAAAATTAGTTCTTATCCCTCTGTGACCCCCATGCCTGGTTGGCCTAACCAGAGCACCACCCCTTCCCCGTAAAAGAGCTTCATGAGCTGCACTGATTCACTGGGACTCTTTAATGTGAATGTTTTTTCTTTGTACGCTTGTCATGCTCATAATCTCCTCATCGGTGAATGAGGTGGGCTAACTGGTTGTCAAAGTTCCCGTTTGGTTTTGTGATTACAACAACAAAAACCAGTATGAGGCATGATCCCCCTTACCCCCACCCCACGTTGCTTAGGGAGTGGATGAAACCCACCCAGGATGTAGTTTAAGCAGAGTGGGCCCGTGATGTTATGCTTCGGCCTGTTTGGCACAGCACTGTGGGTGTCCCCGACCCCAGGCACAGAGGCTGTGGGGGAGGAGGCCACACGTGGCCCACCTCCCCTGGGAGCCCAGGGTCTGCACTGTTGTCTGGTGTCACCCGTAGCTCTCACTTCCCCTTCCTGTCCTGGGTGGGAGTGGGAGACGCCCTGCTTCTGGTCCAGCTATAACGGCCACACCTCCTGCATTTTCTGTAACAAACTCCCTTCCTACTGTTTTCCCTGCTTTCTGTAAGCATTCCAAATATCTTGCAATTTCAACACCCTCTGGAAGCAGCCAAAGAAATTTTGGGGGGCAGGTCAGGATCTTCTGTCACTTCCCTGGGCATTTGGCTGGTGGGCCATTCCTATGGCCGGGGCAGGGCCACGCAGCTGTGGTCGCCGGCTGCTCCCTGCGCCTCCCCTCCCTTCCCCACCCACAGAGCATGTGGGTGTCCTTGCTGTCCTCTGGCCCAGAGAGGGAACTTTGATACTTGGAACTTGACTAGGAAAGAGAACTTGCGAATTTTCTCCACGTTTGGCCACTGAGTGACTGATGAAATTTGCCTGCTTCCCTCTCATGGCCCCTCCTGCAGGCCCCCTCCGCTGCCCAAGCTGGTTCTGGCACCCCTGTCCTGCAGGGCGACATCAGCTCTTCCCAGTTTCCAAGGATCTTAACCATCAGATCACAGGTGACAGGTGCAGAGTGACACACCTTCCTGGTCTCTTTCTGTTTCAGCTCCACTGGGAGTCACCACTGCTGTCTCCCTTTTCCAGGTGACCTCTGCTCTACCCAGGCCATGGGGTTCTTCCTTGGGGGTTCTCCTAGGAAATGGGAATCTCTTGGGTATTTTGGACGGGGGATGTATAAAGGACTGCAGCAGCCACGGGGCAGGAAGAGTCACCCAGAGATGGAAACCAGAAGCTCCTGCTGTCCCTGGTCTGGGAGCAAGTCCAGGACCCCTACCCTGGGTCACTGAGCAGGAAGCAGAGCTGTGGGCCACCCAGCCCCCACGCCCCCAGCCCTGGAAGCAGCTGGAGCCTCCCTAAGTGGCAGCGGGGGTGGGGAAGGCAAATGTGCCCTTCTTTTGGCCAAGTTGCACCAGGGCTGCTGTCCTGCAGAACTAACCAGAATCTGGCTGGCAGGGATCCGGGGAGCACAGCTTTCTGGTTTTCTTTCCTGGCATCACAGAATGTGGCCGATGCCTGCATCCTGACACCAGCAGGCCACGTGTGGCTGGGTGGACACTCGAGGTGTGGGTGGAGCAAGTGAGCCACCTGCCTGAGGTGGGCGAGGGTGGCGGCTGCCATATGTCTCCCCTATGGGGTCAGCAGAGATGGTGGAGGGTCCACTCATCTGCAGACCCTGCTCAGCGGCTGGTGTAGACTAGTGAGCCAAAGCAGGGCTGGCACAGCCGGCCTGGGCTGACTACACGTGTAGGTGACTACATGCTGCTCCAGTGCGGCTGGGCTTTGGAGCAGGTCGTGCGCACTGGTGTGTATGTTTCTCATCCGGGTGCCAAGTGAGGACTCGGAGGCCTTTGGTTCCCCTGGCATTTCACATGATAGGTAGAAGGACAAGCTTGCCTCTGAAGCCCTGGTGCAGACAGTTCAACTGAGACAGACAGGAAACAGCTTCAGGTACCCAGAGGATGCTGAATCCCCAGTTCTCAGTGAAGGGAAGGGGTTGGGGTGAGGGGTCATGAGAATCAAACCAGGGCAGGGTGCTTTCCTCATCCATCCACCTCTGGGTCCCCTCTGACCTGAGGAGCTGGCTCGTTTCAGGCCAGACTCTGTGAGGCTCCCAGCTCGTGGGTACCTGTACCGCTGTCTTCCCTAGCAAGCTCAGGGAGATGACAGCTGCCTTCTCCAGCTCTCTGAGCAAGACAGGAAGTTTTCAGGGGGCAGGTGTCTTGTGAAGGGATGTTGGCAGGGGACCCGGTGCGGGGCAGGGCTTGCAGGGGCGAAGTAAGCCCCTGCCTCGGTCCCCCTCCCAGTGCGCATGGTGGTAAGTGGCCTCTGCTGGCCACGAGCGGTGTGTGTCTGGCACTGACCCTGCTCTGAAGCCTGCCTCTCAGGCAGGGCAGTCAGTAGACCATCCCCTCAGGGGGATGTGCAGTCTTATCGGATGGTTGCCCAGGTCATAACCATGTGCAGAGGACGGGGAGAAGAGCAGCCCAGGGCAGGGGGCAGCATGGGCTCAGGCAGCCTCCTGGTGGAGTCTGCATACTCGGCTGGAGTCCTTGTACCCTGCTGCAGGATGGGAGGGAAGGATGCCCTTGTAACTGGTTACACATAAACTGGGATAAAGATTATTTTTAAAAGAGCTTTAAGAATATGCTCTAAGAATATAATCTTCTAAATGTGGAAGTCTGGTTTTAGAATATTTGAATTGAGCAATTTTTGAGAATAATTTTATTAGGAACAGTTAGTGTTTATAAGAATACCTCCTGAAGAGACAAAAATGCCAGCATTCAGGACTTTTTCATCTTTGCTAGTGCTAAGTTGCTTCAGTCATGACTGACTTTTTGTGACCCTATGGACCATAGCCTGCCATGCTCCTCTGTCCAAGGGATTCTCCAGGCAAGAGTAAGAGAGTAGGTTGCCATTTCCTTCTCCAGGGGATTTTCTCAGCCCAGGGACTGAACCCTCCTTCCCTGCACTGGCAGCTGGATTCTTTCCTGCTGAGCCACCAGAGGAAGCTGCTTTAGGACAGTTCTCTTCTAATCGCGGTATCGTCCTCTGTCAGTGTGGCAGCATCCCTCTACCCCCTGCCAGGGGAGGATGCAGCGTCACAGCCCAGCTGGGCATCCTGGGCAGAGTTCCGTCCCAGAGTCCAGATGCTGTGGAGGACACACTCTGAGCTGTCACCCAGCTCACAATGGAGGAGGCAGGGGTGGGGTGGGGGTGGGAGAGGGCAGGAGGGGAATCTTATCCCCACCACAGGGGAGGGGGGATGCAGGAGGAAGAAGGCGGAGGACTCTGATTTATCTTACTACCCAGGTTTGATGGGCTTCCCTGCTGGCTCAGCAGTAGAGAACCCGCCTGCCAATGCAGCAGACTTGGGTTCAATCACTGGATTGAGAAGGTCCCCTGGAGAAGGAAATGGCCACCATTCTAGTATTCTCGCCTGGGAAATCCCATGGACAGAGGAGCCTGGAGGGCTGTAGTCCGTGGGGCCACAGAGTCAGACATGACTGAGTGAGCATGAGCGTGAACCAGCTTTGGTTCCAGATCTCTTGATGAGTCCATGAAGTAAACATATATACACACACATCCTGGGCAGAATGTTGATTTCGGGGAGCTCGTATATCTGTATGATGGGGTTAATTTTCTTTGCTGTAGAAAATTGAGGAACTGATGTGAGAAAAACAGCACGTGAGAACTACCGTCCAGGGGACCGTGTGTGATCAGACCCCACCTTGCCTCCTCATATCACACGTGTACCCACACACTTGGTGCTTTAGAACTCTCTGGGCTTTGTGTGTTTGCTATCCTGAAATGATTTAATTCAGTTCTACTCTGACTTTCATAAGTGACTCCTCCTGTTTATTTACTTTTGCCTAGGAAAGGCAATGACATGACGTTATTTTAACCAAGCATGTTTTGAATGCATGAGAAATGAGGCGTACTTTTTTGGGGGGGGGGGTATATGTTTTTTAATAGAAAAAATGTTCTGATTGCATGATTAATCAAGAAGAATGAGTTTTACTGTAGAATATTGGTAAGTTTCAGAAGTGAAATTTTCAGTATTTAAACCTTTGCTTCTCAACCTCTAGGATAAGTTGGGGCCTGATGCCATAAAAATGTAGATATCCATCACCGTGGTTTTGTACTTTGGCTTCATATGTGTGAATTTATGTAAAGGATGGCGCGCACACAAACGCGTGCACACACACCCTTATTTTCATTTGGTCTCTGGCTTTAAATTCCTGTGTCCATCCACATATCCTGCTTCTCCCGTGCCCCTCAACCTGTCCAGATGGGATGGCTAAGATGACCATCTTTCTGTCTACATGGGCCCCCCTTTGAGAGTGGAAGGTGCTGAGCCTGCAGCCACAGAGCAGAGGTGGCTGAGGTCACCAGAGTCTTGAGCAGCCGGCCCTCCCTTCCGTCATCCACGCGGGGCCTCTGTCTCTTGCCAGCTGTGTGCTTGTGTCTTCCTGCTCCAGACCTTCCTCCCTCTCATCAGCCTCTTCACTGGGGTCGACCTTCTGATACATACACTTTCTTCGCTGTTCCCCTAGTCAAGGGGCTCCTTACACATCTGATTCTGCCTCATTGTCCACCGTAGCCCCTGTATGGTGGGGTTCCACAGCAGTCATTCCCAGCCAGGAAGCGTCTGCCCACCCCAACCTCTGCAGGTGCAGTTCCCGACGCCTTGCCCACCTCCACTGCCTCCTTGTGGGCCTAAAATGTCATCTCCCCTTTGAAGGCTCTGCATGATCCCTGGGCCTTCCTTCTCCTGTTAATACACATCAGCTCTTAATTCCCCCACTCCATCTCCTGGGAAGTGGGCACCGGTGTGCTGAGAGCGTGGTCCCCTGACCTGGATCCTGACCCTCCTCTTGGCACTGACTTTGGGCTGGTAAGGCTCTTAGTGCCTCAGTTTTCTCATCTGAGAAAGAGGGACAATAGTTGTAGTTAGTTCCTGGGATAGTTGTGAGGTTTATACAGAGCAGGGCCTCAGAGAGCCTGCTGCTCGGCAGGCAGCAACCCTGCAGTTGGTGCTGTCCGTGGCCAGCGGTGGCCGTGCCCTCTCTGCAGTGCTCGTCCTACATACGTGTTTCTCCAGCTGCTGTCTGTGTGAGTGTGGGGACTCTGGGAGCATCATCAGGCTCGAAGGCTTTGCTGAGTCACTTTGTGAGTGTGCATGTATATATGTATATAGTTTCATCACTCAGTCATGTCTGTTTTGAGACACCATGGACTGTAGCCCACCAGGCTCCTCTGTCCATGGGATTTCCCAGGCAAGAATACTGGAGTGGGTTGCCATTTCCTCCTCCAGGGGATGTTTTTGACCCAGGATTCAAACCCTTATCTCCTGCATTGCCAGGCGGGTTCTTTACCACTGTGCCACCTGGGAAGCCCCACATATATATATATACATATATATATACACACACACATATATATTATTCCCTGTTTGTTTCTTACTGCAAATACCTTGAGTTGAGATTACACACGTACAGCTATGGATGTGAGCATATCTGAGTGACCTGAAGACTTGAGGCCACCTGATCCCTTGAGTGGAGGGAGGGTTTCTGACGAGACAGAGAGCTGCTTTGCCAGGTTGGACGTCTGTCCCCTTCTCCTTGTGTCCTATGTCCTGGAAGCTGGGGGCAGGAGTGGGAGGGGCAGGGAAGGATGATCATATGCCAGCCAGTGGCATGACTGGCTTGTAAGGAGGAGCCTCATCCGATGTAGAGAGTGAGCTGTGAGCTGGGGATGGGCTGCTGTGGGGATCCCACTTGATGGTCTCTTCCTCTGCCTCCCTCATCAGCATTTCTTACAAATTGAATTTACAAAATTGGAGGACAGTTGGTTTACAGTGTTGGGTAGTTTCAGGTGTACACCACAGGGATCCAGTGACGCATCACTGGTTTGGGATAGTTTGAATGGGAAGGTTGCCTTTCTGCACTGGTCGTGGGCAGGCAGGCTGGACGCACCTGGGCGCTTGTGCTGGGCCCTACTGCTCGGCTCCCCAGGCACAGCCAGGAGGGGCCAGTTCCTCTGCCACCCGGGTTCCTGGTGCCACGTTTCCCGCTCAGGTGATGGTTGGAAAGAAGGCTTCTTGAGGACTCAGGAAGAAAAAAGCAGTCTTTTCCTAACTATTGAACTTAATGCAAATCCTCCTCAAAAATCTTCCTAGGGAGTGTCTGCTGCACGTAACATCCCATGTTCCTGTCTGCCCACTCCTGACTTTATTAGTAGGTAGTGTCTGCTTTCCATACTTCTCTTTCTTTTTACTTCCTTAGAATAGTTTCATTTTCATGCCCAATTTAGCTCAACTCATATGATGTCTAATGTTAAAACCTGGTAACTTCTTAGCGTTGGAGGATCCTGCCCATTGAAATTGTCTGGCTGCAGCTGTCCTGTCTGTGGAGAAGCCAGGGCTCGGGGTTGGTGGGGGTTGAGGGGTGTACAAGTTATGCCTCTTTTCAGCACTAGTGGCCTCAGAGCAGGAGTCCCCAGAGCTGACCTCAGGTCACCTCGGCTAAGACAGCATCCCTGACATTCCTGATTGAAGGCTGTTTTCCGTGGGAGATGGGGCAGTAATTAATGCTGACCACTGTGCTGCATCCATGGGTGGGGTATAAGCTGCCCCTTTATTTCAAGGCATAACAAGCCCCTCTTGCAACTGATCCATGAGCACAGGCAGCGAGCTGCTCCAGGGCAGGCCCTGTGGTGGGTGCCTCTGATCCATGGAGGGGAAACTGCCTTCCTGAGTCTTGTTGGCCAGTGAGGGTCAGTGGCCAACGGAACCCTGAGAGGTAGTTGTCACCCTTCTGGGATCTTCTCCGACACACCCTAGGAAGAGTAAGCCTGGGTCTCGGTGGCTGCTGAACTTGGACCCAAAAGACAGCAGCTCTCTTTGTTCTTTAAATTTTTTATAATTTTTATTTATTTATTTTTGGGTGCACTGGGTTTTCGTTGCTGGGCACTGGCTCTGTCTAGGCCCAATGAGCAGGGGCTACTCTCGCTGTGGTGTGCAGGCTTCTCATTGTGGTGGCTTCTCTCGTTGGGGGAGCACAGGCTCAGCAGCGTGCGTGGGCTTGGTTGCTCCATGGCAGGTGGGATCTTCCCAGACCAGAGACTAAACCCGTGTCTCCTGCACTGGCATGTGGATTCTAAACCACTGCACCCCAGAGAAGTCCTGGCCTCTCTTTCAACTATGTTCTTTGAGAAAGAGCAAGCAGGGTGGCGAGAGTGTGTCGAGTGTTGTTTAGAAGCCTCCAGGGTTTTCTGTCAGCTGCCTGAGCCTGGCTGCCCCCAGTTCCTGCCCCCCCCACCCCCCCGGGGAACCTGTGCTTTGTCACTCACTGGAGGAGGCTTCCCTAAGTCCCTTCTTGCAAGTGGGTTTGTTGTGAACGAACAAGGGTGTCCCAAGTCCAGGGGCATGGATGGCATGGCATACAGCATCACCAGCTCCTGGTCAGCCCCTGCTCCAGGGAGGCTGTGCTCAGAAATGCCAATGGTCACTGCAGGGATCAACTGCCCGGGGACTCAGATCCTTTCTAAACTGAGAGCCTGAGTTTGTGTTTTATGGGAACATCTTGTTACTGTTTAATGAGGAGGCACGTGTGGGTTCTTTTCTGTCTGCCAAGGATGGAGGCAGAGGGAGATGGTAAAATAAGATCCGCATCATCCTGGGATGTCTCCCACCCCACGGGCATCCCTTCTCCCATGGAGATGGCTAGGGCAGGAAGGGGAAGAACACAGCATCCCCTGTGACGCTGTTGGCTGATGGCAGTCCAGGACTGCTGGGGCGTGGGGTTTGCCTGAACCCTGATCACTTCTGAAGGGTGCTTCGTAATCTGTGAAGTGCTTTGTTTTCTGTCTGCTGTGTGTGTAAGAAGATGCAGGTTAGTAACTGCTGGTCCTGGCAGCGTTACTGTTTGGTCAGTGTTGATATCTGGTTTTCCATGCGTATGCCCTGGAGGTGCTTTTCTGGACTCACTCCTATTAAAGCTTTTATTTTGTGGGAGTGAATGATCAAACACTTCTTTTGGTGTTGCCTCAGAGCATTATAAATTCCAAAGAGCTTTGTTTTGTGGTCACTGAGTTGAGTGGTTATTGCAATGTTTTTCTTTCCTTGGATATTTGAGATCGCTGTCTGGTCCCAGGTGTGTTTAATTTCTTTGATCCATCTCTAAAAGAGAATGCTTCGTGTTTTATGTATGGCTTTACAGCCTTTTTTTTTTTTTTAACACTATTTATTTATTTGGCTGCTTCCAGTCTTAGTTCTGTCACTTGGGATATTTCCTTTCAGCACAGACTTAGTTGCTCCAAGGCATGTGGGATCTTAGTTTCCCAACCAGGGGTCAAACCCGTGTCACCTGCATTATAAGGCAGATTCTTAAACCACTGGACCACCGGGGAAGTCCCTTAGAGCCATTCAGAGCCCTCAAATTATTAAACTTGAAGAGAAAATCATTTGGTTCTTTATTGAATTTGGCTCCTTAGTGCCACTTAGTTGTGCCACTAGACTGTGGGGTGTCAGCCATCGAGCCTGGAATTCCACAATTTATTTAAAATAAATAAAATTTATTAAAATTTGTTTTACTTAAAGTAAATATATACATCTGAGCCACCAGGAAAGTCCATAAAAGATTCCAGCTGAGCTATTTCAAATCCTAAAAGATGATGCTGTGAAAGTGCTATACTCAATAGGCCAGCAAATTTGGAAAACTCAGCAGTGGCCACAGGACTGGAAAAGTCAGTTTTCATTCCAATCCCAAAGAAAGGCAATGCCAAAGAATGTTCAAGCTACCACACAACTGTACTTATCTCACACGCTAGCAAAGTAATGCTCAAATATTCTCCAAGCCAGGCTTCAACAGTATGTGAACCATTAATTTCCAGATCTTCAAGCTGGACTTAGAAAAGCCGGAGCCAGAGATCAAGTTGCCAACATCCATTGCATCATAGAAAAAGCAAGAGAGTTGCAGAAAAACATCTGCCTCATTGACTACGCTAAAGCCTTTGACTGTGTGGATCACAACAAACTGTGGAAAAATCTGAAAGAGTTGGGAATACCAGACCACCTGACCTGCCTCCTGAGAAATCTGTGTACAGGTCAAGAAGCAACAGTTAGAACTGAACATGGAACAACAGACTGGTTCCAAATTGGGAAGGAGTATGTCAAGATTGTATATTGAGTATGTCAAGATTGTATGTCACCCTGCTTATTTAACTTTTATGCAGAGTACATCATGAGAAACGCTGGGCTGGATGAAGCACAAACTGGAATCAAGATTGCCAGGAGAAATCTCAATAACCTCAGATAAGCAGATGACACCACCCTGATAGCAGAAAGCGAAGAATTAAAGTGCCTCTTGATGAAAGTAAAAGAGGAGAGTGAAAAAGCTGGCTTAAAACTTGCATTCAAAAAACTAAGATCATGGCAATCCGGTCACATCACTTCATGGCAAATGGATGGGGGAATAATGGAAACAGTGAGAGACTTTATTTTCTTGGGCTCCAGTATTACTGCAGATGGTGACTGCAGCCATGAAATTAAAGGAGGCCTGCGCCTTGGAAGAAAAGCTGTGACCAACCTAAACAGCATATTGAAAAGCAGAGACATTACTTTGCTGACAGAGGTCCGTCTAGTCAAAACTATGGTTTTTCCAGTATGGATGTGAGAATTGGACTGTGAAGAAAGCTGAGTGACGAAGAATTGATGCTTTTAAACTGTGGTGTTGAAGACTCTTGAGAATCCCTTGGACTGCAAGGGGATCCAACCAGTCCATCCTAAAGGAAATCAGTCCTGAATATTTATTTGAAGGACTGAAGCTGAAGCTCCAATACTTTGGCCACCTGATACGAAGTACTGACTTATTAGAAAAGACCCTGATGTTGGGAAAGATTGAAGGCAGGAGAAGAAGGGGGTGACAGAGGATGAGATGGTTGGATGGCATCACTGACTCAATGGACATGAGTTTGAGCAAGCTCCAGGAGTTGGTGATGGACAGGGAAGCCTGACATGCTGCAGTCCATGGGGTTGGACATGACTCAGCAACTGAACTGAAGGTTTTTTTTTTTTTTAATGTGGACCATTTTTAAAGTCTTTTTGAATTTGTTACAGTATCGTTTCTGTTTTATGTTTTTTTGTCTATGAGGCATGTGGGATTTAGCTCCCCAACCAGGGATCAAGCCCATACGCCCTCCATTGGAAGGTGTAGCCTTAACCACTGGCCTACCAGGCAAGTCCCAAGGCTGGAGCCTTTCAGAAGGATGGCCACAGTCTGGTCTTGGAGGTATCCCTGAGTTCCCAGATACTAACTGTATCATTTTCCCAGGACCTTGGAAACAGTACCACACACTAGGTGTCTGAAGACAAGGGAAACTGTTCTAGCACTCCCTCTGTGACCTGTCGGGCCGTTGATCCCTCCTGGCCCCTTCCGGCTTCTGTTTCCCAGATGGTGGGCTTCCCTGATGAGAAGTTTTTTTCTCCTGAGATGTCCTAGGAGAAAGCAGTCATGGTGTGGTCATGGGGAGAGACATAGGGAGTATAATTCCTATTATCCCAAAAGATGGAAGGGACTCAAGTCCAAAGGCAGCTGGTGGAGAGCTGGGGTTTAGTTTTTGCTCATGCTCCACACAGACCCAAGTGGCTTTTCCTGCCCAGCGCAGGGGAGAGGTCAGACTGGCCACAGCACTGGTGATGTGGAAGCCGCCAGGGCTTCTCTGACTGCGGGCCATTCCTACTCCTCTCTGGACATGAGGTTCTCAGGGGTTCCTCCTGCTCAGGTAAGTTTAGTGAAAGCTCATTAAACCTTGCAAAGCACCTGGCACCTGCCTGCTACCCTGTGCATGCTGTCTCCCTGGATTAACTTTTCTCCTTAACAGGGATGAGACTACCCTTAAAAGGATGAAAGTACCGTTGCTCGTCCTCATCTCTTGTCGAGTAAGAGCAGGAACATACTATTTCACATTTCTGTGTATTGAAATAGCTGCAGCATGTATCACAGTTTGTGTGGCTTGTGTCAGACTCTTCTGCTGACCAATGCAGAGCCTGCTAACCTCCACCAGTGTCCTCTCCTAGGACTTTCTTTTTTTGGTTGTCTTCCAATGTTCTTTTTTTTTTTTTTTTTTTTAAGATATTTTTTGACGTGGGTCATTTTTTAAGTCTTTACTGAATTTGTTACAATATGAATTCTGTTTTATTTTGGGGTTTTTTTGGGCCCTGAGGCATGTGGGAACTTAGCTCCCCAACCAGAGATTAAACCCATACCCCCGCAAAGGAAGGCAAAGTCTTAACCACTAGACCACCAGGGAAGTCTGTCTTTCAATATTCTTTTCCCATAAAATGCATACTTTCCCCCCACTAGTTTCCCATTTCCTCTTTATTCTAAAGTAGCTTACATCAGTCATAAACCATTGCCATTCAGTGCTCTCTGTGCTTTGAGACAAAAACCATCTGTACTAATTCTGTGTGTGTTTGACGGAGGAGGAGGAGCGGGGGAGCTCGTGGATCTCTTAGTTACTGGTTTGCGTTCTTAAAAGTGTGTTCAAGTTGCATTTCATCATTTCAGAATTCTCAGTGGATAGAGACAAATTCCTACTTAGTATATGATGAATGTGAACTATTTAATGCATGTTCTCTGCCCATCTGCCCCTCCTCCAGGCCTTCATGCTCCTGTGCTTGGGCTGGTCCAAGGATTGAAATTGTCCCCCTTCATCAGCTGATTGACCGAGACCCCCCTCCCCCCCAACCCTCTATAGGGTGATGACCAAGCCAAGGGTGAACTTGATCCCAAGTGTTCAATATAACTTCTTTCATTAAAAAAATTAACCTATTAATATTTCTTTCAATTCAGATAAGAGAGTTCTTTTCCACTGAAGAAGTTTCCCAGGGTCAGGCTGATGAAGATGATTCTCCTGCCAGAATTTGTTAATACCATCCTATTAATATGGCCAGTAGAAAGGTCTGAGAAACAATGAGTAAAGCATTATTGCCCATCAGTCTCTTCTGAGGATCAGGCTCTGGGGTTCTTAAATTTGTCCCAGTTTAACCAGAGAGCTTTTTAAGACAGAAAGCCACCTCCCAGCCCCCGCCCCACTTGGTTTCTGTCTCAGGAGTCCAGAGTGGCCCCAGTTATTTGCATTTCTAAGAAGCTCCCAGGTGTTGCTGCTGCTGCTGCTGCTGCTCCTGGTCAGGGCGTGGGCGGAGCCCCCAGATGAGGAGGAAGAGCCAGCTTTGCACAGGTGGCCGTCAGCTCTGCCTTCTCCCTGCTCTGATTAGGGGAGTGTCTGCTCGGAGTCTAAATCATAACGTCCTCAGGTGTCCCTTGAATGCACAGAAACAGAACTGGCTGGCCTTCAGACACCTCGGCATTTATTGCTTTTGCTGCGTGAAGTGTTATCTCTTGTTGTTGCGGTGGGAGGAGTTAAGAGTTGATTTGTGGGCTAAATACATGGCACCCAGTTCTCCTTCCTTGGAGCCCACAGGAGGGCCTGCATGGATTGATAAAAGTAGCCATTAGGAAACTGCTCTGTCATGAAAACTGGTTGATCCTATGACAGTGACAGGCACTTGTCTCCTCACTTCCTGCAGTTTGTATAATTGCTCACCTCCTATTTTTAGTGGCACTGCTGACTCAAAATGAGAACCGATGCCAGACTCCGCCTCTCAGTCCCCTGTCTGCAGGGGGCTGGGCTCTTAGGTGGGTGAGGCCGGGGGCTGGTGCGGGTGAGGTGGCCTGCTAGAAAGTGGATCCCTGGGCAGGGGCCCTGGGAGCCCCACCACTTCCGCTGGCCCCTTATTGCTCCCCCCAACCCAGGCCACCACCCAGAGGAGCCCTCTGGGGCCCCTGTTTCAGGGCACGGCTGCATGGAGTATCTCACCATTGATGCGGGTCTCGCTGCCCCCCAGCCTGTCCTCACTCTTAGGGGACAGCTCAGCACCAGCTGGGCTGCAGACACCTTTGGCCTCTGTTCTGGGCGCAGCTGACGGAGGTGGAGCCAGGTGGAGTGTGTCTTCAGCTGCTTGCCCCCTTTCTGTAAGTCCAGGTGGCTGGTGCTGCCAGCTGGTATGCAGTCAGGGCATGGTTGGAGGATTGGCCCTTCAGCTTTGGCCTCTTGAGTTGTGCCCCAGGAGGGGTCTAGCCAGCTAGCTTGTGCCTGTTTGTTCACAGGGATTCACAAAGAATCAGGTAGAACCCAACAGTCCTGCTTTTGCATCAACAGAGAGATGAACCTGAGGATGGTTCTCTTGTCACTGGAGCTTGGCAGGAGGTGAAGGACTCTGCCTTGGTGCTGCCCCTCCAGCTCAGGACACCCTGGGCCTCTGGAAATATACTGGACTAAAGTGACCCTAACTGGAAGGCGCTTGATACCATGTGAGCCACCCTGAAACCCAGTGGCCTGGGGCTCACCTGTCCTGCACCTACCTTTTCTCCTGGGTTAAAAGAAAGGCTTAGAGCAGAAGAGTTTTCATCCTTTCCTTTAGGATTTAAATCTAGTAATTTGTAAGAGTGATAGCTCAGTGGTAAAGAATTCACCTGTCAACGCAGGACATGCAAGAAACACTGATTCCATCCCTGGGTCAGGAAGATCCCCAGAGGAAGAAATGGCAACTTACTGCAGTATTCTTGCCTGGGAAATCCCATGAACAGAGGAGCCTGGTGGGCTACAGTCCATGGGGTCACAAAGAGTCAGACACAACTGAGCACACACACATGCACAATTTGTAAGAGAACGTTGATTTTGTCTGGAGGAGCCTGGGGAAGTAATGTCAGTTACAGCCACACTGTAAGGAATTGGCCATTTTTCCTCTCCTCCCTGTAACCTCGTCTGCCTTCGCACCCTGGACTAGTAGCGAGCTATGTGGACTTCAGGATGCCTGTCCTGAGGGACCAGCAGGAGTTGAGGGTGTGGGGGGTGTGGGCTTAGAGAATGCACTTTATCCTTCTCATGTCCTTAACAGCCAGCGCTTCCAGCAGTGGTATCTTGAGTCCCTGGGATGTCCCTACACTTTACTTGTACGATCATTTGTGTTGTTTATCTCATGTTTATATCGCTTTGTTTTATAAGGTGAACGTCTCCAGAGTAAGGAGCATGTGTGGTTGGTTCACTTAATGTCTGAGCTGATCACAGTGACCTCTGTAAGGAAGGGGTTCATGTAGGTTTTCATCTTTATAATTTTATGATTCAGAGAAATCAGTGCCTGGCATCCTTCCTGCAGCCTGTGACTGGGAGGGGCGTGCAGAGTCTGATCGGTGTGAATGTGACACAGCTGCTGTTAGTCACTGTTTTCCTAGGACACTAAGTGTTTTTTTATTTTTTTATTTTTATTTTTTAATTTTTTTTTTAAGTGTTTTTTTAAAAAAATTGTTTTTAATTGGAGGGTAATTGCTTTACAGTGTTGTTTTGATTTCTGCCATACATCAACATGAATCAGCCATAGGTGCACGTATGTTCCCTCCCTCTTGAACCTCCCTCCCACTTCCTATCCCATCCCACCCCTCTAGGTTGTCACAGAACACCAGGTTGAGTTGACTGTAGCCCACCAGGCTCCTCCCTCCATGGGATTCTCCAGGCAAGAGTACTGGAGTGGGTTGCCAGTTCCTTCTCCAGGGGATCTTCCCTTCCCTGGAGGTCAAACCCGGATCTCCCGCCTTCCAGGCAGACACTTTAACTTCCCTGAGCCACCAGGGAAGCCCATCTAATTTACATATGGTAGCCTATACGTTTCAGTGCGACTCCCTCAATTTTTCACAGCCTCTCCTTCCCCTGGGCTTCCCTGGTGGCACAGTGGTAAAGAATCTGTCTGCAACGCAGGAGACGGGGGTTTGATCCCTGGGTTGGGAAGATCCCTTGGAGAAGGGAATGGCAACCCACTCCAGCATTCTTGCCTGGAGAATTCATAGACAGAATCCATAGACTGAAGAGCCTGACAGGCTACAGTCCATGGGGTCGTAAACAGTCGGACACAACAGAGCGACTAACACACACACACTCCTTCCCTTACTGTTTCTACATGGCTGTGTCTCTATTGATGCTCTTCAGATGGGTTCATCTGTACCTTTTTTCTAGACTCCACATACATGTGTTAACATGTGATATTTGTCTTTCTCTTTTTGACTTACTTCACTCTGCATAATGGGCTCTAGGTTCATTCACCTCACTAGAACTAACTCAGATTGATTCTTTTTATGGCTGAGAACTATTCCATTGCATATATGTACCACAACTTCTTTATCCATTCCTCTGTCGATGGACATCTAGGTTGTTCCCATGTCCTGTTAACTAGATGTTTTAATTGTATATTCAGCCTTTGAGTAAATTCTTAAGGCTGTTGAATGAACTAATTTCACTTTGGGCGGGGGTTCAACCTGTTAAAAAGACATTTTTTTTTGAAAGTATGTTCAGCAGCAGGCAGGCCTTAGTGTCTTAGCAGTTGACTGTAAACAGCAAGCTTCTGAGTGTGTGCAGGGCTCTGAGATTCCTCTGCAGCCTCCTCAGCCTCTTCCTCTACCCAGTGAGGCCTTGACACCAGGAGGGAGAGGAGGTTCCCCTTGTGGCCCCACCAGCAGCACCCTCTGTCACAGAGCTTTGAGGGCCTTCATGTGTAGAGAGTGGCCTGGAAGTTTCTGAAGGCCCTTCAAGCTCTCGCATTTTCAGATTCTCTTCATTCTCTCTCATTGCAGCATGGGATTTCTTAGTTAACAGGATAATCAATTCAGTGTCGTTTTCTGAAGGTAGAATCAAAGAGGGAATCATGAATATGTCAGCTTCGGGATTCATCAGTTAATGGCTAGTCTCCTTTCATCTAAACTGCCACCCTCTCCAGCGACTTTTATTTAAAGCAGACCCCAGATATCCTTTCATCTGAAAATATAGCAAATATTCCACTAGCAAAAATTCCTTAATCATACCAAATAGGCAGTTGGTGTTCATTTTCTAGCTATCTTAAATATTTTATTGAAAATTTACTTGTTCAAACTGTCACGCGAGTGTATGTTCCTCGATTCTTTGTCTCGCCGCAACAAAGATTTGGAGTGACGGACATTAAAGCCCCCTCGGCGTGTCACAGCTCTCGGGTCTTGGATAGACCGTGTTATAGCTCTCAGGTCTCGAATGGACCGTGTTATAGCGCTTAGACAAATCAGTGTTACAGCTCTATTTTATTTAGAAGATAGCAGGAAAATCCATCTTCAAGGCGTGAGGGCACGTCATTCTCAAGACACGAGGAGAGAGCGCGAGAGAGCGAGCTAGATTTGGCTCTTTTATTTATATGTTTATCTCTCCCTGGGCCTGTCCTATGTAAATTGGGCCAGCCAGGAGTGTTGTTTGTTTTACCTGAGGTCCTCACTCTGGTCCTCAGACCTTCTTTCGCTTCATTTTCGTGGGCTTTTCCCTTGTCTGTAGCCACTGCCATTTTGGACTCCTTTTCCCTGTTCTACCTACCTAACAAAACCAAGATCCAAATAAGGTCTATAAATCTTCATTGTTGTTCAGTCAGTAAATTGTGTCCAACTCTTTGCAACTGGACTGCAGCACACCAGACCTCCCTGTCCCCTCACTGTCTTCTGGAATTTGCTGAAGTTCATATCCATTGAGTTGGTGATGCCATCCAGCCATCTCATCCTCTGCTGCCCTCTTCTCCTTTTGCCTTCAATCTTTCCCAGCATCAGGTCTTTTCCAGTGAGTTGGCTCTTCTCGTGGAGCTTCAGCTTCAGCGTCAGTCCTTCCAGTGAGTATTCAGAGTTTATTTCCTTTAGGATTGACTGGTCTGATCTTGCTATCCAAAGGGCTCTCAAGAGTCTTCTCCAGCACCACAATTCAAAAGCATCAATTCTTCGGCGTTCATGTCCATACATTACAGTGGAATTATTTATTGATTTCTCTGCCCTCTCTCTCTTTTTTTTTTTTTTCAATTGTGATTTGACTGGTTGGGGAAAATAGGTCTTTTGTCCTCACTTTGGGTTTCCTACCTGTGGTTTGGCATAGAGGCCCCCAGTTAGTGTTCTCCTGTGTGCCCTTGTGTCCTGGAAGCTGCTGGCCACAATGGAGAGCTGATTTTGGCAAGATGACTCTGATATTGTGTGTGCTCCTGTTGGAGTGAAGCTGTATCTGGCCTCTGTACCATGATACCGAGTTAAATCTTGGAGACAGAGTTTTGGGTAAAGTAGGAAAAATAGCTTTATTGCTTTACCAGGCAAACAGGGCCACAGCGGGCTAAAGTCCGCAAAACTGTGTGTCCCCCTGGAGCAGGTAGTGAGGAGTGTTGTAATCCTAGTTCAAAGAGGGTATGATCAGCTCTGGACATTCTTCTGATTAGCTGGTGGTGAGGTAAGTGGGAGTCAGCATTGTCAGCCTTGTGGTTCCAACAGGTCTGCAGTCTCCTTGCTTGTGGGCAGCAGACAGTTAACCTCTCCCAGCTGGTGGGGGTTTCAGTGTCTGCAGAGCAGCTCTAAGGTATTGTTGTGTATGTCCCTTGAGGGAAACCAGGACCTGCCCCAAGGCTACACTATTGTTTCTTGACTGCTCCTCCCTTGTCTCTGCATCCCCTCCCTTCCCGGATTAGCAACTGTTTGAGCTTGCCCATTGGAACTCAGGGAGACCTGGAGGCTGAATGAAGCCTATTTCCTGTAATCAAGAATCAAGAAAGGGGGGGACACAGAAGGCTTTCCTGCCCAGGAGTCCCGCAGGGTCCTGCTGGGTATCAGGGTATGGGAGAGGGCAGGTGTGGTGGTCTGGGCTCAATCCATGGTTCATCATTCCCATGGGATACTGGCGCTCACCCCAGACTCCCATGCACTCACACCAGCCCGTCTGGACAGCACAGAGCTGTGTCTAGGGGCCTGTTATGCAGGGAGGTTGGCCCTTTATTTGGCAGTGTTCACAAGTGGTGTTGCTTCCCCAGTATTGTCATGAGCGAGGTTTCTGTTTGGTTTTAGAGAAATCAGGAGCTGTGATTTCAGGAGCTGACCTCCTTGCTACTATGAGGAACACCCAGCCATGGCCAGTGCCCGCTCCCCAGGGCTGGTGGGGGAGGAGTTGAGGGGCTCCAGGCCCCTTCCACTAGTGTCTCCCCTCCTAGCTGTGCTCCCTTCAGCAGAAGATGGAATTTGGGGACCCTAGTCTAGGAGATGTGGATGCTCACTCAGTACTCCTGAGCTGGGCATTTTATCTGGGCCTTTTCAGTGGCTAAAGGTGTAGACTTAAAAAATAGTCACAACCTAAAAGTTATGTTTTATTCTGGGGACAGTTTTTAGGACTTCAGGAGACAGCACCTCAAGTGATGCCGAGAGAACTGCTCCAAGGAGATGGGGTAGGAGTCAGGTTATATAGAAGCCTGCAACAAAGGGCAGGTAGTCTGAACATCAAAACTATTTTTGTGAATTAAAGAAAACCAGGTATCTCATGTTAAGGAATTTAGTGCTTTTCTGTGTATGGGAAGATGTAAGATTCTGGGCTCACTGAAATCTTTCCTTTCATATGCACCTCAGCTATCTGGGGCCAGCATCCTTCATTTTTCACAACCTGAGTTCTTCAGAGCTCCTTGTAGGGAGTGGCTGCAGCCTGGTAGCTGCTGGATAGCAGCTATTGTCCTCCTTCCTGGGCACCCTCCAGGCTCAGGAATTCGCATTTGGAGGGCTGGAATCACTGGTGGCTGTGACATCCTGGTTTACTGATACGGCAGGAAGTACTTAAATTTCTCAAAGATGGTTTCATTTACTTGTTTGTTTTGATTTTTTTTAAACATAATCTATTGTAAATTCACACTATTTCTAGTTCAGAATTAGAATTACAAGGTGTTTTAGTTCTTTGATTTTATATTTATATCTCTTTTCTCTTAGGCTGAAAATTTTTGTCCCTGGGAACATGAACATAATTACCTATTTGCTTGATTATCCCACTTCATTTATACACAACCCATAGAAATGTTTAGAATAGCTCCACCAATATTTTTACCCACACTGTGAGTAGTGAAAACAGCTGAAGATGTTTTTGTCCTCCAGGGTTTATCCCACTAGGAAGCTGCAGCCAAATGACTGTGTTTCAGAGTCTTCCAGAACAATTCCTCTGTGTGTTCATGCCACCACTTCAGTATATAATTTGGTTAATTTGTTTCCATTTTGCTTTTGATTTTTAGAACTTAAAAAATTAATATCAGTTTATAATTATGTAAACCATTTTCATGGTTCCAGAGCCAAAGAGGTGTCTGCAGAGAGGTCTGCTTTGTGTTTCTGCCTTCTCTTCTTATTCCTTCCATCACCCACCATTTTTAAAAGGGTTATTTTTCTTTCCCTCCTTTTATTTATAGCCTTGTAATGCAAAGTACATACATGTCTTCATAAGTTAGATTTTTGTTTTTAAATTTTTATTGGTGTTTAGTTGCTTTACAATGTTCTGTTAGTTTCTAGTGTACAGCAGAGTGAAGCAGCTGTGGGTATACATATAAACCCTCTGTTTTGAATTTCCTTCCCATTGAGGTCACCACAGAGCACAGACTTGATAGCTCTGTGCTCTGTAGTAGGTTCTTATTATTTATTTTATACATAGTATCAATAGTGTTTATTTTTAATACTTGATATTTTCTTAGATAAACAATAGCACAGTCTACACACTTACCCCAAACTAGAACTGGAAGATTGTCTTCTAATGATGAGGCAAGTTGTAGCTTAGTTAATCATGACCTTGAGTTAAACTGAGTGTGCCTGTCGATTCAGTTATTTTGGACTGGGTAATTACAGCAACGAGGGCTTCCCAGGTGGTTCAGTGGTAAAGAATCTGCCTACCAATGCAGGAGACACTAGAGATGCAGGTTCGATCCCTGAGCAGAAAAGATCCCCTGGAGAATGAAATGGTAACCCACTCCAGTGTTCTTGCCTGGAGAATCCCTTGGACAGAGGAGCCTGGTGGGCTGCAGTCTATGGGGTCCCAAAAAGAGCTGGACACGACTAACCAACTGAGTATACACAATTACAGCAACTGCCGCCCGAACATTCTAATCATATTCCAAAATATTAATAGTTAGAAAATACATGAATATTTCTGTCTTGTTTTTGCTGTTGGGAAAAAAAAAAAAAGGAAACTTGGTCTGTTTAATTTACATATATTCTAGTTCAGTGGGTCTCGGCCCAGTGATTTCATCCCCAGGGGACGTGTGGCAACATCTCAGATGTCTGGGCATGTTTTTGATCATTGCAACTTAAGGCAGGGAGCCCTCAGCTCCTGCAGTGAATGGAGAGCTCCCCCAGCCAAGAAGTATCAGCCCTGTGTCTGCCTCTGGTCAGAGCCCTGCACAATGGAAGGGGCCTCGAGACCTTGGGTCACCCCCTTCCCTCCCTCCCTCTCTCTGTCCCTCTACCCTTTCCTCCTCCCTTCCCCCTTCCCTCCCTGCTTCCCCGCCTCTCTTCCTTTTCCTCCCCTTTCTCTCTTCTTTCCCAGTAAAAAGTAGATTTTTACGTCTAGGAGTATAGGAAAACTGTTTACAAAGACAAGCCAGAAGGACACCAGCGACTGTGCTTTACCACCTCGTGTGCAGAGAGTCCAGCACAGGAAGCCCTGTTCCGTTCAGTCTGGTGTAAATCCCATGTGTGACCATGTGCCTTGCGGGAAGCTGATTCTGCTTCAGGGTGGGTCTCAGGAAGACGGGACGTCTTGTTTGGTGCAGGCACATGGACCACCGCCTGTAGGACAGTAGTGCTTGAAGTTGAGGTTCTGATGTGCTGACAGCACTGTGGCTTCACGGTGGATCCTGACGTGCTGCCCACTTAGAAAGATGACCATTCAGAGGCGCATGTGGGTGTGGGCGGCAGTGGGCAGCTGGCAGTTCTGTGCCTTTTAGGACATTCTCTTGTCATTGACAACATTCTGCATTCCTCTGGGGGTCGCTTTCCCATCTCTGGACTTTCCATGCCAGAGTCCTATGAGATGCTCATTTTCAATTAACAAAGAGGGTGAGTGGTCCTATCTCTGTGTGGTGTAATGTGATGTCAATGGGGGCTCCCTCCTTTTCTCACATCGGGGACCCTGAGGAGTATCAGCAAGGTGCCTGGTTGCCCCCAGTCACTACCAGAGGGGGGCACTTGGAGTGTGATCACAGGGCGTTGGAAGCAGGTGTTGGAGGCAGCTGTGTCTGGTCCAGTGATGGGCTCGCTGGCCTCAGATCTTAGCCTCCCTTCTGCCTGTGGTGATGGAGGAGGCAGGTGGGTGGCGCCCTTCCTCTAGTTTCTACGTCACTGCTCTTCCCCAGGTGCCACCCACACTCCAGCAGGTCAGCTCACCCAGCTGCACAGGTCACTGGTCAGCGTGTGCCTGTGGCATAAGAGAGCGCAGTACAGGCTGCTTCTGTGGGAAGAAAGAGGTGTCTTTAGGAAAGTTAGCCGCTAAGGTGACCGCTCACTGGTGTTTAGCCCTGGGGAGCTGGGTTTATCTGATCGTTTTGTTAAACATTTGCCTGTGAACTTCAACTCTTGTGACTGTTTTGAAGGGACCCGTGGGGATGGAGAGCACCCTGTGATGGTTACGGGGTGATCCTGCAGAAATAGCCCAAGTCACCAAAATTCCTTTTGATTTTAACTTCATGGCCCAAAGACACAATATTTATTGTCCTTTAAACTCCAGTACTTTGGCCACCTCATGCGAAGAGTTGACTCATTGGAAAAGACTCTGATGCTGGGAGGGATTGGGGGCAGGAGGAGAAGGGGACGACAGAGGATGAGATGGCTGGATGGCATCACTGACTCAATGGACGTGAGTTTGAGTGCACTCCGGGAGTTGGTGATGGACAGGGAGGCCTGGCGTGCTGCAATTCATGGGGTCGCAAAGAGTTGGACATGACTGAACGACTGAACTGAACGGAACCAAACTGAGGCCCTTGACTGGAGTCTTATACCACGCCCCCCTCCTCGTTCAGCATTTCCCCTGCCTCCTGAGGGTAGCCTTATAAGCCTTGGACACTGAGAACCTGAAGGGCTCACTTCTGTTTCAGCATTTCTACTAACTCTGGGGGAAGCCCTTAAATATCGACAGGGGTCTGAAGCCTTGGTTCATTTTTTTTTTTAATTTTTTAAGCATAGAAATAAATGGTTTGTGCTATTTTTGAGTAGTGGATATTGAACTTGGGGTGTAGGGCAAAGTGGTTTCCATGTCTTTCTAAAGAGGAGAAGCAGGCAGCTCTAGCGGCAGGTGACCTTCTGATGGGGACAGGTGGGAGGCAGTTCTTAACCATTCCTGGGCAGGTGTGGGCAGCCACGCTCTGGACAGCCAGCCTTTTGGGCTTCAGGATTGACAGGGGTGGTGGTCCTGGCCTTGCAGGATTCCTGCCCGGTGGTGGGGGAGGCATCTCCTAGCAGTGAAGGAAGACATCATGGGTTCACCATCAGCCTCTTGTGATCAGACTTACGGGCAAGTGCCAAGCCTTTTGTAACCATAATCAGTTAAGACAAAGCAGAGGGCTGTAAACTGCAGAATTCTGTTGGCGTCTGCCTTCCCGTAGAAACAAGATGGTTCTGGGATTTCCCTGGTGGTGCAGTGGATAAGAATCTGCCTGCCAGTGTGGGGGACTCCGGGTCGATCCCTGGTCTGAGAGGATCCCACATGCCGTGGAGCAACTAAGCCTGTACAACCACTGAGTGTGCCCTTAGAGCCCATGCTCCACAACAAGAGAAGCCACCGAAATGAGAAGCCTGAGCGCTGCAGTGAAGAGTAGCTCCCCCACCAAAGCAGAACAACACGACAAAAAAGAAACAGGATGCTTCTAGAAAAGAAAGCCAGTTCAGAAATCTGGCACTGAAAACCTTTCAGTGTTGTAGTGTGGACTCGTTAGTTTAGGGTTTTATAACTGGCTAAATGTTCTGGCGTTAACTGCAGGTTTCCGAGTGGTTTCATCGCCCTCGGTCAGGGCTGACTGCAGGGTGGCTAGTTGTATTCATCTGATTCAGTTCATTTCCTAGGAGAACCAATTACAACCCCTTTTTCACTAATTTAAGGTTGTAATCCATCTATTTCAGAGCCTACTCTGAAATAGATTAAATTATCGCCTACCTCCAGAAGATGCATATTTGAACTTAAGTATCTGTGGGATTTTCATATTCTGTGAAAGACAAAGGGGTGAAAGTTAGCTCATTGTTAAGTTTTGTTTTCTTCTACTTACTGTTATTATTTTGTTGGAAAATTTTTACTGCATGTATCTTTTTTTAAAAAGGCAACTGAAACCTAACATCAAGGGAAGCCTTCCTCCTGTCTCAGGCACCCACATGACTTCGTTGGAGCAAGACCACTGCTTTTTGTGTGTACATCCAATGTTCTGGAAATAGCTAACTACCAGCTTAACTTCAACTTCTCTGTCCATGGATTTTCCAGGCAAGAATACAGGAGTGGTTTGCCGTTCCCTTCTCCAGGGGATCTTCCAGACCCAGGGATCGAACCCCAGGTCTCCTGCATTGCAGACAGATTCTTCACCATCTGAACCACTAGGGATACCCAAATACCAGCTTTACTCAGGCCATTTCACTTTCTCCTTGTTTTTTCCCTCCCTTGTTCTTCCTGGAATACAAAGACATCTCTCCTTTACTTAATTTTAAAAGATAAAGGCATTGTTGTACACTTTAGTTGGTGAATTTTTATGGTCTGTGAATTGCATTTCAATTTAATAAACAGTAACCTTAGAGTCTGGGGACTGATTAGGAGAGAAAAGCTGAAGAGTGGAATACTTTCCTCTTTATGTCATCAGAGGTGACTAGAGAGGTTCCCCAGAGATCTTCGCAGCTTGGGTTAAAAACATATTTTTATGGAGTATTTAGAAGGAGGAGCCTGTGGTGAGCCTGCCAAGGTTCCTGCTACATAGTTAAGTTCACTGGGGTGATGAATCTCAACATGAGGAGGGTGAACAGCAGGAAGGTAATTGCAGGCAGCTTAACCAGGCAGCAAAATGGTAGTTAAGGTTCTTCATAGATAAATACATGTGTGGAAAAGAATCTGAAATGTCCTTACCTTTCTTTTCTGAGTTGAGAATGTAAGTTTGAAGTCCTGTCTCTTTAGAACCTAGAGACATCTGTCTTGTTTTACAAGTGGATAATTTTCAACGTGTGTTCACTCAGTCTTATCTGACTCTTTGTGACCCCATGGACTGTAGCCCACCAGGCTCCTCTGTCCATGGGATTCTCCAGGCAAGAATACTGGAGTAGGTTGCCATTCCCTTCTCCAGGGGATCTTCACAACCCAGGGAACCTGTGTCTCTTGGCACCTAATGCATTGGCAGGCAGATTCTTTACCATTGAGCCACCTGGGACTTCCCTGTCATTCATTGTCTGGTGCTGTTTAATCAAGCTGTTCCTCTCCGATAGCATCTCAGCTATGTCCTTTCTGTCCATTTTGACACGTCTTGCCTGCGTTCCTGGTGGAGCCGTGCCCGTCCCTTTGGATGGAGGACCACTGTGGGGATTGATGGCTGGGAGTATGGGTGTCCCCAGAGTGTGGGCTGTTAGTTTGATTCTCCCCAAGGAAGGTGTCAGATGCATCCTGCCCTTGGCCATGGTCTGTAACACAGCATGGATGGTGGCCTGGAGATAGGTGTGTGGGGTTTGCAGGTGAGGAGTGGATGGAGGGGGGCGGGTTGTCCAGGCCTGAAGCAGAATGAGAACTTTTTGAGAACCTGCAGCGCTGGACTGCAGGTGGTGTGGAAGAGTGGACCAGGAGGGTCACCAGGGGCACGTGTCTCTGCTTCCTCTCAGAAAGCCACCTGCCAAATGTAGTGTGAGGGGCCAGATGGGCTGTGCAGGTGTGAGGCTGCCTGTGGGGGACGCAGTCTCAGCCAGTGTTCTCATGTCTAGAGCATCATCAGCATGCCCACTCTCTGCAGTGGACATCCCTGCAGAGATGATGTGGGGTGACCCACAGGGGCCTGAGGTTCCCGCTTGGGCCCCTAGCATCCACTCCTTTGTCTGTCTGCTTTGTCGGGGAGAAGCCTACGTCTGTCTTGTCTGTTGTATGTCCAGCACCCTGCATAGTGCTCAGAGGGTTTCAGAAATACTTGCGGAGCGATTTGTCTTGAAGTCTGTCCAGAAGAGAGAACTTTTAGGAAACTTGTCATTTTTTGACTTAGGAAGGATTTGCTTGCTGAAGAGGCCTTAAAGGAACTTGCAGTTCCTCTCACTGTTGGGAGGTTAGTCTCAGGAAGGAGAGATGAGACCTGCTTTCTAGTCCATCATAAACCACCTTTATGTAAAACTATTATGTTCATATAAGACACTGCTCACTTGTCTCCTTTAGAGATTTTAAAATTCTGCGGCAGATACTAATGGGTACTTTGGATAGGAATATCTATTTTATTTTAGAAGTTTTCTAGAAAAGTTGAACTGAGTTTTTTTCAGGCAAGTTTTCTTGCGGCAGATAAAGCAGTACTGCCATGTCACCTCATGTCTGACCTCCGTCCCTCCATGGACTGAATCCCCTAAGAAGGATGGCATCTGTGTTGTGCCTTATTTACACACAGTGTCTGCGCAGAACAGATATGTGTCACATTTCCATTGAATAAGTGTGACTTCCATTTATTTATACCAACAAGTTTCTCCAAGAAAACCCGATGTCTGAAGCTAAATGGCAGTCTCTGCAGTGCCCAGCTGGAGAAGGAAATGGCAACCCTCTCCAGTACTCTTGCCTGGAAAATCCCATGGATGGAGGAGCCTGGTAGGCTACAGTCCATAGGGTTGCAAAGAGTTGGATACGACTGAGCGGCTTCACTTCATTCACTTCATACTTTATCACTGGAGAAGGAAATGGCAGTATTCCTTGCCTGGAGAATCCCTTGGACAGAGGAAGCCTGGCGGGCTGTGGTCCATGGGGTCGCAGAGAATCGGACACGACTGATGTGACTAAGCACGCATGCCCAGTGCCCAGCTGCTAAGATGTACACTGGGATGTTCGTCCCCTGGAAGAGAGTCCTTGTGTCCTTTGTCATGTGTGAAGACATGGCCAGCCTCGTCACCTGGGTGCCCCTTCTTTCAGACAGGCCTGGTGTTCAGATGCTGAGGGTTTGGAGATAAGTGTTCTTGATTCTGTCCTTCTCACTTTCTCCTCTTCCCTTTGCACCCTTTGTTCTTACCTGGGGCTGATATAACCAGCTGCAGGTGGTCTGATTCAGCAGGTCTCAGTGGGTTCTGTGTGTGATGAACAGGCAGTAGGGATGGGGAACCCTTCCATTTCTGAAATGTGTGGTTAGAACATTCCTATTTCAGCTCTTACACATCATCCGAAGATAATTTTTGTCTTTTTGTTCAGTCATTAGGTCATGTCTGACTTTTTGTGGCCCCATATACTGTAGCACTCCAGGCTTCACTGTCTTCCACTCTCTCCCAGGGTTGGGTCAGATTCATGGTCCATTGAGTTGGTGACGCCATCCTTCCCTCAGTCTTTCCCAGCATCAGGGTCTTTTCCAATGAGTCGACTCTTGGCATCAAGTGGCCAAAGTATTGGAACTTCAAGATCAGTCCTTCTATTGACTATTCAGGGTTGATTTCTTTTAGGATTGACTGGTTTGATCTCCTTGCTGTCCAAGGGACTTTCAAGAATCTTCTCCAGCACCACAGATCAAAAGCATCAATTCGTTGGAGCTCAGCCTTCCTTATGATTCAGTTCTCACGTCTGTACATGACTACTGGAAAAACCATAGCTTTGACTATACTGACTTGTGTCAGCAAAGTGGTGTCTCTGTTTTTTACTACGCTGTCTTTTGCTGAGCTGTAAATTTGAATAATGAATCACAAGGTGCAGTGGAGGTTTAACTCGTTCCCTAACTTCTTCTATCTTTGTGTTCATGTTCTCACGGAACAAGTTACATGCATGGAGACTGTGGTGAATTTCAGGATTTACTGATTTCAAAGCATCCTCCTTAAGGAGTAGACCAGGGAAATGTTGAATTCTGAGAGGGCTTGAAATGATGTCCTGAGTGTTTCCTCTACACAGAATGGCATCGTGGAGCCCAGTTCGTCATTTCTCTGTGCATGTAAGTGAATGGATCTCAGCTTTTCTTTGATGTGTACAGTGGATGAGGGTTGTTGGAGGAAACCTGGCTGCATGAGGAAGTAGGTTTTCTTTTTGCCAGGTGGCCGTTGAAATGTGTTTCCTCTGTGCCCAGTTGAAAGGCTGGGCATGAAGATTTTCATGCTCTTGTTGAGTTTTAGCTTTGAAAGTGCTTACACAGCTAATCTGGCTTTTATGTTTATTTCCACTTGGAGCTCAGCAGGAGGCTCTTTGGAGATATTCGGACAGAAATGACTTAATTGGATTTCAGCCCAGACACAGCGTATGAATGGCTTTATGGATGGCATTAATTGGGCCGTTGCCATGGGAAGTCATCTATACATTTTTGAGCTTGAAAGTTTAGAAGTCCTCTTTGATTCATTCAGTCTCTCTCATTGGCTTCTTGCTAGTTTATTTGATCAATGACATACTCAAGAAAAATAAATTTATAGCAATAAAATGAAGACATATGGTTCGTTAGCAGAACCATCATTCGGTTTTGGCACGGGTGCACTGATTTGTGTTGAAGGCTCCGTGTTGACACTCAGGAGCTGGATCAGGCTGTGTGTAAGGAATTCAGGGTCTCTTGGTTTGAAATTTGGGAGAAGAGGATTCTAAACCCTGGAGCACTGAATGGTGCCATTGTTGTTTAGTCGCTAAGTCATGTCTGACTCTGCAACCCCATGCACTGCAGCACGCCAGGCTTCACTGTCCTTCACTATCTGCCGGAGTTTGCTCAAATTCATGTCTGTTGAGTCGGTGATGCCATCCAGCAATCTCATCCTCTGCTGCCCCCTTCTCCTTTTGTCTTCAATATTTCCCAGAATCAGAGTCTTTTCCAGTGAGTTGGCTCTTGGCTCTTTGCATCAGGTGATCAAAGTATTGGAGCTTCAGCGTCAGTCCTTCCAATGAATATTCAGGGTTGATTTCCTTTAGGTTTGACAGGTTTGATTTCCGTGTAGTCCAAGGGACTCTCAAGAGTCTTCTCCAACACCACAGTTTGAAAGCACCAATTTTTTGGTGTTCAGCCTTCTTTAAGGTCCAACTTCCACATCTATACATGATTACTGGAAAAACTGTAGCTTTGACTATACAGACCTTTGAGGGCAAAGTCATGTCTCTACTTTTTAATATGCTGTCTAGGTTTGTCATAGCTTTATTTCCAAGGAGCAAGTGTCTTCATGGCTGCAGAGATTTTGGAGCCCAAGAAAGTAGTCTGTCACTGTCTCCACTTTATCTCCATCTATTTGCCCTGAAGTAATGGGACTGGATGCCATGATCTTAGGTTTTTGCACCATTGTGGCAGATTCTATAGAAATCACTGAGGAAGTGTAAGTCTATTGGATGATGAATGTCTGATAAGAGTCATTCTGTCGAGAGCCTGCCATGTGGCTGAGCCATATGTGGCTGCAGCATGTGGAGGTCCCTTCCTGGAGGCACTTGTGTTGCCTTTGAATGGGGGCGGTTTGGTTATAAAAGAGCAATGGCTGCAGGAATGGACGTTCCCATAGAATGTTCCAGGAGAGGGGACATTTGGGTTCATTGCTCCTGGATGATGAGTTGGTTTTGGCTGGACAGTGGTTTTGGAAAGCTGCAGGTGTGAATCTCTTTCTGGATGGTGGAGGAAATAGACATAAAGGCACAAAAGTGGGAAAATATCTGGCATTTGGGGAAAATGTGGGTGAGTCATGTTGACCATTTTCAGAATACTCAAAAGCAGCTAAATATACTTTTAAAAAATGATATTAAAATTCATTTTCAATTGGCATGATCATGAGTTTGTTCTCTGAAAGTATTTTTTTTTAACCATTAGCCACATACAATTAGAAATGTCATTTAGATCACCTGTGTGTCTAAGTTATCTCAGATGAGAATTCAGTGTCTATATCTTTCTTCTTTGCTGTCTTGCCTTCCTTCTGTCTTTTTCAACAAAAGAGGTTTTATTCAATAGTGTGTTTTTGAGTTTAAGGTTTATCTTAGTCAGCATGCTTTTTATTTGTGGTGTAATTACCTGGACGACAATGAAATCCTGTGGACACTTCGTAAAGAATGCAGGTGGCCATTTGCAAAATACTTTGTATAACTGGACTATCCAGTTACGGCATTGAGATGTGTATCTATATGCAGGTATGTGTATATAGGGTTGTATACACACACCTACATGTATGCTGATTCTGAAAACTGTGATTTGGGTCGGTGGAAATAGCTTCAGAGAAACAACTATGATGCCTTTTGGAGGATGGGGACTGTTGTATTAAGAGGCTAGCATCAAAAATATACACAGAATCTACAAAGCGTTAGAACAGGTGTTACTAATGTCATCCCTATCTGCTAGAATTCTGAGGCAGCGACCGTAAAATTTAAGTCCATACTAAGATTTGCCTTATGACTTCCTTGTCATGGTATTTTAGATAAATGTATTAATACATTTTTGGTCCACATCATCAATTTTGGGTAATTCTCACATCCACTGCCGCGTGCCGAGCTCACAGCTGCAGATTAGGGGCATCGAGACCTCGTCACGACTGAGGACATGGAGGAACAGGACCGAGGTGGGAAGGGCGTGTGGGGGCTGGGCAGGTCTGGGACCCACGGCTCCTGCCACATCTTTTGGTCATGGCGTGTGTGGTCGACCCACTGCCAGCAGTGTTGTTCTCCTCTCAGTTCTAGAAGACATGAAGGCAGATGTCTGCATTATTTCAGAACACAGAACCCTCAGAGCTCGGCATCTGACCAGTGGCCCTGCTCCCAATACCTCCCCAGCCACGTGTGGTATCTCCTTGAGGCTGTTCAGAGAGAAACTCATGCTCTTTCTGTCCCATTTTCATTAATCAACTTGTGATCCTCACATAGATGCAGTCCACTGATAAACCAGTGTTATCATTTAAATCGATTCCAGCCCATGGCAGAAAAATCTGGTGGTTTCCTTTTCAGGACAGTTTTATCTTGAGTAAAAGCCCAAATTTGGTGGGACTTTCTGAAATGTGGACCCCACATCTGGTTGTCAGCACTGAGCACAGTACTAAGAAGCAAGTGGGGTCCTGTCCCTGGAAGCATTAGTGTTGTTGTTTTCTTTTTAATAAAAGAAAAAAGACAATTGCCTTTAGCTTATCCTGCAGATTAGGGGTCTGGGCAGTTTACTGGGTGTGTTTTGCATGTTTATCTCATACTCATGTACTATGAGGTTTGGTCATGATACTCATCTGGCATAATCCAAGAGTCTTGAGCTTATTTATGTGCAGTATTCAACACTCAAACAGTGTAACTCAGTAATTTTTTTCTGCATTGACATCTAAGAGAAATAGTGCCTTTGTTTTTATTTATGTATATACTTTATTTATTAATTTTAACAATGTTGTGTTAATTTCTACTGTATAGCAAAGTGACTCAGTTATACACATATATATGTTATTTTTTATATTCATTTCCATTATGGTTTATCTTAGGGGTTTGCCATTATGGTTTATCGTAGGGTTTTTTTTTAACTTTTTACTTTATATTGGAGTAGAGATGATTATCAATGTTGTGATAGTTTCAGTTGAACAGTGAAGGGACTCAGCCATACATATACATGTATCCATTCTCCCCCAAAGTCCCCTCCCATCCAGGCTACCACATAACACTGAGCAGAGTTTCCTGTACTCTACAGTAAGTAAGTCCTTGTTAGTTTTCTATTTTAAATACAGCAGTGTGTTCATTTCCATCCCAAACTCCCTACCTATCCGTTCCCCCCATCCCTCCCTCCAGCAACTATAAGTTCATTCTCTAAGTCTGAATCACAGGATGTTGAATATAATTCCCTGTGTTATACAGTAGGGCCTTGTTGTTTATCCATCCTATAGATAATAGCTTATATCTGCTAACCCCAACATCCCCATCCACCCCCATCCTACCCCTTGGGAACCACAAGTTTGTTCTCAGATTAAGGTGGCGTGTGTGGTCATGGACTTGCGTCTTAGAAACTATGATACTGTCCTTCCCTGATTTGAGAGGCAGAAGCCGGGCTCCCATCGTGGCAGACACTCCAGACTGATGGCGGTGACAGATGACCTTTGCCCAGGTCTGGAGGTTCTGGCCCTTTAGTGGTGATCCATGTGGGGAGAAAGAGTCCAGTGGGGCTCTGCAGTCAGGCGGGACTGGATTTGAATCCTGGATCTGGGCCTGAGGGTCTGGCGGTTTGGTTCCTGAGCTGACAATGAGGTGTGTCTCCTGGGCTGCCGTGAGGGTGGGTGAGGCTTTGGTGAAGGTGGAGCCACCGACACAGTGTCCCTAGGACCCGTCCAGTTGCTTCTCTGCTTCTGTGGGTTGGGAGGTGGAGTGCTGGTCTTCATGGGGAGCCTTTAGGGGATTCACATCATCTGGGCAGTAGGCAGGACTGCATGTCCATCCTGCCCAAAGACGGGGGGCTCCAGCCTTTGGCCTCAATGGAAGGTCATGAGCCTCTCATTAATCCTGAAGACTCTACTGCAGGGAAGTGTCAGTGATGGACACCAGCCCTGAATGGCCACGTCCACTGAGGTTCGGAGGAAACCGCCCAGGTGGCCCAGAAAAGCAGCCAGGGCAGGCTCCGTGGGGCACCCGGAGTTCAGGTGGGGCTGGGACAGCTGGTTCGGGTGTCTGGAGGCCAGGCCCGTGGGGACAGGCAGGGCTGCTGGTTGGCAGACACCTGACCTGAGCACCGTTGCTGGAGTCCTGGTTGAATACCCTCCCGAGACTGGGGAGAACCCCAGGTTGGGCCCAGGCTTTTCAAAACACAGTTGAGAAAAAGAAAACCTCAGTATTGCAGAGAATTCAGATAGTCCTTTGGTTTTGCCGTGATAGAATGATCGGGGTCCAGATCATTGTGGAGAAAGGGGTACATTTAGTATTTGTGTTAATTTCCTTCTACTCTGTCCTCATCTCTTTAATTCCTATGGGGAGATGCAAGTGGTGCTTGTGGGGAAATGCCTTTAAAGACAAGCATGTACTGTCCCCTGCTGCCTGAGCAGGCTGTGAAATGTCCTCCAGTGACCACCTTGGCCCCAGTGACCTTGAACTTGGCAATGTTGCCACTCAGAGGTGGTTTTCTACAAAGTGTATGCTTTCCTGGTGGATTCTATCACAGATTATACTGAAGACCTGATCTGAAGTGCTTGACCTTAACAGAGGCTTTGAATAGTCCACGTTAAACGTGGCAGTGGGTGGACTTCATGGAAACCCAGCAAGGGAGCAGCTTGGTCTCTGTGTTCACTTCTGAGGAAGGTGTGTGGTTCGTGCACTGACGCTTGGTCAGTGAGATGCTTTTCTTGAAGAAAACACCACCCCTCCATCTCACACACTCAGATCTCAGGTGACCAGGCCGTCTTTGTTGTGGTTCAGCTGCGTCTGACTCTGCGACCCCATGGACTGCAGCACTGCAGGCTCCTGCACTGTCTTCCGGAGTTGGCTCAAATCCATGTCCATTGAGTCAGTGATGCCATCCAACCGTCTTATCCTCTGCTGCCCCCTTCTCCTCCTGCCCTCAGCGGGGCTCTGGTTCAAACCCCGTCATTGGCTCAGATCCTGGGCATCCCCCTGGATGGCCACAGCGAGTGTCAGAGGACAAGACTTCCAGACTCAGGCCGTGGCGCTGGTGAACTGGGAGGGAACATAAATTCTCTGGCACCAGGCTTGCTGCTGGTGTGGTAGGTTCAGCTTTGGAGGCTTGCGTTCCTCACTCCAAACCTGCTAAGGAGAATCTCTGCCTCTCTGAGAACATTAAGTCCTGTGGCAAAGTGAATATTAGTATCTATCCCAGGAGGTTATTGGGAAGATTAAATCACACACACATATTCATACACTTTGAGAGCACCGTGCACACTGGGGGCAACTCAGACAGCCCCCCAGATGCCCAAGGGCCTTGACTTGAGCTCTGACTCCAGGCACATTCCCTTTTCAATGAAAATTTTAAAGCTGCAACTTATGTCCAGAAGAACCCCTGAAAATACAGAGTTGGTGTTTGCAGACACTGCTGTGTTTAGCCAGTGGGTTTCTCCAGTAAGTGGCATGTGTCAGGCCCACAGTAAGAAATCAGAATCCTGGGTCAGGACTGGAGTCCAGATAGCAAAGCAATCTGTTTTCTGTCTTGTTTCTGAAAACACTCAGCAAAGAGAAGGCCGCCATCCTGGTGCGCGTCTAAGATCTCGTCCAGGTCTCGTATCCCTGGTGTGTCTGGGCCAGGGAGAAGCCTAGCACCTTTCCCTTGGGTTAAATCATACATTAAAACAAAACAAAAATCATTCAAGCCCTTAAAATAATGCCAGAGAATCATAAGGGGAATTCATTTTTTAATCAACATTTATGAACTTGCCTTATAACATTTTTATGAACGCCTTCCCTGAATTATCCTTTTCTATTTGACTAAAATAGAACTCGACTCTTCTATGGGATGTTTAATAATGTTGTGAGTCATCATCATGGTTTGATGAATTAATAGATCTAGTACAAGTGAATGGTCAGGACAGATCCCTTCAGGGTTTGAAGCATAATTAAAGATGCCAGTGAACCCCCTTGGAGTCCACGGTGCTTCAGGGTCCCCTCAAAGGAGAAATCAGGACTGAAAATAGGTACCCAAATGTGGGAGCCATGAGGCCAAGTCCCACGGCCGGGAGGGAGGGGGTTGCGGGTCCCCTCTGTAGGCTCCTCCTCTGTAATTTCAGGATGCTGTCTTCAGATTCCTGTAGCGATATTTTCTTTTTAAAAAAATTTATTGGAGTCTAGCTGATGTACAGGCACCCCACTCCAGTACTCTTGCCTGGAAAATCCCATGGACGGAGGAGCCTGGTGGGCTGCAGTCCATTGGGTCGCTAAAAGTCGGACACGACTGAGTGACTTCACTTTCACTTTTCACTTTCATGCATTGGAGAAGGAAATGGCAACCCACTCCATTGTTCTTGCCTGGAGAATCCCAGGGACAGGGAGCCTGGTGGGCTGCCAGCTGTGGGGTCGCACAGAGTCGGACATGACTGAAGCGACTTAGCAGCAGCAGCAGCAGCTGGTGTACAATGTTGTGTTAGTTTCTGTTGTGCAGCAAAGTGACTCAGTCATGCATACGACATATACATACAGTATAGCCTCTCTTTTTCAGATTCTTTTCCCATATATGTCATTAGAGTATTGAGTAGAGTTCCTTGTGCTATACAGTAGGTCCTTGTTAGCTATCTATTTTATATATAGTAGTGAGAGAGAGAGAGTGTGTGTTCATCCCGATAAGGACGAAGCTGTGGGTCTGGCGGGGCCTTTCTCAGTGAATGGTCCACGCAGGAGATGAAATCTCTACGTGATACCCATGCTCTGCAATTCTTCTCCCTAATTAGGCTCCCAGATGGGCTTTTTGAATTTCCACTTGGCAGCTGCTCTTTTGTTTTCAGCAAGCTTGGAGGGCGTGGGCAGCGGTGTTGTGGGGAGGGGGCTGGAAGAGATCTGGGAGCTTGGGTCCCTCGGCTATCACCCAGGGGGTCCCCACCTACCCTCTGCCTCCACGTTGACCCAGGGTCTGGAAAGTAGAGCAGGGCAAATAAGGTTTTGTTTGGGTCGAGGTCAGTAAATAGAAAGCACATTTTTTCCTGGGGTCAATTAAAAATATTTGGAGAAGGAAATGGCAACCCACTCCAGTATTCTTGCCTGAGAAATCCCGTGGACAGAGGAGCCTGGCAGGCTACAGTCCATGGGGTCTCAAGAAGTTGGACACAACGGAGTGACTGAACAACAACAAGTGAAAGTATTGGTTTCAGGCAAACAAATAACCAGTTATTTCTCAAGCAGTAACTTAAAATCCAACAAGCAAGCTGCCCTGATAAACCGTGTTTTCTGTCTCTTTTCAGATTTCCTACGTTCCTTTTCTTTGAGCAACTTCCTGGATCGCCACTCTCTGCTGAGATTTGAATTAGATAGGAGAATTTGGAGAACTCCAGCAGCTTGGTGACTTCAGGTGCAGTCAGCTGAGGAACTCACCCTTTGGGGAGCTCTGCGTTGTGTGTCACCTCTCGTAACTGGGTGCCGAAGGTGAGTGTGGCTTTCCACCTGAGACAGGCAGGAGGAGTGACTGCTTTCACCTTAGATGCCCATGTTGCACTGGCAGTACGCTTTATGTTAATAAAACGGCAGTAAATGTAGCTCTGATTTGTTGAGTCTTGTAAAATATAAGTTGCCAAGGGATGTGGTTCAGAAATTAGACTCACTGCTCCTGCTTTGGTGCATGGTGGCAGCAAGTAAGCTGGGAGGCAGGACCGTGGGTGCCTCCAACCTGTGAGATGCGCTGTGCCTGAGCTCCTGGCTGGACAGGGCGTCTTGTGTCTATCGGAGATGGGCCTTCTCTGTGTCATGTGGGTTGGGTGTCCGGAATGTGTAGGAGCTCTCTTCATCCTCGCTTGGATGCTGGGAAGATAAGATTGCATCAAAACATCAAATGGATAAGGATTTCGAGGGAGGGTTTATGTGTTCCTATGAGAAATCTTCTCCTGTGTTAAAATCATATTTGTGACACAGCATATGGCTTGAGATTCAGGGCTTCTGGAATAACAGGCACTGGACAAAAGAATGTCTCTACAATAGGCATTTCTCAGCCCTAACATGATTTTGGACCATTTGATTTAGATGATACAAGATGCTGGCTGGCAGTCAGTTCCTCTGGGGTCCTGGCTCTGACTGGACAATAAAGTGCTTTATGAGAAGGTCCAATTCACCTTCACAGTGTTGTCTCCTAAGTGCAGGTTTGTTGTTGCTCACTCACTCAGTCGTGTCCAACTGTTTGCAACCCTGTGGACTGCAGCACACCAGGCTTCCCTGTCTTTCACCATCTCCCGGAATTTACTTAACTCAGGTCCATTGAGTTGGTGATACCATCCAACATCTCATCCTTTGTCACCCTCTTCTTTTTCCTTCCATCTTTCTCAGCATCAGAGTCTTTTCCAGTGAGTTGGCTTTTCTCATCAGGCCAAAATATTGGAGTTTAAGCTTCAGCATCAGTCCTTCCAGTGAATATTCAGAATTGATTTTCTTTAGGCTTGACTGGGCTTCCCTGGTGGCTTACATGGTAAAGAATCTGCCTGCAATGCAGGAGACCTGGGTTCAGTCCTTGGGTCGGGAAGATCCCCTGGTGGAGGACGTGGCAACCCCTTCCAGTTGAACATAACTGAAGTGAATAAGCACAGCACAGAATTGACTGCTTTGATCTCCTTGCTGTCCAAGGGGCTCTCAAGAGTCTTCTCCAGCACCACAATTTGAAAGCATCAGTTCTGCAGTGCTCAGCCTTCCCTGTGGTCCAATGCTCACATCCATACATGACTACTGGGAAAACCATAGCTTTGACAGTACAGACCTTTGTCAGCAAACTGATGTCTCTGCTTTTTAACACACTGTCTAGGTTTGTGGAGGAATAACACCCAATTTATGAACTTTCCTTTCAAATCTTAGTTTGCTTCTATTATTCACAAATTCCTTTATACTATTCTTTTTTATAAAAAAAATTTTGTTTTACATTAGAGAATATAATTGATTTGCAATGATGTGTTTCAGGTGTACAGCAAAGTGATTCAGTCTTTTATAAATACACACATACACTTTTTCAAATTCTTTTCCTTTTTAGGTTATTACAGAATATTGAGTAAAGTTCCCTGTGCTATACAGTAGGTCCTTGTTAATTATCTATTTTTTTATATTAAGTAGTATATATATGTCACCCCCAAACTCCTCTAATTTGTTTCTCCCCCTGACCTTTCCTCTTTGGTAATCATAAATTTGGCTTTAAACTATTCTTGAACCCGTGACTTTAGACTACAAAATCTCTTGGTTTGAGTGTTTTTTATATTTCTTCAGTTCAGTTCAGTTCAGTCGCTCAGTCGTGTCCGACTCTTTGCAACCCCATGAATCGCAACACGCCAGGCCTCCCTGTCCATCACCAACTCCCAGAGTTTACTCAGACTCATGTCCATCGAGTCAGTGATGCCATCCAGCCATCTCATCCTCTGTCGGCCCCTTCTCCTCCTGCCCCCAATCCCTCCCAGCATCACAGTCTTTTCCAATGAGTCAGTTCTTCACATGAGGTGGCCAAAGTACTGGAGTTTCAGCTTTAGCATCATTCCTTCCAAAGAAATCCCAGGATTGATCTCCTTCAGAATGGACTGGTTGGCTCTCCTTGCAGTCCAAGGGACTCTCAAGAGTCTTCTCCAACACCACAGTTATATTTCTTACTTTAACATAAATTAGAATTTTCTTTCATTTGGTCTAAAACTGCTCTTTGTAAATCAGGTTTTTCTCCTCAACCCCCTTCTTGTTTTTGAACCACCTGGATTTCAGTTATGTTCCCCTTTGATGTGTGGCCAGCAGAAGGGCATGGAGTCAATATGTCGTGTTTCTTAGAGTAAGAAGGTGAATTCTGCTTTACTATTTCCTTGGAGCAAGCGACACTCTCCCACCTGTTTGGGGAAGAGGCGGGACATCCATTGTGATTTCCAGGTCAGGTCCTGATTTGGAATTGAGAACCTGGAGCTCATCTCAGCAGCTGATCCAAGCCCTCCTCCTTTCTGTGTCCCCTTAAGTGACCCCAAGACTCCCTTTTCCCCACAAGACATTGGTGGCTCTCTCTGGCTTCACGTCCTCCTGGGCAGTGAACAGCCACTCCCAGGTTTCTCTTCCAGACCTTATGTGAGTGGATGCCATTGGGTGTTTCATGTCCAATCCTGGGAGATTTCCTTTTCATAAAAAAACCTTACCTATGACCGCTCACTTTTTTAAATAGTCGTTGAAGGGAAACCTCTTAAAACTTGTTCATTTGTAAGTATAGTCATATATCAATCGGTTTGTTAGATTTCATGCGAATATAAGCTAGAAATTAGTGTAAATCCTTGAAAATGGTCAACAGAATTCATTAGTGATTCATCAGTAATGGAGTCTTGATGTGACTTCTTTAGAAGCTTGGTCATAGGTGACATTAGCAGACTCTAAGTGACTGTCAGGGTCCTCTTCCAGAAGGTCATAAGTCGGGGAAAATCACAGGCTTAATTGAGGAAGTGTTGATATGTTCTGCATAAGTGCCCAGCGAGAGTCTGTTATCATCACGCAAACAAGAGGTGATGCCCGGTGGACAGTTAATATGCAGATTATCATGGAAAGATACTTACAAAAATATTTGTATGCATGTAATTTTAAATAGACTTTTAATTTTATGACAGACACAGCAAAACTCTGATTTTCTTATTAAGAATTGCTTTTGTGGTTTTGAAAACTGTCCAGTGGGAAAATCAGTAGATCTGTCCTTTCACGTAATAAATATTGACTGTGAGCACAGCTGGATTCTAGGCTACCGTTCCCTGCTGTGACTGTTTTAGCAGCTACAAAAATAGATGGAATACAGTTGTTCCAGAGTCTTTTTCTCGTGGCCTTGTGGGATGGGGTATGACCTTGACAGCTCGCTTTCCGGATGACCGCTATGTCAGGTTCTTGGAGCAAGTCTCGAGTGCCCGAGGCAGGGAAACGTAGTGAATTTTAAAGAAGGGGACTTGGAGCAGGGGCATCGTGGGTCTTAAGGCACAGGGCTGCTGCTGCTGCTGCTGATTAGGTGCTAAGTCATGCTGGACTGTAACCCCATGGACTGTAGCCTGCCAGGCTTCTCTGTCCATGGGCTTCTCCAGGCAAGAATATTGGAGTGGGTTGCCATTTCCTGCTCCTGGGGGGTCTTCTGACTCAAGGATCAAGCCCACTTGCATGGCAGGCAAATTCTTTACCCTTGAGCCACCTGGGAAGCCCATGGTAATCAGTCTGCACATCATTTAAGCAGTAACAGGTGGGGACTGGCATATGCTGTTGGGTCAGTGGTCTTTGATGTGCCTACGGGAAAGGTGACGGTTTGGTCAGCCTGTCACTTGCCTTGCCCTGGAGAGAAAGAAAACAGTGCCAGCCTGGTGAGGTGCTAAGTGAGGAGTCAGCCTTGGAAACATTTCCACATTACTGGGCACCCCAAGTTGGTGCCGTCTCAGCTAGCCTTCCCTGGGGCTGGACTGAGGGGAGTAGTCTTGAGGGAAGTCAGCTGCATCTCTGGGTGACCTGAGGGAGCCCCCGAGCCCCCTGTATCCAGGGCCTGTAGTCCCTGCGCTGTATTCTTTTCTCCTCGGACCATCTCTCCCACTTTGAAATTAAGGAGCCAGGTCCTGAGAACTCCCTGGCCTTGACTTTGCCTGATTTGAGGGGAGTGGAGATCATGGGAGGAGCATGGAGACAAACCCCTTCCATTTCCACTGGAACTTAACAATGTAGAGTCTGCCTTTAATTATTCCCTGGATAACTCAGCATTGACAGTGACTCACTATTGTTGGAGGCTGGCTGGTGTTTCCTGGAGATGGAGGATGTCAGTAGTTCGTATGCTGTGCTGAAGATTGTTTGAAAATCTACTTGAGGACTTTTTCAGGAGAGCAGTCTAATGGGTGGAAGGATGTGGGTGTTATGCGGGAAGACGGTGCGTAGATGACAAGACGTATGGGTACAGAAAGATAATCCAGACTGGATTTCATGCTGTGGCAGTTGCTGATGTGAATACCCGAGGTGTAAATGTTAGCATAGGCATCATTGTACTGACCTTTTCTGTTATCTTTTTAGTCTTTATTTCATTTATTTTTTCTCTGATTACTATCCTTCCTTCTACTAACTATGGGCTTCACTTGGTCTTCTTTTTCTGGTTCCTTGAGCTGTAAAGTTTTCTTTATTTGGATCTTGGTTCTTTTTAATGTGGGTTTTTATCACTCTGAACTTCCCTGCTAGAACTACTTTTAATGCATCCCGTTAGTTTTGGTCTATTGTGTTTCCATTTTAATTTGTCTCAAGATTTTTTTTTATTGAAATAGACTTGATTTACAATGTTATATTATTTTCACATGTACAACATCGTGATCAATGTTTTTTATGCATTGGAAAGTGAAAGTGAAAGTTGCTCAGTCTGTCCAACTCTTTGCAAGCCCCACGGACTATACAGTCCATGGAATATTCCAGGCCAGAATATTGGAGTGGGTAACCATTCCCTTCTCCAGGGGAATCTTCCCAATCCAGGGATCGAACCCAGGTCTCCCTCATTGCAGGCAGATTCTTTACCAGCTGAGCCCCAAGGGAAGCCCAAGAATGCTAGAGTGGGTAGCCTATCCCTTCTCCAGAGGATCTTCCCGACCTAGGAATCAAACCAGGGTCCCCTGCATGGCAGGGAAATTCTTTACCAACTGAGCTATCAGGGGAGCCCTTTATACATTGTACTCCATTTAAAATCATTACAAAATAATGGCTATATTTTCTTGTGCTATAAAATACATCCTTGTTGCTTATTCATGGTAGTTTGTGTCTCTTAATGTCTCATATATTTTTTTATTTCTTCTTTGACCCATTGGTTGTTCAGTAACATGCTATTTAATTTTCTTTGTTGTTGTTGTTGTTGTTTTTATTTTATTATTATTTTTATTTTTATATTTTACTTTACAATACTGTTTTGGTTTGCCATACATCAACATGAATCCGCCATGGGTGTACACGTGTTCCCAATTCTGAACCCCCCTCCGACCTCCCTCCCCATACCATCCCCTGGGTCATCCCAGCGCCAAACATCCTGTATCCTGCATCGAACCTAGACTGGCGATTCGTTTCTTGTATGATATTATACATGTTTCAATGCCATTCTCCCAAATCATCCCACCTTCTCCCTCTCCCACAGAGTCCAAAAGACTGTTCTATACATCTATGTCTCTTTTGCTGTCTAGCATACAGGGTTATCGTTACCATCTTTCTAAATTCCATATATGGGAATACCAGACCACCTGACCTGCCTCTTGAGAAATCTATATGCAGGTCAAGAAGCAGCAGTTAGAACTGGACATGAAACAACAGACTGGTTCCAAATAGGAAAAGGAGTAAGTCAAGGCTGTATATTGTCACCCTGCTTGTTTAACTTCTATGCAGAGTACATCATGAGAAACGCTGGACTGGAAGAAACACAAGCTGGAATCAAGATTGCTGGGAGAAATATCAACAACCTCAGATATGCAGATGATATCACCCTTATGACAGAAAGTGAAGAGGAACTAAAAAGCCTCTTGATGAAAGTGAAAGTGGAAAGTGAAAAAGTTGGCCTAAAGCTCAACATTCAGAAAACGAAGATCATGGCATCTGGTCCCATCACTTCATGGGAAATAGATGGGGAAACAGTGGAAACAGTGTCAGACTTCATTCTTTTGGGCTCAAAAATCGCTGTAGATGGTGATTGCAGCCGTGAAATTAAAAGACGCTTACTCCTTGGAAGAAAAGTTATGACCAACCTAGATAGCATATTCAAAAGCAGAGACATTAGTTTGCTGACTAAAGTCCGTCTAGTCAAGGCTATGGTTTTTCCTGTGGTCATGTATGGATGTGAGAGTTGGACTGTGAAGAAGGCTGAGTGCCAAAGAATTGATGTGTTTGAACTGTGGTGTTGGAGAAGACTCTTGAGAGTCCCTTGGACTGCAAGGAGATCCAACGAGTCCATTCTGAAGGAGATGAGCCCTGGGATTTCTTTGGAAGGAATGATGCTGAAGCTGAAACTCCAGTACTTTGGCCACCTCATGCGAAGAGTTGACTCATTGGAAAAGACTCTGATGCTGGGAGGGATTGGGGGCAGGAGGAGAAGGGAACGACAGAGGATGAGATGGCTGGATGGCATCACTGACTCGATGGACATGAGTCTGAGTGAACTCTGGGAGTTGGTGATGGACAGGGAGGCCTGGCGTGCTGCGATTCATGGGGTCGCAAAGAGTCGGACACGACTGAGCGACTGAACTGACTGATACCGTATTGGTGTTTTTCTTTGTGGCTTACTTCACTCTGTATAATCGGCTCCAGTTTCATCCACCTCATTAGAACTGATTCAAATGTATTCTTTTGAATGGCTGAGTAATACTCCATTGTGTATATGTACCACAGCTTTCTTATCCATTTGTCTGCTGATGGACATCTAGGTTGCTTCCATGTCCTGGCTATTATAATCAGTGCTGCGATGAACATTGGGGTACACGTGTCTCTTTCAGTTCTGGTTTCCTTGGTGTGTATGCCCAGCAGCGGGATTGCTGGGTCATAAGGCAGTTCTAGTTCCAGTTTTTTAAGGAATCTCCACACTGTTCTCCATAGTGGCTGTACTAGTTTGCATTCCCACCAACAGTGTAAGAAGGTTCCCTTTTCTCCACACGCTCTCCTTGAATTTTCCAATTTTCTTTTTACAACTGATTATTGTGATGGGAAGAGATGTAATTTCATTGTTAATTTCATTAACACTTGTTTCTGGCCTAACATATGATACTGTGTATCCTGGAGAACGTTCCGTGTGGGCTTCATAACAATGTGTGTCCTGCCTGCCCCTGTTGGAGGAAACGCTCTGTCATTGTCAACTCCATCTCATCTAGTGTGTAGTTTAGGTGCAAATTTTCTTATTGATTTTCTGTCCGGATGATCTATCCATTGTTGAAAGTGGTATGTTGAAGTGCCCTCCTATTACGGTATTGTTGTCTATTTCTCCCTTTAGGTCTGCTAATATTTGCTTGAAATATTTGTTGTTGTTCAGTCACTAAGTCATGTCCAGCTCTTGTGACCCCATGGACTGTAGCACTCCAAGCTTCTCTGTCCTTCACTATCTGCCAGAGTCTGCTCAGATTCATGTCCATTGAGTCAGTGATGCCATCTAAGAGTCTCATTCTCCGTTGCCTCCTTCTCCTGTTGCCCTCAATCTTTCCCAGCATCAGAGTCTTTTGCAATGAGTTGACTCTTGGAAATAGGGGCTGAAGTATTGGAGCTTCAGCTTCAGCATCAGTCTTTTCAATGAATATTCAAGGTTGGTTTCCTTTAGGACTGACTGGTTTGATCTCCTTGCAGTCCAAGGGACTCTCAAGAATCTTCTCTAGCACCACAATTTGAAAGCATCAGGGGTTACTCAGTGTCTAGGGTTGGCTGTAGCTTTTGATGTTCTAGTAGATGTACTGGCTAGAGCTGCAGTAATTGGTTTAAATAATTGCCTGGTAAGTACTGAATGTTGCTTAAAAAAAAACATTATTGTAGTATTGATTCTACCACAGTTAACCTACTTGTGAATCAGTGGAGGCAGATGTAAGGTACCAGGCAGTTACCAGGGGCTTGACTCACGCTTGGCCCCTCCAGGACACTATCTGTGCTGAAATACAGGTCTTATTACCCACTATTGCGTAGGCAGAGACAGTGAGCGAAGATGGTTCCCAGGGTCTCAGAGTGGAACTCACACAGCAGCGTTCTGCCCTGCCCGTGGTCCACTGCTTCCAAGCTGGTATTCCTTCTGCTTCCTTCCACATCCCACAGAAGTGTCACGGCGGAGACTGGTATCGGAGTGCCTTCTTAAACCAGGGACCCCTCACCACTCTGAGAGATGAAACAACTTGGCCACAACCCAGAGCTCATAGGACAAAGTGGGCTGTGCACCCACATCTTTCTGACCCAAAGCCTTTCATTCCTGCTCGACAGTGAATTTTATTTATTTTCCCTTGCAAAATCTCCAACAAAGGTTGATTTGGAAACCAGTCCCTTTGGAATCTCAAGAAATGCATAAAGGAAGCCTTTGGAAGGGGTTGAGGGTGGGAGCCAAGACCTGAATCCCGCAGAGGCTTCGTTCCTCCCAAGACCCCAGGGCCAGCTCAGTAGTCTTCGGACCTGCACTTGTGTCCATCTCAGGTGTCACTGTGTGTTTGTGGCTCCCAGTTGACCATCTGACCTCTGAGAGCAGTCATTTGTGGCGGCAGAGAGACCTCCTATCCTTCCTATGTGTGTAATCATCCCATGTGTCCCTGCATTTTCCATAGTACCTGTGTCAAGAGCCAAGCCACAGAGAATCAAGATTGATCGTTTCTTTGTGCAGCCATGACATCATCCATTTCTGCTGGTTGAGGCAATGGTCAAAGCTTAGGCTAGCGTTTCCCTTTTCTGTCACAGCCAGCATGCCCCTTCAGTGCGACTTGCTCGAAGGCTGGACACAGATTGTTGCTGTTCAGTCTCTAAATCATATCCGACTCTTTGCAGCTTCATGGACTGCATCTTGCCAGGCTTCTCTGTCTTCCACCGTCTCCCGGAGTTTGCTCAGACTCACATCCGTGGAGTCAGTGATGCCATCCAACCATCTTATCCTCTGCTGCCCCCTTCTCCTCCTGCCCTCCATCTTTCTCACCATCAGGGTCGTTTCCAGTGAGTCAGCTCTTCACATCAAAGGTGGCCAAATTAAAAACACAAAAAGCAAACCCTTACCCCTGCCACCCCCATTCTTTTCCTTAGGAAAGATTATAGAAATGAATTCATAGCTTTCCAGTCATGTCTTCACTACTCTCTGAATTGTACCTTATAGTTTGCAAATGAATTTTCATATAAATTCTAAGATCAGGTGATGTGGCTCTCTCCTCCCATTTTATAAAAGGAGGAAAAGAGCCTGAAGAGTTCGCTTTATTTGCCAGGACAGCCCAGCAGATGGTGACGCTTGACTCAGGGCTGCATGGGGGCTATGGGGGTGCTGACCACACACACGCTGTCTTGGTCTCAGCGTCCCTGGACCATGTGTGTACAATTCTAAGAAACAGGCCACCCCAGCCACTTGGAGCTTTAAATAGAGCACTGCTGCACTTGAGGTTCCAAAATTAGGAGAGGTGAAGAGTTTTTCTTGGCATCCTTCCTCCAGAAAAGCAAAAACATATTCATCCTGTGTCTGTGTGTGTTGCTGAGTAGTGGTGTCAGCTTTTCAAAAGCAAGTTCAGTTCAGTTCAGTTCAGTCGCTCAGTCGTGTCCGACTCTTTGCGACCCCATGAATCGCAGCACGCCAGGCCTCCCTGTCCATCACCAACTCCCGGAGTTCACTCAGACTCACGTCCATCGAGTCCGTGATGCCATCCAGCCGTCTCATCCTGGGTCGTCCCCTTCTCCTCCTGCCCCCAATCCCTCCCAGCATCTGAGTCTTTTCCAGTGAGTCAACTCTTCACATGAGGTGGCCAAAGTACTGGAGCTTCAGCTTCAGCATCATTCCTTCCAAAGAAATCCCAGGGCTCATCTCCTTCAGAATGGACTGGTTGGATCTCCTTGCAGTCCAAGGGACTCTCAAGAGTCTTCTCCAACACCACAGTTCAAAAGCATCAATTCTTCGGCGCTCAGCCTTCTTCACAGTCCAACTCTCACATCCATACATGACCACAGGAAAAACCATAGCCTTGACCTTAGTCAGCAAAGTAATGTCTCTGCTTTTGAATATGCTATCTAGGTTGGTCATAACTTTCCTTCCAAGGAGTAAGTGTCTTTTAATTTCATGGCTGCAGTTACCATCTACAGTGATTTTGGAGCCCAAAAAAATAAAGTCTGACACTGTTTCTACTGTTTCCCCATCTATTTCCCATGAAGTGATGGGACCAGATGCCATGATCTTCGTTTTCTGAATGTTGAGCTTTAAGACAACTTTTCACTCTCCACTTTCACTTTCATCAAGAGGCTTTTTAGTTCCTCTTCACTTTGTGCCATAAGGGTGGTGTCATCTGCATATCTGAGGTTATTGATATTTCTTCCGGTAATCTTGATTCCAGCTTGTGTTTCTTCCAGTGCAGCGTTTCTCATGATGTACTCTGCATAGAAGTTAAATAAGCAGGGTGACAATATACAGCCTTGACGTACTCCTTTTCCTATTTGGAACCAGTCTGTTGTTCCATGTCCAGTTCTAACTGTTGTTTTCTGACCTGCATACAGATTTCTCAAGAGGCAGGTCAGGTGGTCTGGTATTCCCATCTCTTTCAGAATTTTCCATAGTTTATTGTGATCCACACAAAGGCTTTGGCATAGTCAATAAAGCAGAAATAGATGTTTTTCTGGAACTCTCTTGCTAGACCTCAAATGGGTAAGTCTTTTGGAGGTCATGGGTGTGTTTATTACCGTGTTCTGGGGATCAAGGGTGTATGCATATGTTCAAACTCATCCATCTATACACATTTAATACGTGTCACTTCTAAGTGTACGTCAGTAAAGCTGAGAAACACTGAACTGCCATGGCAGGATGAGAATTCCTGTATGGACCCACTGCAGTGTGTGCCAGTCTGGAGGTTTTTTTTTTTTTTTTTCCTACACTTTTTCTGAAGTGTAGAAAACCGCAATGGGCAGCCTGGTGGTCCAGGAACACAGTTGGTGGGTCACTGGTGGCTCTGGGGGCCCTACCTTCTCCTGTTGCTGACTTGTCTCAGTGCAGAGTGGAAAAGCACCTTGAGTTTTAGGTTTCTGCTGATCAGAATCGACTTTGCTGTTGGCTGTTATGGAATGGAAACTGTTTGATTCCAAGATTTTGAGACGGTTATAAAATCATATTGAGTGGTATGGTATGAATCGAATGAGGAACTGGTATGAAAAGTATGAATAAAGGGTATGAGTAACTGAGACCATGAAAGATCAATTTAAGGGGAGTGGTTTTTGGTGTTGTGTTAACGAGCAACACAGTAGCAGAAGCAATTTTGAATGGAGGCCAGTAGCCCTCAGTAATTGCTGAGGGGGGTGACCATGTCTATCTGCTGGTCCCCCACTGGGGGCCACCCCTGCATCTCACTGTGAAATGACATCTGCCTTCTGAGCCTCTCGGGGTCGACTTTGACTGACAGTCACGTTGACACATGAATTGATGGAGTTGGTGGAGGCTCTCTGGCCTGCCCTGGCTCTCCCACCTGTGTGCAGACCTCCCCAGGCACAAGTGGGCAGGCCATGGTCAGGGGCAGCCCAGGGCAGCCCCCAGCTCACCGGGGGAAGTGGAATGCTTCATCCACAGGGGGCGTTTCTGTAGAATGCTGCTTTCTTTCTGGCACCCCCCACACCCCCAACCCCGCCGTCCAGGACTCGGGGAATGAGTGGGAAATGCAGGGAATCTGAGGACCAGCCCCCTCCGGCCCCCAGACAGCCTCGCTTTGGTTGGAGGGATTGGGCACGAAGAGCCTGTGCTCTTAACCTGAGTTCTTACAGTAGATTTTGTGACGCGTACAGAGACAGCAGTGTGCCAACAAAGGTCTAGGTAGTCAAAGCTAATGGTTTTTCCAGGGGTCGTGTACAGATGTGAGGGTTGGGCCATAGAGAAAGCTGAGTGCTGAAGAACTGACACTTTTGAACTGTGATTCTGAAGAAGACTCTTGAGAGTCCCTTGGTCAGCAAGGAGATCAAACCAGTCAGTCCTACAGGAAATCAACCCTGAATATTCATTGGAAGGACTGATGCTAAACTCCAATACTTTAGTCACCTGACAGGAGGAGCTGACTCTTTGGAAAAGACCCTGATGCTGGGAAAGATTGAGGGCAGGAGGAAAAGGGGACGACAGAGGATGAGATGGTTGGATGGCATCACCAACTCAGTGGACATAAGTGACTGTCACGTCTGACTCTTTGCAACCCCATGACTTAATTACTAAACAATAACAGCAACAAGCAACTCAGTGTCAAAATTACATATAACCCAGGAAAAACAGGGACCAAAGATCAAAATGGATATTTGGTACCCACCCCCAGGTGTGGTGGGCTTTTCTGGTGGCTCAGATAGTAAAGAATGGTCTGCCATTGCAGGAGACTCGGGTTCAGTCCCTGGGTCGGGAAGATCCCCTGGAGAAGGGAATGACTACCTACTCCAGTTTTCTTGCCTGGAAAATGCTATGGACAGAGGAGCCTGGCTAGCTTCAGTCCACGGGGTTGCAAAGAGACAGACACGGCAGAGCGACTGACACTTGCACTTTTTCAAAGCCCCTCTTTAACTGTCAGAAGCAGGGTTGCTCTGGACCGAGCACAGTTTCTGTGCTGCGGATGAGGCGTGGAGATGCCTCCTGGTACTGTGTCAGCATCCAGCTTTCCATCCAACCCCACATCATCTTCCCAGGCAGAACTGCCTTCCTCCTGTCCTGGCACAGTAGGAGGATCTCCACTGCCTCCCAGCCTCCCCTGAGGCTCATATCATCGATCTGGCCCATTTCTGTCCATCTAGTGATAAAAGGCATCCCCCTGTGGTCTTGGATCTTGGATGCAGTGAGCTTTTCTGAGCTGATTCATCATCTGTGCTGTGTCCTTCTGAACAATGAATGACTTTGTCTCCACTTGCTTTCAATTGAGTTGTTGTTCTGTCGCTTCTTGAACTGCAGGACTCTTTATATATTCTGGGAACCGGTCCTTTGTCATTATATGTACTGGTTTCTTTACAGGTATCCTATTTTTTGAATATTTTTTTGATGTGGGCCATTCTTTGAAGTCTTTATTGAATTTGCTACGATATTGCTTCTGTTTTATGTTTTGGTTTTTTGGCCTCAGAGGCATGTGGGAATCTTAGTTCCCCAACGAGGGATCAAACCTGTACCCCCTGCATTAGAAAGTGAAGTCTTAACCACTGGACCATCAAGGAAGTCCCAATTTCATCATATTTTTTCCTATTTCTTTATTTTTAATTAGAAGATAATTGCTTTACAACATTGTGTTGCTTTCTGCCACACAGGAGTGTGAGTCAGCCATAGGAATGCGCTTATCCCCTCCCTCTTGAGCCTCTGTCCGCCTCCATCCGCATCCCAGCCCTATAGACTGTCACTGGGTGGAGCTCCCTGTACCGCACAGCACATTCCCCCTGGTGTCTGTTTCACACGTGGTGGTGTATACGTTTCCCTGCTACTCTTTCCGTTCGTCCCACCCTCTCCCTCCCCAACTGTGTCCACAAGTCTGTTCTCTGTCTGTGTCTCCCTTGCTGCCCTGCAAATGGGCTCATCAGTGCCATCTTCCTAGAGTCCATATACATGGGTTAATATACGATTTTTTTATCTTTCTGACTTATTTCACTCTGTATAATAGGCTCTCGGTTCATCTGCTTCATTAAAATTGACTCAAATGCGTTCCTTTTTATACCTAATATTCCATTGTATATATGCATACCACTACTTCTTTATCCATTCATCTGTTGATGGACATCAGGCTGCTTCCTTGTCCTAGCTATTGTAAACAGTGCTTCAGTGAACATTGAGGTACATGTGTCTTTTTTCAATTATGATTTCCTCAGGGTATGTGCCCCGTAGTGGGATTGCTGGGTCGGATGGTAATTTTATTCCTAGTTTTTTTTAGGGAATCTCCTCCAATCTACATCCAGTGGCTGTATCAATTTGCATTCCCACCAACAGTGCAAGAGGGTTCCCTTTTCTCCACACCCTCTCCAGCGTTTATTTGTAGATCTTTTTGATGATGGCCATTTTGACCAGAACAAAGTGATAGCCTCATTGTAGTTTTGATTTGCTTCTCTCTAATAATGAATGATGTTGAGCATCTTTTCAAGTGTTCATTAGCCATCTGTAGGTCTTCTTTGGAGAAATATCTGTTTAGATCATCTGCCCACTTTTTGATTGGGTTGTTTGTTTTTCTGGTATTGAGCTGCATGAGCTGCTTATATATTTTGGAGACTAATTCTTTGTCAGTTGTTTCATTTGCTATCATTTTCTCCCATTCTGAGGGCAGCCTTTTCACCTTGTTTATAGTTTCTTTTGCTGTGCAAAAGCTTTTAAGTTTAATTAGGTCTCATTTGTTTATTTTTGTTATAATTTCCATTACTCTAGGAGGTGGGTCATAGAGGATCTTGCTGTGATTTATGTCAGAGAGTGTTCTATGTTTTCCTTCAAGAGTCTTATAGTTTCTGGCCTTACATTTAGGTCTTTAATCCATTTTGAGTTTCTCTTTGTGTATGGTGTCAGGAAGTATTCTAATTTCATTCTTTTATACGTAGCTGTCCAGTTTTCACAGAGAAGGCAATGGCACCCCACTCCAGTACTCTTGCCTGGGAAATCCCATGGACAGAGGAGCCTGGTGGGCTGTAGTCCGTGGGGTTGCTAAGAGTTGGACACGGCTGAATGACTTCCCTTTCACTTTTTACTTTCATGCATTGGAGAAGGAAATGGCAACCCACTCCAGTGTTCTTGCCTGGAGAATCCCAGGGATGGGGGAGCCTGGTGGGCTGCCATCTATGGGGTCGCACAGAGTCGGACACGACTGAAGTGACTTAGCAACAGCAGTCCAGTTTTCCCAGCACCACTTATTGAAGAGGCTATCTTTGCCCCATTGTACATTCTTGCCTCCTTTGCCAAAGATAAGGTGGTATCCATAGGTGTGTGGGTTTATCCCTGGGCTTTCTATCTTCTTCCGTTGGTCTATATTTCTGTTTTTGTGCCAGTACCATACTGTCTGTATGTTACATACTGATGACTGTAACTTTGTAGTATCGTCTGAATCAGGAAGGTTGATTCTTCCAGCTCCATTCTTCCTTCTCAAGATTGCTTTGGCTGTTCAGGATCTTTTGTGTTTCCATACAAATTGCCAGTTTCATCATATTTTGATCTGGGAGGATTCAGTTCAGTTCAGTTTAGTCGCTCAGTCGTGTCCAACTCTTTGCGACCCCGTGAATCTCAGCACGCCAGGCCTCTCTGTCCATCACCAACTCCCAGAGTTCACTCAGACTCACGTCCATCGAGTCAGTGATGCCATCCAGCCATCTCATCCTCTGTCATCCCCTTCTCCTCCTGCCCCCAATCCCTCCCAGCATCAGAGTCTTTTCCAATGAGTCAACTCTTCGCATGAGGTGGCCAAAGTACTGGAGTTTCAGCTTTAGCATCATTCCTTCCAAAGAAATCCCAGGGCTCATCTCCTTCAGAATGGACTGGTTGGATCTCCTTGCAGTCCAAGGGACTCTCAAGAGTCTTATCCAACACCACAGTTCAAACGCATCAATTCTTCAGCGCTCAGCTTTCTTCATTCACAGTCCACCTCTCACATCCATACATGACCACAGGAAAAATCATAGCCTTGACTAGACGGACCTTAGTTGGCAAAATAATGTCACTGCTTTTCAATATGCTATCTAGATTGGTCATAACTTTTCTTCCAAGGAGTAAGTGTCTTTTAATTTCATGGCTGCAGTTACCATCTACAGTGATTTTGGAGCCCCCAAAAGAATGAAGTCTGACACTGTTTCCACTGTTTCCCCATCTATTTCCCATGAAGTGATGGGACTGGATGCCATAATCTTCGTTTTCTGAATGTTGAGCTTTAAGCCAACTTTTTCACTCTCCACTTTCACTTTCATCAAGAGGCTTTTTAGTTCCTCTTCACTTTGTGCCATAAGGGTGGTGTCATCTGCATATCTGAGGTTATTGATATTTCTCCTGGCAATCTTGATTCCAGCTTGTGCTTCTTCCAGCCCAATGTTTCTCATGATGTACTGCAGCAAAGCGCAGCCACTGCTCCTTACCTTGGACGAGGGGTATCTCCTCACCGCTGCCCCTCCCGACCTTGAACGTGGAATATCTCCTCTAGGCCCTCCGGCGCCCGCGCAGCCACCCCTGGGAGGATTGGTAATTCCCATTAGAGAATCAAGATTTATTTGAAGTAGAATGATCTTTTACTGTGCCAGCTATGCATACCACTATTTATACACTTTAATGCTTTCCTATAAAAGGGAGCCTTATATTCTTACAGCTCTGCTGGAAGGATTATGTGTATGCTTTGTGTTGCTTCAGTGTTCAACATCCTGTTTTTAAATTTGGGAACTCTTAAAGCTAAATGCAAAGTTTTCTAATCATTTTATTGACAGGCGCATCTCCAGGTCTGAGACAGTGCCTCCTCGGGAGTTTAATGAGCTTTGCTACACTTTCATCTTTCCTTTTCTCTTGCTGCCCTCATCAGTTGTCAGAAAAAGTTAGAATTTTGCGCTTTGTTATTGATCTGTATTTCATGAATATTTATGTATATTCTGTGTACTTTTCCCCTTTTACTCAATCAAAGTAGCTGAATGACACAAAATTTTAATTGAAATTATTCCATGGCTTCCTTCATGAATGAAGAGCCCTTATTATGTAGAATAACAATGACGGTATCAAAGGTGAGTGTGAAAGTATGTGTTAGTCATTCAGTTGTGTCTGACTCTCTGCAACCCCATGGATTGTGTAGTCCACCAGGCTCCTCTGTCCATGGGATTTCCCAGGCAAGAATACTGGAGTGGGTTGTCATCCCCTTCTCCAGGGGATCTTCCCTACGCAGGGATCAGACCTGGGTCTCCTGCGTTGCAGGCAGATTCTTCACCACCAAGCCACCAGGGAAGTCCCTATCTAAGGTGAGATTGTTTTAAATAGAGTTCCTTAATTGTGAACCCAGCTGCGCATCAGGACTTGAGCACAGGAAACAGCATCTCAGTGTCTTGTGTCCATGAGAGGTCTGGTGGTGGAGGCCACACAGCTGCTGGCAAAGAGCACCACATGCTCGCTGGGTACCCAGGCTCGGGCCCTTCTAAGTGCTCAGTTTATGAGGAAACACAGTCCTTGTTTGCGAGGAATCTTATTCAGCGAAAAAACAGACAGTAAAAATGTACGTGAGGTCCCAGTAAGTGCCAGGGAGAGAGGAAGCAGAGCAGGAAAATGTGTGTGTGTTGGGGGGAGTAGCTGTGGATGCAGCGGTTCTTTCAGATGAGGAGGGCAGAGACTTGGTTTCATCAGGGGGCGCTGTGAATTTGGGAAAGGAAGAGAGGGGCAGGGGAGGCAAGAGGCGCAGGGAGCGTGAGCCCGGAGAAAGAGCTGGCCTCAGATTGTGTTCTTCTGTGATGGGAAGGCGCGAGGCTTGAACGGAGGAGATACAACCTACCATCCCTCCGTTTAGGAGCATCTCAGGCCACTGCCGGGGAGGCAGCCCGTGAGGCAGCCCGTGAGGGCAGAGACTGACCAGTGGGGGAGAAAAAACTGTGTGGTCTGGGCCCAGGGGGGGCTGGCTTGGAGCTGGGCAGTGGAGGGTCCGACGGAGGTAAGATTTGAGAACTATTTTGAAGGTGAACTGACGAGTTTGCTGATGAAATGAATGGGGCAAGAGACGTGCCAAGATTTTTGCCTTGTGGGCACCTGGACGGATGCTCATCTTATGCTCATGGACTCGGAGGAGGCCTGAGGAGACAGAGAGGGTGGATTTTGTGGTCACTCTTTGATTGGTTTTCTTTTGCTGTGGTTTGGTGTAAATGGTGAAGAGTTCTGTTTGGGTGAGTTGGAGAACAGTTGGAGTGTCTCAGAGGTGGGGGAGGAGTCCGCGTGTGGGGGAACACGTGGAGCGTTCAGGTGGAGGTGTCTCAGAGGTGGGGGAGGAGTCCACGTCTGGGGGGGCAGGGCTGGAGGCCACACTTGGGAGCAGCTTGTTTAGAGGGGGCAAAAGGATGGAGTTGAGGACCCCAGACAGCCTAGGTCAGAAGCACGAGGAGGGGAGGAAGTGAAGCAGGGCTGGGTGCTCCAGGGAATGGAGCGGAGGGCAGCCCTTCAGTGGCTAATGGACGATGTCTGCTGTCAGCAGGCAGGAAAGACAATCCAGGAGAGAGAGGAACGACCCAGCCAAGAGGAATGGGAGTGACCACAGGACGGGTTCCTTCATGAAGAGCAGGGTGGGCCCTGTCCAGCGCAGATGAGGCTTTCCTTCCCCAGGATCACCTGCGTCGCCTGAGGTTACCTGTTCATCTGTTCGCTGTGTGGGAGAGCCCATTATATGCTGATAGTGGCTGCTGAGGCTGCAGCCGCCCGGCCTGATCGGAAGGTCAAGGAAAGGCTCTGATGATTCAAGGTTAATATGCACCTGCCTCATCACCCTTCTTCGGAATGATTGATCTAGCCAGCCTCAAAGACGACCAGGGTCATAAACAGCTTTAAAGTGTTGCCAGTCCCATTGTGTAATATAAACCTTACATGGATGAAATATGATTTATTGAATACAATTCAAAACAGAGACAAAAGGACCAACAAAACAAATATAATATTTTACCTCTAGCATATTAACCTGTAATTTCAGAACAATACCTGTGTGCACACATAGATATAGACATATCCAAATATAGAGCTATGAGCAGATAATTGGTTTAGAGAGCAACCGGTAAGAAGAGACTGACTACATGGGGGAAAAAATTCATCCTTACCTTGATTTTCAACATATATTCTGAATTAGTCCAATAAGGTAATCTACTTCAATATGGGTCTTAAGGCTTTTTCTTTATAAGAGCTCATGCCTTCAATGTGGCCAACCAATTATTATAGAAATTCACTCAAATAGAGGTTTTCAGTATGACAACCCACTCCAGTATACTTTCCTGGAGAATCCCATGGACAGAGGAGCCTGGAGGGCTACAGTCCATGGGGGTCACAAAGTCAGACATGATTTAGCAACTAAACAAGTAGGAAGAATATTAGCCTGGCCCCCAAAGATGTCCACATCCTCCTCCTTGGAAACCTGTGAATATGTCAGGCTATGTGGGGAAACGCGGGGGAAAGGAGGTTACTGATCAGCTCATCTTGGGGGAACACCCTTGCAGGCCTTTGTGACCACAGAGGCCCTGTGAGCAGGAGAGGAGGCAGAAGAATAAGAGAGGAGCCTGCCTGGACCAGGGCAGTGTCCAGAAGCTGGAAGACATAAGGACCATTCTTCCCTGGACCCTCCAGAAGGAACATGGCCCTGCCCATACCTTGACTCAGCCCCAGTGAGACCCAGCTGGGACTTCTGCCCCACAGAACTGTAAGGGAATGAACTTGGGCTGTTTCAAGCCACTAAGTCTATGCAAGTGCCTACAGCAGCCCACAGAAAAAGAATGCCACGAGTAACCATGCCACGGTCAGTCCAAACAGAAATAACACTTTCATTGTTTTCTCTCATTTATCACACTGTTTTCCTCCCTTTGTTTATTTTGCAAATACTTTAAAATAGTACACTTGCTTTAAGGAGACCCACTCAGAGAAACGGTGTCAGAAGCAACTTTAAAAGACCTTATAAATTCTTTATTAAAGTTTCAGGTTTATTAAAGTTTCAGATTGCATGGTAGATAAGACTTACCAGATGCCAACTCATTTGACAGGAGTTGGCAGGAGCTTGTGATGCCCTGAGGGGAACAGAAAGGCCAGTTGGTGGCTTTCTGCAAGCGTATCACTAATTACAGCTGCTAGACTTCAACTTCAAGTAGGACACGATATGGAATCTTATGTTGCTCCAGCTCTCAGCAAGTTAATTAAGCCATGACCAGAGTCAAGGTATTACGCTTCCCTAAGGCACAAAAATACACTACATGTAAAAGAGAAAATAAACAACAGAATGGGCTTGGCACGCCTTCCTCCATGGGGAGGGGCATGTGGTCAGAGATTGTTGTTTTTAGTTGCTAAATTGTGTCCAACTCTGTGACCCCATGCAGCGTAGACCGCCATGGACAGACTCCTCTGTCCATGGGATTCTCCAGGCAAGAATAGTGGAGTAGGTTGCTATTTCCTCTTCCAGGGGATCTTCCTGACCCAGGGATCAGAACCCATGTCTCATGCCTTGGCAGGTGAATTCTTTACTGCCAAGTCACCAGGGAAGCCCAGTCGTAGGAGGAGCTGCTAGCATCCCCCTGGTGCCCATGGGGCTGTTTCCTAACTGTGAGCTCATCCCAGGTCTGCAGTCACCCTGTGAAGCAGGGACAATGGATCTACAGAGACACTGAATGAATGATGAAACTGGGGCTTAGAGATGTAAGATAACCTGTCCACGTCCACAGGCTGGAAAGTGCCTGAGCCAGGATTCAAACCGACGCGAAGGATCTCATCCCAAAGCCTGAGCGCCCCCCACTGCCCTCTCTTACATGCTAGAGTACTGGGCAGGAGATTTTGGCGGCCTGGCCCCCTGACACTAACCATCAGTGCTATACCATGCACAGTGCTTTCATGCTGACTGTGATTCCCGTTCTGAGTCTGTGTGGGCAGGGGGCTCAGAGCTGTTTTCACAAACTCCTGGAGGAGGTGTTCTTCTTGCCCCACACGACAGAAGGGCAGCTGGGCTGAGGTGCACAGCCGACTCCAACCCAGGCCTGTATGACATGAAACTTCACCCCTTAATCACATCACTGGGCTGCTTCTGGGGGTCTGGGTACCTCCTGAAGCAAGGCAGGTACTGCTATCTTGTCCTACAGAATGAGAGGAAGGCTAGGGGGATGCACAGAAGGCCCAGCTAAGCATTGACCCCAGATTATTGTTTTTTATGTTAATTTTTATTTGCTTGGCTGCACTGGGTCTTAGTTGTGGGGTCTTTGATCTTCATTGTAGCAGGCGGGGTCTTTAGTAGCTGCATGTGAACTCAGGGTTGCTGCATATGGGATCTAGCTCCCTGTCCAGGGATCAAACCCTTTACAGTGGGCAAGAAATCTTAGCCACTGGACCACCTAGGAAATCCTGAACCCCAGACTCTTTATTTTGTTTGCAGTTATGAGTGGTTCAGCTTGGCCCCCGAGACCCCTTTGGGAGTGTCCGTGAGCATTTTGGGGTGTTGGTTGTTCTGAGAATTATGTAATCCAGCCCTAAAGCAGCAAGCTGCAGTTAACAGGCTCTTTTTTAGAGAGTCCCAGAATAGGACTGATATTATTTTAGGAGTTAGTGACAACTGCCGGGCCAAGAAAGTTTTATAACTATTCCAGTCTGTTTGGGGTTTTGTTTTTTTTTTTTAATCTTCTTCCACCCAAGACTTGAAAAAGCAGCTTAGCATGTTAGATTTTCTGAGTTTCTTTAATTCAGTATAAAATAGGGTTTTTCTTGCTAATCTGTATCACTAACTCTTAAAAGTGTATGGCTGGTCACATGACATGAAACATTACCTGGCTGCAAAATATTAACTTCATGGCTCTTCTTTCTGTTAGCTATAGGTGGGTGAATACTAGCTTAGTGAATGAAGGCAAAAATTTGATTTTCCTGACCTGCCCAAGCTGGAGGGGTAAATGTACATTATGGTTTGTATCTGACCTCGGTAAGTCCTAGACCACATCAGAGTCCCATTTCTGACATAAAATTTCTGAGGTCAATTAGAAGGTACTTCCTCAGACTTTCTTCTGTTAAGGCTTTTCCGTATTAGGAATTTAAGTCAGTTTGTACATCTGGTTTATATTGGGGGATAATCTTAATTCAGTGCCAGCCTCTTCTTGTTATACAGTTCATCCTACATTATCAGACTTCTCATCACTGGAAGGACTGGCTCCTCCTGGCCTCCTGGAGCAGTTTCCCAGGACCTTGGGTGGAACCCCCACTCTCGCCTCCCTACCCTTACCAACAGCTCCCTCCAGGGTGGCCGTCCAGCCAGCAGCCTCTACAGCCTGAATGGCCAAGGGAAGGCAAAGTGGGTTCCATGGCCTGGGTGCTGGTGGGCGGGGTGGGTAGACCTGTGCACTGACTGTGATTGGTTGTCGATGGGGGTGTGTGGCTATTGTTGTGATTGTTGATGGGGGAGTGCGGTCATTGGGGTGAGGTGTTTGTTGATGGAGAGCTGTGATTGCTAGCGTGAGCACAAGACCACAACCCTGGGCTCAAGTCCTGGTTCTGTTGTTCAGCAAGTCACTGAATCTCTGATCGTCTCTCTCTTTAAAATTCGCACTTCCCCAAGAGGTGGGTGTTTGGAGATTAAACGAGCACCCTGTGCACACCAGTGTCCTCCCCTAGACTGAGCACGCACTTCCAACAGTCCCTGTTCCGGACCCAGGAGGAGCACCTTCAAGGAGGGCTGTCAGAGTCACCTGAGGCCTGTGATACGCTAGGGATGTTCAGCCCCCGCTTCTAGGGGTCCCAGGTGCCCGAGGAGGGTGGAGCCAGGCACAGCATGTTCTCGGCTCCTTTCCCTGCGATTGTCAACCTGCACTGAAACCTACCATGCCAGCCAGAGCCTCACTTACCAGCTTTTTCACACAGTTAAATTGTGCAGAAAATTTATAGATTGCTTTGATTGGTCTTGAGTGATGTGCTGTTCTTGTGAAAATCTCTCTTTAAAACAACTGTAATTTAAGACACAAACCTGGTATCCCAATAAAATACTGTCTGAATCTCATTCCTTTTATTGATCTGGCCCCTCCCCTCATGACTGAAGAAAGAGAAACGACCTCCATGACCTTCAAAAATCAAACCTGACAGTGAGTTCAGTACATATGGAGACACCCATGGACTTGAGATTTTCTGAAAGTAGATAACAGTATTGCCTACAGTTTGGAAATGAGCTTTGTGTAAACTGTCTCCCTGGATATTGTGTACATTATGCGTAAGGTTTATTAATCATCTCCTCCTTCCCCAAAGGTTTGTTATCTGTAAGTTTAGAAGTTAATTCATGAAGGAGGAGAACATGTATTATTTATAAGTGTCTTTAGCATCTAGCAGCAGAGAGTGTCATGTTATTTAAAAATGGGATTCATTCTTCTGTGGAGTCAGTGCTCTAGGTCCCCTCTGTCATCCTGAAGTAGCCCCTGTAAATAATGAGAACTCCCTGTCAGAAAAGGAGAGGGTTTCAGTCAAAAGCCTTTCCATTATTCATGTCTTCCTAGTTTTGAGTAAATGTGTAGTCATTTAAAGGACTGAATATTGAATTTTTCTGTTGCAAACATACTGGCCCATCTTCTACCTGAGAAGTTAGGAAATAGCTCATAACTATAGTCATTGTGGAGCTTCCCCGGTGCCTGAATGGTAAAAAATCTGCTTGCCAGTGCAGGAGATGCGGGTTTGATGCTTGAGTCGGGAAGATCCCCTGAAAGAGGAAATGGCAACCCACTCCAGTATTCTTGCCTGGAGAATCCCGTGGACAGAGGAGCCTGGTGGGCTGTGGTTCATGGGGGTCACAAAGAGTTGGGTATGACTGAAGAACTAAACACTAGCCATAGTTATTGTAGTCATTCAGATATACTTTTACTATTTGTTACTTTGAGAACTGACTTACTGAGGTATGTAATATACTGAATTCTTTGTTGTTTTAATAAACTTTGAGTTTTGGAGTAATTTTGTGTTACGGTTCACTCTTGGTATTTCTTGACAAATGTGTCGTGACATGTGTCCACTATTACTGTATCGTGCAGAATTGTCAGACTGCGCCAAACATCCCTGTGTTCCACCCAGTCATCTTTCCCCCTGTCTCTGATCTTTGCAATGTCTCCGTAGTTTTGCCATTTCCGGAATGTTATGTACTTGGATTTATTGAAGAAAACATGACACTTCTTAAAGCATGGTTTAGCTGATTTTACTCAGGGAAGTACTTTGAAGGACTTTTGCCATAGTGGGGAGAGACTGGGCTCACATCCACCTACAGGAGGGAAGAGGGGGGTAGTTTGTAGTCCAGGAGTGAGGGGGTGGGGAGCACATGAGAGGAAGCATCAGAGGTGAGAGGGGTTCTGGCTGCACTGACCTCACAAGATATCTCCTAAGAAGAGACGTCACCTCGGTAAGGGTCCAGCAACTCAGCAGGATTCTTGCTAGAATGCAGAGAGTTGATGTCTAGTCTGCACAGAGAATTCAGAGGAGTCTGACTCAAGTTTGGTCAAGGAGAGAGTTTTTGTGAGAATCACAGTCTGCAGCCTTCTCAGATGGGCTTCTTCCACATAGTCTTATATGTATCTGAAGTTCCTCCACGTCTTTTTATGGCTTGACAGCTCATTTCTTTTTATCACTGAGTAATATTTCACTGGGGCTTCCCTGCTGGCTCAGACTTCCCTGGTGATTCAGACAGTAAAGCGTCTGTCTACAATGTGGGAGACCCGGGTTCGATCCCTGGGTTGGGAAGATCCCCTGGAGAAGGAAATAGCAATCCACTCCAGGACTATTGCCTGGAAAATTCCATGGACAGAGGAGCCTGGTAGGCTACAGTCTATGGGGTCGCAAAGAGTTGTACACGGCTGAGCGACTTTACTTCACTTCCCTGCTGGCTCAGTTGTAAAGAATCTGTCTGCCAGTGCAGGAGACGCAGGTTGGATTGGAAATATCCCCTGGAGAAGGAAATGGCAACCCATTCTAGTATTCTTGTCTGGGAAAATCTCATGGACAGAGTAGCCTGGCAGGTCTCAGTGAGTCAGACACAACTCAGGAACTAAACAACAATCAATAATACTCCATTATTTGGATGGACCATAGTTGATTTACCCATCACCTACTGATGGGCAGCTGGATGACTCCCAAATCTTGGCAGTTATGAATGAAGCCACTATAAACATCTGTGTTTCAGGTTCCAAGAATGATTTTATATTTATGGAAAAGCTGCAAAGATAGTGCAAAGCATTCCAAATATCCCCCACTCAGTTTTCTAAGTGCTAACATCTTGCCTGACAAGGGACATGTGTCAGAAGTAAGAGTTGGTTAGTGGTAGACTATTGACTAACTTCACTTTGTTGCTGTTGTTATTTAGTCACTCAGTCGTGTCTGACTCTTTGTGACCCTGTGGACTGTAGCCCACCAGGCTTCTCTGTTCATGGAATTTCCCAGGCAAGAATACAGAAGTGGGTTACCATTTCCTCCTCCAGGGGATCTTCTCAGCCCAGGGATCAAACCCATGCCTCGTGTATTGGCAGGCAGATTCTTTACCTCTGAGTCACCAGGGAAGCCCCAGACTTCACTTGGATTTCTCTAGTTTTCATATTTGAGGATTCAGTCCAGGATACCATTTCAGTTTGAGTGTGTCACAGTCATTAAGTATGTTCAGAAAATTCAGCTTATCCTGAGAAAATGGATGTAATGATGTCAGCTATAAGAATCTGGTGTTACTCAACCGATGAACAGAAGATGAGATGGTTGGATGGCATCACTGACTCAGTGGACATGAGGTTGAGTAAACTACGGAAGTTGGCGATGAACGGGGGGCCTGGTGTGCTGCAATCCATGGGGTCGTAAAGAGTCGGACACGACTGAGTGACTGAACTGAACATATTTAATTATGATATGGTTATTTTATGTAGGTTTTGGAAAGCTTTTGTTGTTTTAAGCAAAGCATACAGAGTTCCCACTGTGCAAAATTAAGATTTGCTTGATAAGGTCAAGCATTTGGTCATTTCTAAACAAAATACTAAAGCTTGTTGAAGGAAGGTCATCTTAAGGTTTTTTCAAGACCCCAGAGACAGCCAGTTGCCGACTTGTTTTTTAAAACCTTTTATTTTGTATTGGAGTATAGCTGCTTAACAATGTTGTGATAGTTTCAGGTGAACAACAAAGGGACTCAGCCATACATATACATGTATCCATTCTCCCCTAAACTCCCCTCTCATCCAGGCTGCCACATGATATTGAGCAGAGTTCCCAGTGCTCTACAGTAAATCCTTGTTGGTTAACCATTTTAAGTATAGCAGTATGTACATGTCCATCCCACGCTCCCTAACTATCCCTTCCCCCAGCCTTTCCCCTGGCCACCATAAGTTTTTTCTCTAAGTCTCTGAGTCTGTTTCTGTTTTGTAAGATTCATCTGTATCATGTCCTTTTAGATTCCATGTGTAGGGGATGCCATACAAGTTCCCCTTCTCTGTCTGACTTCCCTCAGTCAGTACGACGATCTCTAGGTCCATCCCTGTTGCTGCAAATGGCATTGCTTCATTCTTTTCGATGGTTGCCAAGCTGTAATAAAAGCTGTCAGGGTGTAGTTTTCCAAGTGGATGCAGCGGTGTTTGGCCAGGGCTCTAATGACTCTCTTCAAATGTTTTGCTGGCAGAAGTACTCCATGAAAGATGACAGAGGAGGTCATCGTCATAGCCAAGTGGGACTACACGGCCCAGCAGGATCAGGAGCTGGACATCAAGAAGAACGAGCGCCTGTGGCTACTGGACGACTCCAAGACGTGGTGGCGGGTGCGCAACGCAGCCAACCGGACAGGCTATGTGCCGTCCAACTACGTGGAGAGGAAAAACAGCCTGAAGAAGGGTTCGCTGGTGAAGAACATCAAGGACACACTCGGTGAGTGGCAGGCATAGCGGGCCCCTGGGCTGGACCCCAGCCTAGCCCAGCCCAGCCCAGCCTGGGCACTCTCAGGGCAAGGGGTGGGGGGATGTCATTTTCATTTGTGTTTGAGGGAAAAAAGGCATCTTTCTATTTGTCTTTTTTAAAAGTCTCTGGACTTCGAGATGCAGTGCAGAAATAGCCTGTTTGTCATTTCCTCGAGATGTTCAAGTTTGGAGGCTTCTGTAAGCTGACCCTTCCATGTGTTTTGAACCTCTACCTCCCCCCACCCTGCACATCTCAGTCTCCTGGCATCAGTGTTCTGGAGGGGCCTGAGATGGGAATTAGCCCCTCCAGGCACGTCCACAGCTCCACCCGGGTCATTCCATCCAGTCTTTTCTCCCACAAAATCCTGTGCATGGGACCTTTGTGAGGAGAGGAGGAGATAGTGAAAAGCACCTGGAACCTGGTGAATTGTTTCCGCCTGTTGAATTGGCGGCATTTCATACCACAGTTGCACACAGTGGCAGCTAAGGTGGGGACTCGGAGGGGGTGGTATCATGCCGAGGCTGCTGGGGTGACTCACAGGGGCCCAGCTGGGCACCTGGCTTTCTTCCCATGCGCCTGTCCCCTTCCCTGGTGTCTGGAAATGAGAGAGGCCATCTGGGTCCACTGGAGTTGATGGTATCCGGTCTCGCCTTCGTGTGGGCATCAGGCTTTCTTGCAGTAGTCACGGCTGCAGAGGAGGTCAGAGTTACTTCCTGAAGGTCAGGTCCGTGATGTCTCCTTCCATGAGCACCATACAGTGACCCCTGAGACCACTGGCTGTCACGGGAGAGTTTGCTCTCGAAATAGGTCAGTGTTATCACCCACGTTGCATGTCCTTGAAGTTTTCCTTTTTATTTCTAACCTGAGAATTAGTTTCATTTGAGGGAGGGGAACAGGTAGGGAAACTGAAAGGAAAATTAAGCTCTGAGTGTGATGAGTGTTGCAAAATATTCATCTTTCATTTTCTGTAATCTTGAAGAGTCCACTGACTTTCTTTGAAACCATACGAAGCCTTCACCCACTGGAGAGTAATTTTGTGTCATGGGTTAGGTTATTTCCATGTCTCTGAAAGAGAAATGAGACACTGGCCTGCGTGTGGATCACATCAGCTACTGTAGAGTCTGCCCGACGGAGAAATTCTGCTTTTCATGAGCAATCTGATTCTTTTCCATGAAAGTGACACCCGTTTTGTCTTTTTTTCCAAGCTTGTCACTTGAAAGAAACACTGTTGTCCTGTGCGTATAACTCTCCATTAACTGTGATCTAGAATTTCAGAAAGTATGACTAGGTAAATACTTCAGGAGTGCCCTGAACTTAGTTTTATTTCTTCTTTTCCTCATCCACTCAAGTCCCTTTTTTTTTTTTTGAGATGCTCAACATTTTTGATTTGTTTTGTCTTCTTTCTAATCCTTTTTAAAAAATATATTCTCAAGATTCTAGTAAAGAATGATGTTATTTAGTCACTAAGTCGTGTTTGACTCTTTGTGACCCCCATGGACTGTAGCCTGCCCGGCTCCTCTGTCCATGGGATTTTCCAGGCAAGAATACTGGAGTGGGTTGCCTTTTCCTCCTCCAGGGAATCTTCCTGACCCAGGGATCAAACTTGCATCTCCTGCATTTGCAGGTGGATTCTTTACCGCTGAGCCATCAGGGAAGTGCAATAAAGAATGAAACACCCAGAAACGGGATGGATTGCTGGGGAGTGAAATAAGGTGAAGGTAGCCCTCCAAGTTACCCACAAATCCCCTTGAACAGCTTGTCCTTCCTCCCTTCAGCTTTTAGAACAAGAAGACAGCTGAGCTGTGAAGCACATTTGTGCTCAGGTTCAATTTTTCACGAGCTGTGGTCAGTCTCTGGGACTCCCAGGACTCAGGGGGCATCACTCAGCCAGCTTGTCCACGTGTGGAGTGCCAGGCTTTCTCCCCCACCCCAACAGATGGCCACCCAGCTCTGCAGGCTCATGTCTCCTTCCATGGAGCCAGCCAGTTCCATTTTGGGAGAACACAGATTGCTAGAAAGCTCTTCCTTAAATAGAATCAACATTCACTCCTCTATAACTCTCTCCGCGCAGCTCTCCTTGGCACTTGAGAGCTGTGCTGGAGAACTGTGTTTCTTTTCTGGGGACTGACCACCCTTCTCCACCTTTCCTCCCCCGTCAGGCCTTGGAAATGTTTGCACCAACCGTTATTTACTGTAAAAACACCAACAAAGTTATATTCTGAACATCCATATCAATCCACAGCAGTTAATATTTATAGTAAGCAGTGGTCCTCAACCTTTTTGGCACCAGGGACTGTTTTCGTGGAAGACAATTTTTCCACAGACTGGAGGGGAGAGGATGGTTCCAGGATGATTCAAACACATTACATTTATTGTGCACTTTATTTCTATCATTCTTACATCATCTCCACCTCAGATCATTAGGCATTAGATACCAGAGATTAGGGACCCCTGCTCTAAAGGCTCATGGGGTTCAGTATTCTCATCGCCTGGGAGAAACTCCCCCCTTCGTGGCTGGTCTTTCTTGCTTTGATGTGTTTACCCTGCTCACCCAAAGCCTTGCTTTTCTTGGACAAAGAGACCTTGTCTTGGCTTGAGTCCTCCATCAGCCCCTCAAGCAGCGTCCCTGAAAAGGGAGGCGCCCGACAAGAGGCACCGTGGTGGAGTGACTTACCTCTCCATCATCAGACCTGACATGGCATCAGTTTTGAGAAGGAAGGTGCCAAGACTTTCCCCATCCTCTCCTGCCTCCCGCTGGTCTTTGGAGCTAAGCCTTCCAAGGCTTCTGGTTTAACTCGCTGTGACCTGCGTGCTGTCGGAATTCCAGTGTGATCCTAGATGGATTACGGAGCCAGTGGATTTTCTCTCCACCGTGCATCAGAAATAGTGAAAACGGGCTCAGAAACCACACCACATGTGTGAACCTTCTAATAGCTACTCAGGACATCATCCATGTTTGTGATTCTCTTGCTATGGTTAAAGCCAGATTAAGATTTCCCTGGCAAACACCTGGCTTGGGACAAAACAGCACAGACTTCCCAGCAAAGTCCCTGTGTACCACATGCGTGGTGACATCTCTAGTTGCAGACAACTGTGATCCACAGAGCCTCTCTGGCCTTTTTACATTCCTGCACTGGATTGAGGTTGGTCACCAGTTTAATTCAATCACTTCTCATCCTTTGTTGGGCAGAAAGCAGTGCGTGTAGGCATGCTCAGTCGTGTCCGGTCTTTGCGACCCCATGGACTGTAGCCCACCAGGCTCCTCTGTCCATGGCATTTTCCAGGCAAGAACACTAGGTTGCCATGCCCTCCTTCAGGGGATCTTCCCGACCCAGGGATCAAACCTGAGTCTCTTCTGTCTCCTTCATTGGCAGGCAGACTCTTTCCCACTAGTGCCACTTGGGAAGCCCCTAGACAAAAAGCAGAGCCTTCCCCCCGAAGAGCTCTCTGTTAGGAAACAGATAACATTCTTTCTTTTCTTTTAATAATTTATAATGAAGTAAAACAACATGAGCACTTCTTTGCATACAGGCAGTGCATTGATGCATACACGCAACCATAGATCTCTCATATTCAGCTCATGATCATGAACAGTCAAAGAGAACTTTTCTGCTAATAACAAGGAGCCGTCCTTATGAATTGCTTCTCCTGGCAGAGTGCAGGTAATATTTTAAAGGTTCAGCACATCCCTGGGCTCCGACCTGGCCTTGGTATTTCCATGACCTGACTCATAAAACCATGCAGGTGAGGTGTTATCAAGCCATGTGCTAAATCTTCTTAGCTGGGGAGGTATTTTCTCGAAGAGCTATCTTTCTTGCTACTTCTCGACAGCAGCTGGACCCTGCTGCAGCCCCAAAGGTTAGCTGTCTTCTCAGTGGTCACCTTAGGCCCAGGTACTGACCAGGCTGCCTAGAGAACCACGGCTCCATTATAACCTGTTAGTAGCCACCAGTGGAGGGTTGGCTCCAAGGCCCACATGTCCACTGCTGACTGCCTACCATAGTGTCTTGAACCAGCAGTGGGCTGCCACCAGGGCTGTTCCTTAGCCTTGGCCTCTATGTGACCTGACCTGAGGCCAGTTAGTCACCTGCCAGCGGTTAGCACCAAGACTCCACCTTTCTGAGTTCATGCCAGACCCGGGAGCAGAGAGAGGCTGCTGAAAGACCACTGCTCACTCTCTGAAGTACACCTTGTGCTGTCTGGGTTGAGGCTTGTGGTTGGAGAGGGACTGGTCCTGGGAGTGAAATTCCCCAGGTTCCTCAAAGCATATCCATGTGGGGTTGACTGAGCGACTTACTTCTGTAAGAAAAGGCACAGATGGGACAACTTGGGATTTTTTTTTTAACTTTATTTTTTATTGGAGCATAACAGATTAACAATGTTGTGGTAGTTTCAGGTGAAGAGCAATGGGACCCAGTCGTGCATATACATGTATCCATTCTCCTCCTAACTCTCCTCCCATCCAGGCTGCCACATAACATTGAGTGGAGTTCCCTGTGCTGTATGTAGGTAAATTTGCTTGTTTGTTTGCTTGTTTTTAACCAACTCGAATATCAGGATTTAACTGGGTGGGCGTTTGACAGGACTTTATAGCAAAGATAAGCAGCTAGGATGTTAAAAGGAAATTCTAGTGGTATGCGGTTCTCTATTTTAGAGATGAAAAACCAGGGTCTTATTCATAAAGCTTGCGGGGCGTGTGAGTATGACAGTGAACACCCTGCTTTTGATGGCAGGGTTGTGTTGAGGAGGAGGCTGTCTTTGTGTGTGGAGATGCACACCAGGTATTGAGGTAATGGGACAGGACACTGGCAGCTTGCACTCAGAGAGCTCAGGGAAACACATCCTTTGTGCTGTTCTTACAACTTGACCAAACGTTAAACCAAATGGGCAGACATCAAGTGGCTGAGGTTCTATTCTTGGGTCCGGAAGATCCCTGGAGAAGGAAATGGCAGCTCACTTCAGTATTCTTGCCTGGAAAATCCCATGAACAGAGGAACCTGGAAAGCTGCAGTCCATGGGTCGTGAGGGTGAGTCGGACATGACTGAGTGACTAAACCACCATCACCATTCAGAGATCAGAGGATCACCGAGCATCTGCTGAGATCAGACCTGAAAACGAGGCTGCCACTGGGCGTGAACGTGCCAACTGAGTCTTCCCCAGAATGTCCCCAGGCCGTAGCTCAGAACTTTCTGTAATCATCCAGCAGTCCTTTCTGGGTCTGTGTCAGGCAGGGGAGGGAATCTTGCTTCTTGCTGGACCAGTCCAGGCTGCTTCAGCCAGTTCAATAAGCACGTCTTTGTTACAACAGAAACAGGAGAGAAAGATGGTCAGAAAGCACCTCAGGGCCCCACCTCTGTGGGGCCCTGGGGTGCCCTTTCAGGCCCCGCAGGTCTGTAGGTCTCTGCTGTGGTCACAAGCATCCTTGGCAGGTCTGAGCAAGGCAGGCAGCAGGCAATCTGTCCAGATGAGCCCAGGGCAAGGAATGCCACGGTCCATGATTATCTCAGGCTGAGCTGGAGTTGTCTCTTCCTCTCTCTGTCCCTTGGAAGTCCCTCTAAGCTCCTTGGTTCCTGCTGAGTCACCTCTGGGAACAATAGCCAAAGGCTTTGAAATGGGTGTCGACGTGTGCACGGCAAGAGTGGAGCCCAGCGGGATGGAAGAAAGCGTAGCACTCAGCCCTTGGGTCTTGGGCGTGAGTGGACCAGAGGAGCAACTCTGGCCTGGACGCGTGGGGCTCGTTGGAACAGTGGTGCTGTCCCCCGTGGGCCACTGCAAAGGACTGGACAGCACCCCTCGGCTCCTCTTTTATCCTTCTGGAAGCATTGGTGCATCCAGTCACTCCTGGCCCCACCTGCAAGGCTGTGTTGGTTTTCTCCCACCTGTGCTGTCCCCTGGGACTGTAGAGGACTAGCTACTTCGTGAGCATCCTTTACTCTTGGCCCCGAGGGACTCACTTATCAATAACTCAACCGGTTCCTTTAATGTTGAGGGGAGCAGGAGCTGTTAATGAAAATGATTGAGAAGCCAAATGTCCCAGGAGTACACCTCTTCCTCTTTTGTAAATTGATTTCCATTTTGGCAGCAGTCTCTTTGGCAGCAAGCACATTCTCTTGTCTTTGCCATTCACAGGCTTTTGGTATGACACGATTTCTGCATTCAGGTAGCCCTCAGAATTGTCATCTCTTTGAAATGCCTGTCTTTTATCAAACTGTTCATTGAAGGAAGGCATACTTATTTTAAAAGTTTTTGGAAAATAGGATAAAACAGAAATCACCTGTAATCTTATCACCCAGAAGTAATGACTGTTGGCATTTGCATCTGTTTGCTCAGTACACACGTAGAATCAAAATAAGATTGCGGAGGGGACTTGCGGAGGGGAGTCAGTACCTGCTGTCACCAGGCAGTTGGTGCTCAAGTATCTGCCCTTTCTGCCAAAGCCTGTTTCAACACATACTGGAAAGGAGGTTTACTATATGGGTTTGGTCCATGCCTCCTTGCTTGGTCAGTGGTCAGGATGCTCAGTGTTTTTGTATTTTCTATAAACAACCTAAGAGGAGAAGCTGATTCTTTACATTTGTCTTATAAGTAGTTTGGTTTTCTAGGTTGAATGTCCATAAAGGATAAGAAAATTACTGATAGTCTTTCTACATGTCACTTAAACATAACTTCCTAAATGAAGTCACCATCTAAGGATCCAGTACAAAAAAGTACCTTTTTTTTTTTTTTTTCATTTCAAAAAAGTACAAAACCAAACCACTCCCCTGATGCTGAAGCTATACTACTTTGGCCACCTGATGCAAAAAGCCAACTCATTGGAAAAGACCCTTAATCTGGGGAAGATTGAAGGCAAAAGGAGAAGAGGGTGACAGAGGATGAGATAGTTGGATGGCATCACAGACTCAATGCACATGAGTTTGAGCAAGCTCCAGGAGATGGTGAAGGACAGGGGAGCCTGGCGTGCTGCTGTTCATGGGGTCACAAAAAGTTAGACATGACCGAGGGACTGGACAACAACAAACCACCCCCTAAGTTTGTATGTGGTGTGTGCAAAGAATATTGAGAGATCTCAGTTTGATTTTAAACATCCAGCTTCTCCAGTTGTCATCTCTTTACCACGTTATAGCAAGGACTCTGGGTTTGCAGAGCCACTTTTAACACTTGAGGCTCACCTCCTCAGTCTCTGCTATAATCTATACAGTTGTACGAACCTGAATTACATACACCGTGCCGTAATTTAGAACTCTCCAGCTCTCTGTCTCACGAGATCATTCACAGTACAGACGACCTGCCAAATGCGGTGCCCACAGACAGCGGAGACGTCTACAGAAACTGTGGTGCCAGCACCCAAAATAAACTTGGATCTGTTTCCGTATATCGTGAGCGTCCAAGTATTTAGAACAAAAAATGTAAAACAACTCACAACAGATCAGTGGGTGGATAATTAGAGAGAAAATAGAGACAGATTGTTCAGAAGAATGCTAATGGGAGAAAAGCCAGGAGGGGCCATGGGAAGGAGGAGGGGCTGCCCCCTCGAGAAGCCGGGGAGAAGCAGGTGTGCGGTGACTTGGGGGTTGTGAAACCAGATGCGTCATCCCCTGGCCCCTTGTGCCCCAAGGAAGGACGAGGACAGCAGGTAAGGTATTTCCCAGTTTCCTTCCCAGCAACTGGCACCTGCTTCTTATTAAAATAATCATTTTTCTACAGAACACCCTTTCTTGACTCAAGTTACTCAAGTGGGAGCCTTCAGTTTTAGAAGGAACGTGGACTAAAAATGTTGAGAGTTTAAGTAAAGCCTTCTTGCCGTGTTTCTAACTGTGCTTCTCCATATGGCCTGGCTCATTTTTAGACCCCATGCATATGTCTCAGACGTTCCTGTCCCCAATTACACATTCACGCCTGTCCCCGGGGACTAGTGTGGGTGCGGGGGACATTGTTCAGGGCGGGTACCATGGAGCTGACTGCAGAGCCCCTCAGGCTGCTGGCCAAGCAGGCTCCTTCTCTCCTGCACCCACCCCCCACCCTTTGCCCACTACTGCTCTATGTATAGGAGGGCAGGTGGGCATCTGGAGGGCTCCTATTGACCTGAGCTGGCCAGGGTCTGACTGTCAAGCATCAGTGATTTGGGGCAGGCTGGATGTTCCTTTGCTCCTCACTGAGCACTTGTTCATGTCATCTTTGTCTCCAAGTCGTTCCCTGATCTCTCCAGGCTGCTGTTGCTTTCTCTCAACTCTCAGCTTCCTTTCTCTGCTTCTGAACTCATGGATTCTGTGAGCGTCCGGATTGTCCCAGTGGTTCTCACAGCTAGGAAGCTTCTGGAGGTCACGTCTTGGGGAGTGTTCAAGCTGGGGCTGTGCCTACATTTCCTCCTGGAAGCCAGCTGTCCTGGGGTAGCTGTTGGCAGGGAACCTTCATCTATTTTGTAGTTTTGATTTTTAAGGAGCAAAACAGTTGAGGGTCTGACTTGGGAAATTTACAAGTGGGCATTTATAGTTGAGCGTGAATTGGTGGTGCAGTGGTTGGGGTGTCTTTCTGCACTGATGTGAGGTAATGGTCCTATCATATTAGCCCATGTGCTCAGCCAAACTCTAGTGACAAGAGTTAGCTGTAGGAACCAGATAGACCACTTACAGTTCTTCTGTGGTTGTTTCTTGTAGCCTAGTGTGTACAGTTGAGTTTGAAAAGTGAGGTTCATTTGACAGCTTGGTGTCTCTGTAGAATCCTTGCAAGACCCTGGAGATGACCTGGCCCAGAGCTCTTCTGTGACAATCAGGCAGGTTGACATACTTGTCCAGGGTAACAAAGCGCTTCACGGCACAGCTGGGAGCAGCCCCGGGCCAGGGTGGGTGGCGGGAATTGCGGTCTGGAGCCCAGCCCCTTAAGACCCCTCTTGGAGCCTGCATGTGTGTCACCAGCGTATGCCTCGTCCAGAGTGGCATGTTGTCCTAGAGCCTTGGGAGATAGGGCGTCTCTTTTACTCTCTCCCTGAAGGCCCACTTTGCACTGAGGAGCATCTTCTCCTGGGACACTTCAGAGGGGCCCTCGTGTCTCAGCAGCTCCCAACCCAGCAGGCAGGACTGGTCAGCTGTGCACCCCCCACCCACCCAGTCCCACAGGAGCATTTGAGGGAAAAACAGACACATGCACGTCTCTGGAGAAAGCACCATCTGTTGTTTTCTCCGCTGGACCTTTGTCCTCACCCAGAAAGAAAAACAATGTATGGACTGATAATAGCAGTAAACGCCACAGCCACAGTTGTACAATTCCTGCTGTGCGCTGGACACTGCACACGTCCTTTCCTCAGGCTTCGGACCCTCACGATTGCCCCACCCACCTCCGCAGGGCCACTGACATCCTCGTGCTACAGATGCAGAAATCCAGTAGAGAGAGTGCAGAACCGCCAGGCCACAAGCCAGTGGGGCAGGAGCCGAGCTCGGAGCCTGGTCAGAACTGGGGTTCAGTTGTCTGCCAGCCATTTACCCCACAAATGTGTTGACCCTGTGTGCACTCTGTTCTTCGTTATTGTATTTCATTTTACTGAGCAGGTGTGGCTCAAAAAGTTGCTCTTGTGAGCCTCTGCCAGTGACAGACGCTAAATGATGCTTCAGAAGGTCATAGTGAATGCTTGCCACCTCCCAACCACCGCCCTACTCCCCCAGGCACATCACATTCAGAGATGCCTGTGCTGATGGATTGGGTATATGTGTTGAGAGGTACTAAATATGTATTTTTAATTACAATTTATAATGAAAACCTTTCAAAAATTCTTTTCCCTGGCATCTGTGCTACCATTTGACTTTCACATTTGGTAGAAAATCCTATACTTCTGAACCAGTTTTTTTTTCAGGCTTACACGTTCAGTTATGTTATTTGCCTGCCTGCTCACGGGGGAACGGGCTCTCTTAGGAGTGGGAATGGAAGTTCTGCTTCTGGACTCGTGGATCCACGTGATGGTGTGCTCTGCCCTGACACGTCTCCCTCTGTGCCAGCTCCTGGCAAGTCTGCCTGCGGGAAAGGGGGCCATATGGGCACATGGATGGTGACTTGCTGCTTTGTCCCGTCAGCCCGACCCAGGCCATGTGGGTTTGCCACAGGGATGGGAGGTCCTATCCATCCGACATCCATCCGTTTCTCCTTCCCCCCTCCGGTCCTAGACGTCCCCTCCCTGAACTTGGGGCTCCGTATGGCATATAATAGCACGTTTCATTGCAGGGTAAGGTGTAAGCCTAAGGTACACATGCCTAGGAATAAAAAAAGTAAAACCTCCTGGGTTTACTGCAAGTTGGGAGAGTGGGGACACAGGTGGGTGGATCAGGAAATGGTGCCCTCAGGTTCTGGGGACATAGCCTGGCTAGAGTAGGGCCTCCTGCCCTGGCCGTGGAGTTGCTGGCTTACAGACATGTGGTGCCTGGTCAGGGGAGGATCTCATATGGAGGGGTCAGCAGTGCATACTCGGGGGTGGGGGGCAGGGGTGGGTATCAGGCTGCTCCTAATTAACTTGAGCTTTCCTGGCATCCCAGGTGTGTATCCCTGGAGAGATCAGTCCGCAAGGACTGATGAGGCAGACAGACTTGTGATGGTGAGAGAGAAAATGGAGCTTGTGAACCCGGCAAACATTAGTTGAATGCCTGCCCTGAGCCAGGCCCCAGGCCCCGGGAAGATGATGCAGCAAAGGGAGAGGGCACTGGGCAGGTGGGTGTGTGCGCCGCAGGCCTGGGGGCCCCCGTCACCCATGAGAAGGACCTCACAGTGCTTATGGTGTTGCTGATGGGTCTGGTGCTGAGCACATCCGGGGATCAATCCCTGTTTTCCTCTGGAGGGAAGGCATCTAGCGAGTGAGTGACAGTGGTGCTGAGCTGTGTCTGGGACAGAGAATGCCAGCCTGGGTGGGTCCACTCTGGAAGCCAGCACCCAGCTCCCCCTGGTCCAGCCCATCATGACACCTCTTATTCCTTGGATCTCCCCACCGGACAGGGGAGTAGGAACGAAGGCAGCTCTCAGGACCAAGCTGTCTGTGTGCCGTTTAGCTCCTCAGTCATGCCTGACTCTGCAACTCCACGCACTGTAGCCTGCCGGGTTCCTCTGTCTGTGGAATTTCCCAGGGAAGAATACTGGGTGGGTTGCCATTTCTTCTTCTAGGGGACCTTCCCAACCCAGGAATCTAACCCTAAGTCTCCTGCATTGGCAGGTGGGTTCTTTACCACTGAGCCACCAGGGAAGCCCAAACTGTCTTTACTGCAGGGAATTAAGGGAGAAAGAAGTACAAGCTTCCATAGATGTGCACTGGTGACCTTTCGGGAAAAAAAATAAAGATTTGCTAGTGGCCACAGTTTCCCTACTGTGGAAGCTCCCATGCTGGTGTAGCTTGGAGGCATGGTAGGCAAATGGCCACCTCTCAGGAAAGCCCAAGAAGCACAGCCAACCCCGCAGTCCAGGGGCATGTCCCCAACTCGGGCATCGTGCCTTCCTCCCTAGGCTCACTTCTACAAGGTTGCAGAATTCTGTGCATTTTAAGCAGGTTAAATCATTTTATCCTAGGGCTTTTCCAGCTGTATTCCTCAGGCACAGGAAGTGATGTTTCAGGTGGCAGCTTGGCCCTGACTCACATATGTAACTGAAGAAGTTCTGTGTTTAATGCACTCTGACATCTTCTGTTTTGTTTCCTTTTAAAAAGAAGACGGTGCATACATACAGGCTGCTCAGACCCCCTTAAACTGATTTTCTGATCCACTTGTGGGTTTGCCACCAGAATATGAAAAATTCTGCCTTAAATTTACTGCATGCACTGTTTTTTCTAAGTCACTCATCACTGCTTGTGTGAAATCTGTGCAGTTTTGAAAAAAGGGAAGGAAGGAGAAAGGTACGGGTTTCTCCCCAGGGTTGCTGCTCTGTTGCCACCCTGGGAGGGTGCTGAGTGTCCCCAGAGTGGAGGACAGGTGGTGGCCGGCAGAGCAGGACAGGCTTGAGGGGTCTGAGAGCTAGGGAGGGTCTTCAAGGTCCTTTGGTCCAATTTCCCGCCCACAACACAGAAGATACCTCTGTCCTGGTGCAGAAGATATTTTTATACGGATGCCTTTTTGTTTATTTTGTTTTCCTCCTAGTGGCATATGGCTGCTCTCATCATTTTCACTGTTACATCATTACACTGTTTTATCCTCATGGTTCAGAGAAGGCAATGGCACCCCACTCCAGTACTCTTGCCTAGAAAATCCCATGGACGGAGGAGCCTGGTAGGCTGCAGTCCATGGGGTTGCTAAGAGTCGGACACGACTGAGCGACTTCACTTTCACTTTTCACTTCCATGCATTGGAGAAGGAAATGGCAACCCACTCCAGTGTTCTTGCCTGGAGAATCCCAGGGACGGGGGAGCCTGGTGGGCTGCCGTCTATGGGGTCGCACAGAGTTGGACACGACTGAAGCGACTTAGCAGCAGCATCCTCATGGTTTGCTGGTGCTCTGGCTTTTTTTTTTTTTTTTTTCAGGAAAGCAGAGATCAGATATGGTAATTCCCAGCTTTCAAGCATTTGGCCGCTGTTACCTCTGTTGGTGACTGGCTGGTCACCAGCCAGGGGTTAAGTCCGGGGGCCAAGTCCCTTCTGCATCAGTGTGCACGCGCTGCCCTTTGGCTAGGGCCCTGCGTGGAGCCCTTGCGGGGTCCCACTCCGCTGAACCTGGTCCCTGTGCTGAGCTTTGCTGTTTCTCCACAGGCCTCGGAAGGACCCGCCGGAAGACGAGCGCACGCGATGCCTCCCCCACGCCCAGCACGGACGCCGAGTTCCCCGCCAATGGGGGCGGCGCCGACCGCATCTACGACCTCAGCATCCCCGCCGTGGTCAAGTTCGCGTATGCAGCAGAGCGAGAGGACGAGCTGTCGCTGGTGAAGGGCTCGCGTGTCACCGTCATGGAAAAGTGCAGCGACGGCTGGTGGCGGGGCAGCTACAACGGCCAGGTGGGCTGGTTCCCGTCCAACTATGTGCTGGAGGAGCTGGACGAGGCAGCCGGCGATGCGCCCGGGGGCTCAAGCCTGCGGCCCGGTGCCACGCTCAGCAATGGGCAGGGCGCGCGGGCGCTGCAGGTGGTGCAAACGCTGTACCCTTTCAGCTCAGTCACCGAGGAGGAGCTCAACTTCGACAAGGGCGAGACCATGGAGGTGATCGAGAAGCCCGAGAACGACCCCGAGTGGTGGCGCTGCCGCAATGCGCGTGGCCAGGTCGGCCTGGTGCCCAAGAACTATGTGGTGGTGCTGAGCGAGGGCCCGGCCCCGCATGCTGGCTCCGGACCCGCGGGGCCTGCTCGTGCCGGCCGGTTCGCAGGCCGCGAGTGGTACTACGGGAACGTGACTCGCCACCAGGCCGAGTGCGCACTCAATGCGCGGGGCGTTCAGGGCGACTTCCTTGTGCGTGACAGCGAGTCCTCGGTGAGTGCAAGATGGGGTGGGTGGGCAGAGGGGTATGCATGTGTATGTGTCTGGATGTGCACGTATTTGGGCATCTCTGTGTGTGCACCAGGCGTACAGGGCGACTTCTTCCTGCCTAACAGCGAGTCCTCAGTGAGTACAGGGTTGGATGGGTGGAGAGGTGTGCATGTATGCACATGTGTGTGTGTCTGTGCATGTGTGTGTGCACCTCTGTATGTGTGTACCAGGTGTGCAGGGCGACTTTCTCATCAAGATGAGTGTGGGGCAGGATGGGTGAAGGGGTGTGTACACATGTCTGGGTGTGTACAGGTGTGCAGCTCCGTGTGTGTGCATGTGTGCAACTTCCTTGTCAGAACAGAGAGTGCTCAGTGAATGTAGGGCAGGGTGGGTGGAGAGGTGTGCATGCATGTGCACATGCGTGTGCACATCTGGGTGTGCATGTAACGCACATCTAGGTGTGTACACATGTGTGGGTATGCACAGGCTTCCTCCTCAGGGCAGAGAACCCTCGGTGGGTGGGTGGCGCACAGGAAGGAAGCAGAGAGCATGAAAGTGTGTGGAGGTATGTGAATGGCCTCAGACAGCAGGGGTATGTGGGGCTCATGTTAAGCAAGATGAACACAGATGCTCTGTACAGCCTGTGTGTGTCCTGAGGCCCCAGCCCCACCTATGCTGACATCCACTTGGACTGCCCAGCCTTGGCTGTACCTCTGCTCCGCAAGATGTGTTCTTGTAGGTGAGATGGCAAGTACGGAGTGTCTCAGCTTCTGGAGATTTTGCTGCCTCTTGAGTGGGGTCCCCCCTGTTCTGTCCTGCAGACCCCAACATCATTTTCTCCCCAGGTTTCCCTGTGTTGATGACCCAAACTTGTTTCCTGTCTGGGTCTGAGGTGCATCAGATGTTCTCAGCAAGGCAGACACCCTGTTTCTGACACAATCTTTTGTTGGTTGGTGTTTTTTTCTTTTTAAAGTGTGTAATCCTCAGTATGTCTCTGCCACAGGCACCACTGAGTTTATCTCTGAAAAGCTTTTAAAGCACTCAGGAACAGAACTAAAAAGGAAAAGGGCAATTGTTTTAAGAGAGGGGTTTGTGTGTACAAGTTGAGTCAGCGGTATGAGGCCTCTCGACTTGGAGCATACCTGTTTCCAGCACAGTTTTGGGGTCTGTGTTTCCGGTGTGTGGCCAAGTCTGTCTGGGAGAACTGGGCTGTCATTCCAGGTACCTTTTTGTGTTTTCATTGTGAAGGTACTAAGCTGGTTTTGTCAGTCCTTTTAAATATACCTGCCAGAGTGAAGCAAAAGTTTTGAGGATGGAGTCCAGTATGATCATTTTCTGTTCGTTCCTATAGACTTCAGTTTAATTATATAAATGCAAACTGTAAGACTAGTCAGCCCGTGCTATGTACTGTAATTGTCCCCTGAAAAGGTTGATACTACGATTACTAAGTGCACAGTCAAGATTCCTATTGACTGATCTAGAGGGAGTTCAAGCCCACAAAAGTGGTTTCCCTTCAGACAGAGAGGGGCAGCTGTGACGGGGTGGAAACCAGCCCCCCAGTGGTGGCAGCAGTGCGTGGTGGCGAGCACATGGGACCTAAACAGTAGCTGCATCTGAAATCTGGGCAATGAGCTTTTCTCATCCAGAGTCAGTGGTTTCTGGCAGGACATCACATTAAGTTGTTCTCACATGAAGTCTGCTCCGTGCACAGACCAGGAGGCTTCAGAGAATCAGGTCCAGAGGACTTGCAATCTCCCTGAACAGAAACTCAAAGAAAGCACCAGAAACCCCGTCACAGTAGGAGGTGATCGAGGGACAAGGATGATTCAGAGTCAAGGAGTCTCGTCCTGATTTAGGAACATTGGGTTTGAAGAGGCTTCTTAGAAAGGAGAGGGGTAAAAGCAGCCCCCCAGAGTGAAGGCAGTGCCCCCGGGTTCTTCTCTATGGGGCTGGGGAAGGGGAAAGTCTTTAGCAGGAGGCAGAGTGTCACTGGCTTAGAGAAAAACTGTGACTTGTCCATGAAACAAGCACCTACAGGCTGTGGTCACTGTCAGACCTTGGGACCAGGTCCTTTTAGAGGTAGAGGAGGGTAACTTTCTTATCTGCACTCCACTCCCAGGAACTTGAAGAAGCAGCAGTGTGACATTTGTCTCGCGTTATGAGAGGAGAAGGCCTTTTCTAAATAACTAAAGTATTGCTTGTTTATTTTAACCATTTTTGGCGGAGGGGAGCCTTTCCACATTTTGTTCCTTCTGTTTTAATTTAGAAAACTGAGCTACGACAGCTCATCGTGTGCTGGGCCAGTGGCTCTCGGGGTGGGGAAGAGGCTCTCTGGGAATTGCTTAGCTCTGCCCCTGCCAAGGCCCCGGCTCGGCCTGAAGGCTGTCAGGTGGCCCAAGGGTGTGCTGGGCTGCTTGTCTGGCTGGAATTCGCTGTTACACGTGGCGCTGTCTGCTGTGTGTGTGCCTGTCTTGTGCCAAAGAGATGCTCAGGGCCTCTCAGCTGTGCTGCTGCTCTTCTTCTGATGACAGGGCGAGCCAGCTGCGCTGTCTTCATGCTCGTAACTAGGTCTTTGCCTACCTGTCTTCTGCAACCGTGGGGAGCCGTTCAGATGGACAAGTCCATTGCTTATCCATTTTCTGCCTCCACTGCCTCTGCTTCCTGCCTGCACCTTCCCGTCTTCTTTCTGCCTGTTGTCTTTTTCCCTGTTCACTCTGGCATCTCTAAGGTGAGAGCCTACTGTTCAAAGCTGCGTGAGCCTGGAGCCCCACAGCCTGACCCGCTTCGGGGTCCTGTTTCTGCAGGACCCACAGGCATCCCCATTCAGTTTCCTTTTCCTTCCTCTAGGTCTGTGTGCTCAGGGCTCACCTTTGGTCACTGCAGAACCTGTGATTCCTCAGTAAGCATAGCTGCTTTTTTAGAATGCCTCTTCAAGATGGGTTTCATTTTTTTCAATATCCCAAACAATTTCAGTATAAATGAGCAAGCAAGATTCTTGCTTGATACTTTGCATTTTAAAATATTCCATATTTTTCTGTATTGAAAAGTGAAAAGCTCTGAGTTCTGAGAAATCTATGCTTGGGCGGGGGCCGGGGGGAAGGGTGGACATATTTCAGAACAAGCAAAGCATTGGCATATCCTACGATATCTGGGGTCAGTGATGTGTGGGTATTTCAAAGGCGTGTGTTAGACATGGTTTATCAGCCAGTGAATGGACCAGATGACCCTGCTTCAGCCCTTTTCTATCTTGCATCTCAATATCGAATTTTCTCTCTCCCCTCCTCTTGCTCTCATTCCTTGCCTCTAATTGTCATTTACCTTTAGCAGCTAAAGATGGAACAGGGTCAGTTCTTCGTATTTAATCATTATATTCCATCCATGCCTCATTAAATCTAGAAAATTCAAAATTCCTACCTGCCTTCTCATCTCATGCTCATCGTAAATCCTTATGTATTTGTTCAGACTTACTCTGTGGATACGGCTAGGAAACTGTATTACAGTGAAGAATAACCAGTAACTAAATTTCTGTGTACTCTGTAAACTGTCAGTGTTTTATTTTTTCAGTTTCTGTAGAAAGTGACAGCTTACAAACTAGGTTGAGGTCTGCAAAGCATCAGCCTGTGGTGTAGGAAGCTGTTTTTCTCTGTAAGATGTTAAAGATCCCAAAGAGATCATCTATTTCCCCATATTTTGTGTCCCTATGTTTTTGTGTCATTTATTACGAAGGGCTTTGGATGGAGTTTTATCTCTGCTGTATTATGTGTAAAAGAAGGTGAAGAGTGCTGAATCCCCTTTTTTGGAGGGAGATGCTGTAGAAAGTGAAACAGAGGGCTGCTTGTTACCTGAAACCTGAATTGTGGTGAGAGCAGAAGGAGGCGGTGCAGGCAGCTGGGCTGTACCACTGGGTGCCCTGGGGGAATCCCAGTCATGTGGCCGAGGGCGGCTCAGTGGCTCGTCCTGGTCCACGGAGGAGACCTCCCATCGCCCTCTCCTGCATTCTGCCCAGACTCTGCTCTCTCCTCCTGTGGACCTTCGCTCATATCTGGAAAACTGTAGAGTACAGCTGCCCCCATCCCCCTAGCACCCCCATCCCTGCCCAGTCTAGGCACACATGCCATTCACACCTCACTCTTCCTCCTTTCCATCTGGGAAGCCTCTGTGAGCCGTGCTCCTGGGTCCCACGACGGGGCCTGTGCTCACAGGTGTACCTGGCTTCATTCGTGGTTGTGCTGTCCCCATGGCAGCCAGGTCGGCACTGGAGTGCGTGGTGTGTCATCCTGTTGGCCGTTGAATCCCAGCACTGCATGAGACCTTAGGAAATATTCTCCACATTGACTGATGATGCAATTGTCCAGCATCTGTGTGTAGATTCAGAGTGACTGGGAGCCAGCAGCAGCCAGAGGAGGTGCCAGCATGCCCAGCCCTTTCTCTGTGCCCACTGACCCCTGGGCTTGTGAACTCAGGTCAGACTTGGTGGCCTCTAGCTCAGGATTGCTGCCACCAGAGGTCCAGACAACCTCCCTTCAGGCTGCAAGTGTAACATGAAGAGAGATGAATGTCCAGTAAATCAGTGGGAACTGAAAAACAGTTCTTTCAAACTAGAGTGCAAGTGTGAGTGTGTGCATGCTCAGTAGCTCAGTCCTGCTCAACTCTTTGCAACCTCATGGACTGTAGCCCACCAGGCTTCTCTGGGGAAATTTCCCAGGCAAGAATGCTGGAGTGGGTTGCTATTTCCTACTCCAGGGGATCTTCCCGACCCAGGGGTCAAACCTGCATCTCATCTCCTGCATTGACAGGCTGATTCTTTACCACTGAGCCACCTGAAAATTCTGTCAAATAATTCATCTGTAACAGTATTTAGAAACATTTTCATAAAACCCCCAGATCATTAGCTCCCTTGATGTAAATGTTTATTGACATACTTGCTGTTGTTTAGTCACTCAGTTGTGTCCGACTCTTTGCGACCTCATGGGCTGCAGCATGCCAGGCTTCCCTATCCTTCACCATCTCCTGGAGCATGCTCAAATTCATGTCGTTGAGTTGATGATGCCATCCAACCATCTCATTCTCTGTCACCCTCTTCTCCTCTTTTCAATCTTTCCCAGCATCAGGGTCTTTTCTAATAAGTCAGCTCTTCACTTCAGGGGCCCAAAGTATTGGAGCTTCAGTGTCAGTCCTTCCAATGAATATTCTGGGATGGTTTCCTTTAGGATTCACTGATTTGTTCTCCTTGCAGTCCAAGGGACTCTCAAGAGTCTTCTCCAGCACCAGTGTTTGAAAGCATCAGTTCTTTGATGCTCAGCCTTCTTCATGGATATATACTGCTCTCATGTAAATTCACAAGTACTTACTAGAAATGATTCCCCCCAAGAATTAAAAGCTGTAGTGGAAATTTTTAAAAAAAATGTATCTTGGGACTTCCCTAGTGGTCTAGTGTCTAAGATTCCGAGCTCACAATGTGGGGGACCCAGGTTCAATCCCTGGTCAGGGAACTAGATCCTGCATGCTGCAACTAAGACTCAGAGCAGCCAAATAAGTCAGTATTAAAAAAAAGAAAAGAAAAGAAATGAGTCTAATAAATTGTAATATGAGAAAGGTGTGCACAGCTGGCACATGTATTAATAGCACCAGTGTAAACCTTTCGTCTTTCTACTCCATTTCTTATTAGCTGTAACTGCAGAAGGACTGTGAACAGGATTGTCTCCTAGGCTGGAGGGCTCCATTTTCATTTACAGAAGAGAGGTAATTCAGGCTTTGCTCCCAGTAATCTGCTGATCACTGCAGTCAGTTAGCAAGGAGAAAAGAACATAGAAATTGCTAGGGTTTCTTTGAACTGTATCCCTTGTTTTTAACAGCACACAAACACAGGCAGACCCAGAGCGAGGGGTGGGAAGCCCGCAGCCTCAGTAGGCACACTCCGGCTCTCCCAGTGAATGTTTTCTGCCCTGATTGTGGTTTCTCGGGGACTTTCCTGGTGGCTCAGATGGTAAAGAGTCTGCCTGCAGTGTGAGAGACTCGGGTTCAATCCCTGGGTTGGGAAGATCCCCTGGAGAAGGAAATGGCAACCCACTCCAGTATTCTTGCCTGGAAAATCCCATGGACAGAGGAACCTGGCAGGTTACAGTCCATGGGGTCGCAAAGAGTCGGACATGACTTCACTTTTCTGTGGTTTCTCAGCGAGTGAAGGGGAAACACCTTGTCCGATGAGATGAGCTGAGGAACCCAGATGGAGGGAGGAAGGTTTGCATTCTGCTCTGCTCGGCTCTCCGTAAACATTTCTTTCCTGGAGGCTGGCAAGCCCACCTCTTCTCTCTACTGCCAGGAGTCTTTACTGCCTGTCCTTTGAAAACAATTCCTTCTCGACTTGCAGGAGAAATTCTGCAAGAAGTGTTTACATTTTGGTCTCAAGATGCGGGCGAGGAAAGTACTTGCCCACCAGAGATGGTGTCTGAGGCATCTCACCGCCCTCTCGGGGCCAGTGACTGGAAGCCAGTCCCACCCCAGATGCTGGGCCCCTGGGCTTCCGTCCTCTTCTCGGTGGTTGAGCCAGCAGACCCCCATCAAGTTTCTGTGACCTGCTTAGCTTCAGAGGGTCGCTGAGTCTTCCTGCCCAGCGCCCACGGCCAGTGCAGACCAGTGTGGCTTCATCCTTCACGTGACTTCCCCAAGGCTGTTGGGACAGACAAGCCTGTAAGGACCAAGACTGGTGGCCCCAACTTCTCGGGGATCCGCTCCCCACCCCCCCCACCCCCCCCCACCCCCACCTCTGGAGCAGCCCCTTTTCTTGTCAGATCCAGGAGGCTGGCTTCTTGAGAAGGGAAGAGAATCCTGGCTGTGCCACCCAGGGGGTCCCCTGCAGGGAGTATCTAGAGCAAGGTCTGACCCCTCAGGGCAGAGTCAGACAGGCTTCCCCAGCCTGGGGGTGGGCTTTGTCATGGAGCCACCTCCTCCAAGGTGCATCTTAGCATGTGAATCACTTTCCTGTCTTGTTCTCATGGCCCTGAACACTTGAAAGCACTGTGGGTGGTTCACTCAGACCTCATTTCAAACTGCATCTGAAGCCCCTGGACGGCCCTGCCCCTGAGCTGCTCATGCAGGGGGTCTGCAGTGGGGCCTGAGAATTCGCTTTTTCTGACAAGCACCCAGGTGACGCTCCTGGACTTGGGAGCACAAATTGAGACCCCCTGGCCCAGTTCATCCTCAGGCTTCCTTTAGAACTTGGTGACATGTAACAGTGCATTTTAGCACATAGATCAGAAGCACAGAGATGCTGGAATGAGAGTTCTCTGAAGGTTCGGCACCCCCTGCTTGGTATAAACTTAATTCCTCCCATGTCCTTAACTTCAAGGTTTCTGCTCAGGGGCCCACAAAATTAAAAATTACTGTCTCTGCTACAGTGACCAGTTTCACTGCTGTAATGCATATGTACAGGAGACATATCAGGAGGCTAAATTAAGGCACTTAAAAGCAAATTCAGAAAGTCAGCTGATTGTGGGGCATAAGTAAAATTGAGTCTATCACATAGTGACGCCATCTCATGCACTCCCTCCATACGATGCCGCTTTGTCTATGAACTGATTAAGAGTCTCTAAAACTAGCTCAGTGCCCGGCTGGTCCTAAACGTAAAACTGAAGTCGCCTTCTATCTTTATCAGAAGGCACAGGCTTTTGGCACAGAACGTATATGCTTCTAAAAATGAACAGATCTTGAAACTACACATTGCTTCTTGAAAACCAGAAACCCCAAGAGAGAGCTGAGCAGTCCCTAACATGTATATACTGCTGGACACAGGGCATGGTGACTGCTCGAGTCTTCACCCATCAAAACTGACTGCCACGTGACAGGGGCCAAGGGGCTGATGCTCAGGCCGTCCTGTGCAAAGCACCTGTCTGGCGGTACCTGTTTACTTTGTTCTGTTTTCAGAACCATACACAGCATCCAGCTTGGGTGGGAATACTGATAACACTGAGGCAAGCTCACATTCATCTTGATCAGTCTTGTGTAAATGTGAAAATAGCAGTGATTTGAGAATTGTGCAGTTGATTACTTAAAATGTCCTTCTGTGCTGTTTAGACTATTTTACCTTGTTTGTATTAAAGTATGGCCAGTTAATGAGGCTTTCCCGGTGGCCTCAGCAGTAGAGAATCTGCCTGCCAGTTCAGGAGATCCAGGAGACTCAAGTTCGATCCCTGGGTCGAGAAGATCCCCCGGAGGAGGATATGCAACCCACTCCAGTATTCTTGACTGGAGAATCCCGTGGACAGAGGAGCCTGGCAGGCTACAGTCTCTGGGATCACAGAGAGTCGAACACGACTTAGCGACTAAACAACAGTGGCTGATTAGCAAAGTTGTGATAGTGTCACGTGCATGGCAGAGGGACTCAGCCATACATACACATGTATCCCTTTTCCTCCAAACTCCCCTCCCTTCCAGGCTGCCACATAACACTGAGCAGAGTTTCTTGTTTTATACCGTATGTCCTTATTGGTTACCTGTTTTAAATATAGCAGTGTGCACACTGATGGCGGGTTGATCCGATGAATCATTCATGATGACTCATTTCTTTTTTGGGGAAGGGGCATAAGAGATCAAGTTGGGAAAATAATTTTCAAGTTCTGTATACCCCTATCCACCCCTAATCCTCTAATGAATGGCTGTGATTCTGGAAATAACACACAACCCAAAGCCTAACTGGATCTAGATCTTCTCATCTCTTCCTGAAATTTTATTCCCCCAGTGTTTCCTGGGCTTCCCCCAAGGCATTGGGCCCTGGGTTTAGTATAGAGATAAGATGAGATTTTCCCCTCAAAGATTTATTTGGTCTCTTTTGGGCAAAGAGACACACAATTACTAACTAACTAACTGAATATGTCTATCTCTGTGATACTTTTTTAAAATTTATTTATTTTAATTGGAGGATAATTACAATATCGTGATGCTGACAGTTGTGACTGTTGGGGACCAGTGGCCCACCCCAGATCTGGGTTCTCCTAGATCTCTTTCCCTGAGTTGTCATTGGTTTATATGGAGTTGTCTCTCATATTGCAAGATCTGTTCACTTTTGATCAAACATTTGCAGAGTCAGTGTAAAAACCAATGAAGGGATATTTGTTGGTTTTGTCCTGGTGGGAGACATGTGAGCAGGGGCTGGGTTGGTGGGTCGTCACCAGCAGTGAGTTGCTGGTTTGGGGAAGGGTGAAAGTCTGGGCTCAGAATTCACTTTAGACCTGGATCACACAGCTCCCACCATCTGTTGAGCTCTCTGTGGACACAGCCGTGGATTAGACGCAGCCCTGACCAACAGATGTATCAGGATGTCTTCTGCTGGACAACAGCCAAGGAGATGTTTCAGTGAAAAAGAATCCACGTGCCAGTGCAGGAGACGTGGATTTGATCCCTGGGTTGGGACAATTCCCTGGAGAAGGAAATGACAACCTACTCCAGTGTTCTTGCCTGGAGAATCCCACGGATAGAGGAGCCTGGTGGGCTGTAGTCCATGGGGTCTCGAAGAGTCACACACAACTGAGCAACTAAGTGACAGTAACAACAAAGCCAAGGAGAGTGGAGCTTATCCAGTCTGGGGATGCAGAGGCATCTCCACGTGGCCATTCTGGGCTCTGAGCCCCTCAGGAATGGTTGAGCAGGGAGAGGGACAAGGGGTGGCTCAGAAACAGCAAGAACAGGAGTGACAGTGAGACGGCAGGGTGGGACATCCTTCCATCTCATCGATTGTTATTGATTGTCTGTGTCACCCATCATGTTCCAATCTCATTCCTTATAGTTATCCACCTTTCCTAGCACTGCTTTTTTCTGTTGTGTATTCTTGCCTCCTTTGTCACAGATTAATTGACCCTGAGAGTGTGGATTTATTTCTGGGCTCTCTATTCTGTTCCACTGACTTTTTTTTTTAATCAAACATTATAATTGTACAATATAGAGAAGTATAGAACAAAATACAATTATCGGAGGATAACTACCCTGCAATATTGTGTTGGCCTCTACCACACATCAACATGAATCACCCACAGGTACACATATGTCCCCTCCCTTCTGAAGCCCCGTCCTGCTTCTCTCTGCACCCCATCCCTCTAGGTTGTCACAGAGCACTGGGTTGAGCTCCCTGTGTCATTCAGCAAATTCCCACTGGCTCCCGTACACATATGGTAATATGTATGTTTCCAAACTATTCTCTCAGTTCGTCCCACTCTCTCCTCCCTCCAGTGTGCCCAAAGATCTGTTCTCTGTGTCTCTACTGCTGCCCTGCAAATAGGTTCATGAGTACCATCTTCCTACATTCCATACACATGTGTTAATACACAATATTTGTCTTTCTTTTTGTGACTTACTTCACTTTGTATAATAGGCTCTAGGTTCATCCACCTCATTAGGACTCATTCGCATGCATTCTTTTTTTTTTTTTTTCCTATAACTAACATTCCAATTGTATATATATATATATATATATATATATATATATATATATATACACACCACAGTTTCTATATTCATTCAGCTGTCTGTTCCATTGACTTTGGTGTCTATATTTGGGCCAGCACCATGCTGTTGGCTGAGCTCCTAATAGTAGTAGAAGCCAGAGGAAGTGTATTTCTAGCCACTGCCTATGTACAGACCACTTTCTACAAATCCAAGAACTAGCTGGGGAAATGAAAAATGTGTAGTATTGGTTAGCATCAGTGCTGTACATTTCAGAACAAGTCTCCAGTTTTCAAATAGCGAAAGTACATTTTGCACCAAAAGTACTAAGTACAGTGTCACTTTTCTTCAATCCAGAACACGAGCATCTCACCAGCCTCCAGGTGGTTCTAAAGATCAGGAAGTGGCCGCCCTGGGTGTGGACCGGAGCCCAGGCTCCCCAACTGGTGCGCGGAGCCCAGTGGTAACCTGTGTGTGTTCTCTTTCCCCCACAGCCCAGTGACTTCTCCGTGTCTCTCAAAGCATCAGGGAAGAACAAGCATTTCAAGGTTCAGCTGGTGGACAACGTCTACTGCATTGGGCAGCGGCGCTTCCACACCATGGACGAGCTGGTGGAGCACTATAAGAAGGCCCCCATCTTCACCAGCGAGCACGGGGAGAAGCTCTACCTCGTCCGGGCGCTGCAGTGATGCCCCGGGAAGGCGCCCTGGCTGGGCTCTCCTGCAGGCCCCATTCTCTCCGCCTGGTCCCCTCTTTGTCCAGGTCGGTTATTTGCCACCGCCCCACTCTTTGCCATCCCGGGCCCTCCCGGCTGGTTTTCGTGATGAGAGGTGGACAGAGCGAGTCGGTTCACTTTATTCCTCCTCTGTGGGAGACAGCCTTAGTCCGTTCACACCGCTCGCGCCAGCAGACCCCCTTATAGACCTCGGGCGCCGTGTGGATGCACCAGAGCTGCCCTTATGTCCATGAGCCACAGAGCAGGCGGCACCTGCTTGGGGACCCCCAGTCCTGACCCCAGCAGCTCTCCATCCGTGTCGTTTGCACTCCCACGGCTCCCAGGCTCTCCGGGGACAACCCTGGGCGCTGTTAGCAATACTGGAACCACCGGGCAAGACGGGAGGGAAGATGCTGTCCAGTGCCTTTGGGGCTGCGCTTGCAATAAAGAAAAGAGGTCCTGGAATGCTGGTTTGCAGAAGAGGGGCCAGAGACTGGGGGAGACGGTGGTTTCAGAAATTTCCCCCCGAAGTGCCATCAGCAGAGTGCTCTTTCCTCTTGCCCTTCGGCTCGTTTCAATCTCACAGTGATGTATTTAATTCTCAAAGTCATATGTACCTGTAGCCATTTGTTGACACTAATGCAGATGATTAAGGAAAACAGGTGATCTTTGGGGAGGGAAGCAACCCACACTTCACACACACACACACACACACATACACGCACACACACAAAATATATATATATATATAGTATTTGCTTTACAGGGAAATTTTTCAGGGTTTACAAAAGGATATGTGATTGGTAGTAAGAGACACAGAATGTTTATGAAGAAATTGCATTTTCTTTTCTCTTTACATCCGAACTCCTTTATAGTTCCAATATACAGTCTTGAGATGGCACATTCCTACAGTTGAGGAAGGGGTCTTGAGACCTCCTAAACTGCATACTCAGTTTTTTGGATATTGTAATAAAAAAGTATTATGACGAGAGCCTGTGTGTGTTCATCCTTTGCCAAGCCTGGACTGAGCAGTGGGGAAGGGGTTCCTATAAGCTTGAGCACTCAGTGCCCCCAGGGAAGTGCTTTGAGGAGGACTTCTAATAAACTTATTACTTGTGTGTTTTCTTTTTCTACGACCACGTTTTTGTATCTTGAAATAATAAATTTTAATTAGCATGACTCCAAGAGAAACCAGAATCTCAAGTTTGGTCCTAAAGTTACTATGGAAATTATATACGTCACCAGCCTGTTATCCGCTAGCCTTCTCTCCTCTCGATTTCCTCTCCCTTCTCCTGCCTGCCTTTCATGCACTGGGGAAGCTGTTGTCCAGCCCCTCTGAGCACTGGGCACCGGGACCAGAGAGCACTGGCTTGCAGCAGACGTGTGCTCATCTCTCCCTCTTTGCTGGACTCAGCATCCTCGTCCCAGCTCCTTGAGGTGGTCCTGCGATTATACCCATCGCACAGACGGAGAAGGTGAGTCACCAGATGATTGCATGAGGGTGTGGCTGCTGCCTCCTGGAGCAGGTGGCAAGCCCAGGGTCTGGGTTCAGGACCACACCTCCCCCCCATAATGCTCGTCTCTGCAAGTTCATTGTATCTTTAGTTGTTGCCTTTATTAAACGTTTGATGATAAATTAGAAATTTGGTGTCTGGTACCTGAAATTGATGGGACTTAGGTGACTCAGTGATAAAGAATCTGCCTGCCAATGCAGGAGGTGTGGGTTCGATCTCTGGGTCAGGAAGATCCCTTCGAGAAGGAAGTGGCAACCCACTCCAGTATTCTTGCCTGAGAAATCCCATGGACAGAGCCTGGCGGGCTACAGTCCACGGGGTCTCAAAAGAGTCAGACACGACTTAGGAACTAAACAATCTGAGGTTGGGGCCACCCAATTACATAGGAATGGACCTCGTGGTGAGTGAGGCAGACCATCACCTTAGACAAAACAGGTAGATCCTGGGCTTTGTCATGGAAATCCCACTTCCTCCCAACTCTCAGATCTTCCTATCGTGAGTTCCACTTTGACCTCATGCAGGGGTCCCTCTATACTGAGAGTGCCTGGACACCAAAATACTGATACAGCCATTTGGGAAGAAATAAAGGACACATTACAAACACATGTTTTGGCTTAAGGAACCTCTTTAAGGCTTATGGTTGTAACTGACAATTATTTTTAATCTCAGACAACTGAGGAGGGAATCTCTAGCTCCCTGGGGTCAATCAGGATTTGCCTCTGTGAGGTTCCATGAGGGGGGGTTAGGGGTGTCCAGCAGGGTTCCCGTGTGGTTTGAAGTGTGGATCACCAGCAGTCCATCCAGGTACACTTCTGCTGTCACCTTTCTGCACACCCAGGGGTTCCCTGGACAAGTCTTGTGGTTCCCTTTGCACAGGCATTGGAGGACAGTAACACCTGGTGGCTTGTGGTCTGTGTGACTCTGCTCATATGTTTGCGTTAAATGTGCCTTCGGAAGAGCCTGTGACTTAGTCTAGAGCCACCAGGATCCCCACATGTGGCTTCTGCAGAATGCCAGACTCATGAGTGCCCATCTGCTCTCCCAAAGTGCCTCTCAAAGGAAACTCTTAACTGGACAAGTCTTGCAGTTCCCTTCCTTGATATCTCCTGAAGATATGCCGTTTCCAAAGCATTTGTGGTGCCGTACTGCTGTGTCTGGTGTCCATGTGCTGACTGGTTCATGATCTGATCTTTCACTGTTCCTACCATGCAGCACCAGAATGCCAAAATAGACCAAAGTTCAGACGGAGAGTATAACAGAGTTGGAAAGTTTTCTCTTAAAATTCTACTTTTCAATAAAATTCTACTTTTCAGTTCTACTTTTCAAGAATACTGAAGTGGGTTGCCACTTCCTTTGGGTCTGGTTTTGGCCAACTGCTCCCTAGAATCCAGTGTTTTTCATCAGCAAGTATGTGACTCGTGTATTTAGTATTTCTGCTCTAACACCTGGGCCAGGTGCCATCTGCTGTCCCAGGAAGGGCCAGGCCATCCTTCCTGGCCCCGTGACTTCAAGCACATTATGCAGCCTTTCTGAGGTTGGCTCACGAGTCAGGAGGGCTGCTTTCACCTCTGTAGTTCACAGGGTTGTGCGAGGTTGACCGGCATGGCACTCGGGACAGGGTTGTCCTATGTGCACAGGACCGTGGGAGAGGCCAGTCAGGCTTCCTTGTGTCGAGTGCACCACATGACACCATCCTCATCCTCATGCCCCTCGGCTTCCTTGGGAGCCCCATCCAGAGCCCTGGCTCCAGGAGGCCCTCTGGAGCGTAGTCCTCACTCTGTGGTTTCGGAGCCAGCCCACCCCGGCTTAGAACTCAGCCTCCTCCAGTGTTCAAGGAGGTTCCAGCTGACTGTATCCTGGAGCCACCGCCCCTCCTGCCCAGGAGCCATGCTTGATCCTGACCTCACCCTGCATCCTCACCTAGGCTGACTGGCAAGCCCACACCCTTGGAAGTCACCCTCTCCTGAGCCCCTTTGTTCTCTCTGTGTTATGTGGAATGAAGCCCCCCACCCTCCTCAGCCTGAGCTGATAGCACCAATAGCCATCGAGGGTCAGGCAAAAGTTGAAACCAACGTCCTGAAGACTTATGCTGAGTCTCAGCTCCTGTCACCGTGACAAAATACTGTAGCCGAGCGGCTTAGAAACATCAGATTTATTCCTGACAGTTCTGGAGGCTGGAGGTCAGGTCACCAGGTCTCGTGGTCAGGCTGTGGCCAGGGCCTGCCCATTTGCAGACATCCACCCTGAACCCTCCAATGGCAGAGAGAGCCAGCTTTTCCTAGGCTGTTCTGATGAGGGTGCTCATGAGGGCTCCACCCTCCTGACACCATCACATGGGGGTAGATGTTAACTTGAAAGTGGAAAGTGTTAGTTGCTCACTCATGTCCAACTCTTGGCGACCCCATGGAGTGGAGCCCCCCAGAGGCTCCTCTGTCCGTGGAATTCTCCATGCAAGAATATAGGAGTGGGTTGCCATTTCCTTCTCCAGGATCTTCCTGACGTGGGATCAAACCTGGGTCTCCCACATTGCAGGCAGATTCTTTACCATCTGAGCCACCATAAAAGTGGGAGTGATGCACCCTCTCCCAACAGACAGTACCCCTGGCCAGATAGTTGACTCAGACCTGGAGGGTGACAGCTCCATCCAGGAGAACAGGCTTCTCAAGGGCTCAAGTTCCAACCTGGAGGGCAGGGGTTCCCGGACCTTCCCGGGTTGTGGGGCCTTGCAGGGCAGGTACTGTCCTGACCTCCGACCCTGTGTGCACACCTGCTACCTTACAGCCTGCCCTTTCTGGGGTCTAGAGAGAAACGTCTGATCATCAGGACTAGAATGGGCTTTTTCTTTTAACTGTATATATTTATTTACTCATTTATATGTGTTATAGAATATTGAATAATATTGGTAAAAATAGCAAACAACACTAAATATTAGTACAATTAAGTTTTTCTTTTTGTGTAATTAAAAAATAGAAGTTCTGATATGCTTTTCCTATACACCCCCTGGGATGCATGCCGAATCCCAACCCCACAAAGTAGATCGACAGAAGGTTGATCAGTCCAATGAGGACAGTTGACAGAAGTCATGGCCCATGATTAAGCCAGTGGACTTGAGAATGAGCTTAAAAAAAAAAATCCTCTTTGACTGCACCTCCACTTGCATTTCTCCAGCTCAGCGCTGAGCTTCACAAGCGAACTGGAGAGTCTGTGTTCCTTTCTTGAGGGATCCTGTGACTTGACCGTAAGTCACTGCTGAAGATGGATGAACCCCACAGTAATATAAAGACTCACTGTGATAGTGTCTTAAGATGCATGGCCTCCTTGGCCAGGGATGGGCATTTGATAAGCCTGGTGGGCTACAGTCCATGGAGTCGCAAAGAGTCAGACACAACTGAGTAACTAAGTCACCTCAGCTTGGGGACTGGGTTCTACAACCAAAGTTGAGAACCAGAGGACCAGAGCCTTGTACTTGAGGTCCCGTTGATGGTTGAGGACCTGGGGCTTTTCAAGAACAGGTCAGGACCTACGGAAGCCTCAAGGCCAAGGAAGCAGTGGTCCTCCCTCCCTGCTTTTCGAAACCTGCGACCTTGGTGTCCACACTGGATGTAAGCCTGAGCCTGACTCAGATCACTCCAGCGGTGTGATCTTCGCCAAGTCCTGAAATCTTTGCACCTTCACGGCCTCAGATGCTCGCATGCAGAGCTGCTGTCAGTCATTTAGGGACAATCTTAGAACTGATAAACATTGTTCATGTAGAGAAGGTGAGCTGCTTTGCACAATAATGTAAAATGCTTCGAACCTTTGTATAACCTGCTAAATGATCCTAATGAAAGAGGACATTGGTGGCTCTGTTGGACACGACTGAGTGACTGAGCACAACCCAGCCCTACCTCCATCTGTTCCCCTCCTCCTCCTCCTCCTCACTTGAATCACTTGCTCCTGCCTTTCTCGGGCAGTACACCACCCCACTCCAGCCCACACCACCTCTTTCTCCCCTACCCTTGGTACATGATGCTCTGCTCCCTATTCCCCCTGTGTCTGCTGCACTAAGTGGGAACTGCTAGCCTCTCTGACTTCCCTAATTCCTTCCCTCAACCACCCATCCTTCTTGGACATGGGTTTCCATGTCCTTCACTCCTGGGTCCATCCACTCCCTCCTCCCCGTGGACCCGTGGCTGTCCGGACTCTAGATCCAGGTGCGCTCCCACTGCCCCCGACTCTCTGCTCCTCAGCATCTCCTGATCCGAACTGCGTTCTCACAATTCCACACACAGCTTGTGCCTGGCACTCTGCCTCCCTCTGCGACCGTTTTTTGTAGCTCGAGTGACTCCGCCCATCAGACCGCTGTCCCAAGCTCACCTGGTCTCCTCATCAAAAAGCCCCTCTCGGAAGACCTCAGGTTTGTCTGTGTGGGCTGCTAGCCAGCCTTTCTGTGTCTCTGTATCGGTTCTCTTCCATCAGACTAGTTTACGTTGAACAATATGAAATTGCCTTTCTTCCCCACAGGTCAAAATGGTTGAATGTTGGCAGTGTCTTAAGGTTCACCCTAAAAACTTTTCTCAAAGTTCTTAGCACTGCACTCCTTGTATGTCATAGGTCCTTAGCAAATATCCGTTGATTGATTAACAACAGAAAAAGAGAACCTATAAAATACAATGGACATGAGTTTGAGCCAGCTCCAGGAGATAGTGAAGGACAGGGAAGCCTGGCATGCTACAGTCCATGGGATCTCAAAGAGTCAGACAGGACTTAGCTACTGAACAAGAATAAAATACAAAGGTCACATCCTTCTTTCTGGTGTAATAAGAGTTAAACCACTCAAAGGGAGGCCTTGGCACAGTCACTGGCTTGCCAGAGAATGTATTCTAGGTCCCAGGGGTACTTTGACTTCATGCAAACTTTGAATGGGACAGACCATCAGGCCTCTGTGTCTCCATCTCTCATAAGATCACATGTCATCTGAGAATGAGCCAGGGTCTCGTTCAGTAGAGCTATTATTTCATATCTGTCTAATCTCCACAGAATCTCTGGAAAATTCTTTAAGTGTGTGTTAGTCACTTAGTCATGTCTCTTTGTGACCCCATGGACTGTCACTTGCCAGGCTCTGTCCACTGAATTCTCCAGGCAAGAATACTGGAGTGGGTTGTCATTCCCTTCTCCAGGGAATCTTCCCGACCCAGGGACGGAACCTGAATCTCCTGCATTGTGGGCAGATTCTTTAGCATCTGAGCCACCAGAGAAGCCCCGAAAAATCCTTTAAACTAAGCACTAAATGTGGCCTGTGACCACTGAGTTTTTTTTTAAATTGTGGTAAAATACTGATAACTTTACCAGCCTCACTATTTTTAAGTGTTTGGCTCAGTGACACTAAATAAATTCACATTGTTGTACAGCCATTCCCACCATCATCTCCAGAACTTCTTTTTCATATAAAATTGAAACTCTCCCCCAGCCCCTGGCCCCTACCATCTACTTTCTGGCTCTTTGTATTTGATTCGTCTGGGGATCTCATAAGAATGAAATCATGCTGTATTTGTCCTTTTGTGAGCTTATTTTGCTCAGCATAATGTCCTCAAAATTCATTGATTTGTAGCAGGTGTCAGAAATTCCTTCCTTTTCAAGGCTGCATAATAGCATCACCGACTGAATGGACATGAATTTAAGCAAACTCCAGGAGATAGTGAAGAACAGGGAAGCCTGGCATGCTGCAGTCCATGGGGTCGCAAAGAGTCGGACACGACGGAGCACCTGAGCAACAGCAACAATATTCCACTGTGTGTATATACTATATTTTATTTGTTTATCAGTTGATGGATACTTGGGTGGCTTCCACCTTTGGTATATTGTGAATAGTGCTGCTATGAACATGGGTATACAGTATCCCACTTTTAATTCTCTGGGGCACATACCCAGATATGAAACTGTCAGATCATGTGGTCAGATAGTTTTCTATTTTTAATTGGCAGGGAACCTCCATACTGTTTCCACAGTGGCTGTACCATTTTATATTCTCATCAGCAGGGCAGAAGTCTTTCTATTTCTCCACATTCTCGTAACACTTGTAGTTTTCTGTTTTCTTGATAGCAGCCATCCTAATCCATATGGCAGTTGTAACACTTTTATAAGGCTTGGAGAAAATGCCACACCATTAGAACTTGGTCTCACATCCACAACTGCCTGTGGAAGCTTACATTTCAGTGTCCACATATCCTCATTGACAATTACAAGAACACTCAGCACTATACTATCTTGAAAGATTAATTGCTATGTATCTTAATCCACAGGTGTAATGCAGAGAATACAGTTTACCAATTATTGCATGCTGGCCCCTGTGCTGGCTTGTGTGCAGATTAGCGCAGAGCTGGTGGTGTGGGGAAGGTCCCCCCGGTGGAAAGAGGGTAAAGGGAGCAGGGGAGGGGGACTGCACAATGATGAGGGAATCAGACTCTGTTGGTACCTGAAAAGAGAAGGGAACAGTGGATACAGCTGGTACAGAGATTTGGTGACCCAAATAGCGGTAGGATATCTCTGCATGGTGGCTCCCATCTCCCTAAGAAGTATGAGGCTCACAGTGGGAGATTTTTGCGTTCTTAAGGCTTTTGAATATAGAAAAGAAAGATTATTCAAAAGGAATTTAGTTCAGTTAAAAAAAATAGTTACCAAATCCTGGTTCTTCCTTAAATTTTAAAATCCAACTTACAAATTTTATTCTATTTTCAGACTCAACATTGAGCAATTCCTTTTAATTACTTTGATTAATGTCTATTTTCATTTTAAAAATTGATTAAGTAAACTTTAAGTATTTTAAATTGCATTTATATGTTTATTAATTAAATTTCCTTTTCTAAGTGCTTAAGTTATATGATTAGCAAACCTTTCCAAGTACTTAAGTAATCCTTGAAAGTCTAATTAAATATGATTAAGCCCTCAGCTCTCTTAAATGCTCTGTTTATATATTTACTGACTCCAACCTAAATTCAAAAGTCTAAAATCAATTATACATTTTAAATCAACAGGCCAAATTCTCAAATTTTGTAAATACAGTAACCCAATATATACAGATTTTATTTCAAAAATAGTAATGCAATAATTTAACTCAATTAAATGGCTATATATTTGGGCTTTTCTGGTGGTCTAGTGGTTGGGAGTCAGCCTGCCAGTGCAGGAGACACAGGTTCAATCCCTGTTCGATTCACTGCAATGAAGAGCAGTCCCCGCTCACCCAACTAGAGAAAAGCCTGTGTGCAGCAATGAAGACTCAACACAGCCAAAATAAATAAAAATAAACAAATACACATATTTAATTCAAAAATCTTCCTAGGCTTAAGAAAAGAAATCGTTGTCATCCCCAAGAATGCTGCCATAACTTTCCTAAGAGGAATCTGGGTTCACTGTTTGGACTGGGGGATTTTTATGATGGGGGAAGTCCGGAACCAGACATCCACCGACTAGGTTCCAGCTGAGACCCCCCCTGCCAGGGTGGACGGGTCTAAGCTCAGCCTCTGCTGTGCCGTTGTCCCCTTCCAGGCAGTGCTCCTAGGGACTCCAGGGCCCAGTGGCTGTTTCTCTGCTCCTGGAGGGCTGTAGTGGCTACCACCTTATTAGATGCTGCCAACCTCCAAGGTGGCCCGTTCTGCAGGGGCTTCTTCCCACACGTGTTCTGCCAGGGCCACACCCTTAAATGGGCATCTGGTACCTTGTGTTGTTTCAGTCGCTCAGTCATGTCCGACTCTTTTTAACCCTACGGAGCAAATATTCAAAATGGATAAGTAACAAGGACCTACTTACAGCACAGGGAACTCTGGCCCATGTTATGTGGCAGCCTGGATGGGAGCAAAGTGTGGGAGAGAATGGATACATGTATATGTATGGTTGTATCCCTTCGCTGTTCACCTGAAACTACCACAGCATTGTTAATCGGCTGTATCCCAATACAAAATTAGAAGTTTAAAATAAATTTTAAAAATTGAAAAAAATTAAAACAGAGCAAGACCCTGCAGGGTTTCCCAGGGGCAGTCTCAAGTAGGTCTTTGCACATGACAATTGGGGGAAAAAAAACGGAAAATATATTCAAATTATCCACTAGGTTAAAAATCATTGCAGTATCTTGGGACTTTGCTAACCCCTCTTAGATTTCAGATTTCAAGGTCCTTTGTCTGAAAACCCAGTTAAAATGTACAGCCGATCCACAGCGATTGGACGAGCTTTCCTGGTCACTTTGGACACCCACAGACCAGCCGTCAGACCCGCTTCTCTTCCTCCCGGCCTCCCTGCTCTTCATGACCCCGGGTCCTTCCTGAGGACAGATTTACACAAAGGCTTCTCTCACAGCCATCTCTCTGTCCCTCGAGGTCCCTGGGCTGAGTCCCTGGGTAGCAATGGAAGTCGCAGTTAAAGGCAGCGACACAATCAGTCTATTGTGTGAGCTGTAAGTCATCCAGAGGGCAGTGGGGCCCAGGGCTGAGTCACCAGGCACACCTGCCTGGCCCCTCCCTCAGAGCTTGGATGGGCGGGGCTTCCTGGATGCCTGGCCTGGGGCCACCTCTCCCGCCTCCTGCTGCCGCTTTCCTCCAGACTCTGCCTTCTCTCCAACACTGAGGGGCAGAGTGCAGGCCCTGGACACGACAGCCTCCAGCCCACCCTAGTTCTTGAGCCAGTTGTGACCAGAATTGGGAGGCCGTACACCAGAGTTAGAGGCTGGGCAGAAACTGGTCACGTGCCAGGTCCTGGCCCAGGATATTAGGGCTGAGCCCTGTCCGGCCTTTCCTGAAAACTTCAGGCCATAGCATTTCCAGCCAGATTGAGCAACTGGCCAGCTGTGCAGCAGCCCAGGGTCTGGAGGCTGGGGCAGTGAGCCTGGGGTGTACAGGGAACCCAAGGATGACAGTCAGAACCAGACCTGGTAAAGAGACTGACTGGGTGAGCCCTGGGGAACCAGCGCCTTCAAAGGGTTTAAACACGGAGCAAATACACGGATACAGTTGGTGTCCAAGGCAGGGCTGGCAGGCCCAACTGACAGGGATCTGGGAATCCCCTCCTGGGATAGTCCAGGAGGATGGTCATAGCTGGGGGTAAGTTCCACAAAGACAGGATGGCATTCTGGGGGAGCCAGGGCAGCTTTGAAGTGAGCCTGCAGCTGACCTGAGCTGCCCAGCCTGGCCCGCACTAGCCTTGTGCAGCTCCTGGGCACTGGAAATGTGAGGAGTCTACACAGACGTAGTGAATGAACTTATGGTTCCCAGGAGGAATGATGGAGGGAAGGGATAGCTAGGGAGTTTGTGATGGACATGTGCACACTGCTATATTTTAAATGGGTGACAACAAGGACCTACTGTATACCACAAGGAGCTCTGCTCAATGTTATATAGCAGCCTGGATGGGAGGAGGGTTTGGGGGAGAATGGATACATGTATATGTATGGCTGAGTCCCTTTGTGTACACCTGAAACTATCACAACATTGTTAATCAGCTCTACGTCAATATAAAATAAAAAGTTTAAAACAAAAGAAATGTGGCGAGTCCAGGTATGCTGAAGTATAAATTACACACCCAGTTGTGAAGACACACTGAGAAATGGAAAAAAGCTCATTAATATGTTTCCATACTGATAATATATGTTGAAATTCTATCTAGGTAATATTATAATATGTTGAAATGAAATGTATTGGATATAGTGGGTTAAAGAAAATGCTGTATTGAAGTAAATGCCAACCTCTTCCTTTTCCCCTTTTAAACTGTATCTATGAAAGAATTTAAAATGACATAATTGGGTCGCATTGTATCTTATGGGACAGAGTTGCTCTGGGCTGTTTATCTGCCTGAATTCCCCAGGTCCCCCAGCTGGGTCCCTCTGTCTCCTTCCAGCCCCTGCCCCACTCTCACTCCTGAACAATTCTGTCCTCAGAGTGCAGTGTGGCCTTGACAGGGTCAGGATACTGCGGCGCAGGAATGGAGAGAAAACAGCAAGGCTCCTGGAAAGCAAAAAAATGAGCCACCCTTATTAATAAACTTATCAGAGGGATTGGGCAGTAGTTTGAGAAAATCTTCTAGAATGGAGAAAAGAGATAAGAAAACTATAGGATGTACAAGAGGAAGTAGCAGTAAACTATGAAAAGGGGAGAAAAAAGGCCCCAAGTTCAGGGAGATGGAGGAGAGGGTGCTGGTCTGTTGCCACAGGAAGCTGATAGAAAATGTTGAAAACTGAATACCCAGAATAGAGCAGTCTTACCACATTACACGGATATTAGGTCCAGAAGAGCTGCTAGGTTCTCGTCTGGAGAGAAGATGGAGGGGGCACTGCAAATCCAAGAAGGGGACAGACCAGCCAGCCCACCACCCCAGACCCCTTTCCCTTTCTTGTAACAGGAGATACAATCCCAGGCAAAATAAAGACAAAAATGTGAAAGGCAAAGCTTTTAGAGGGTGCCTTAAACAATATTTTTGTGAATTTGAATTGGAAAAAAAATTTGTAAAATGTGGAAATCTTAAGTAGTAGACAAATGCAACTCCATTAAAAAGGAATTTCCATTTCTCAAAAGAAGTTTGTCAGCATTTTCCGAGCTGGGTTTTGTAACCACATTAACGTAGGTTGTCTCTGCCCCTTTGTCAAGATTATTGATAAGATGTCTATATATGGTGAGTCTACTCTGAATTCTATTCTGTTTACTAATGTTTATGCCAGTAACACACTGTCTCTATAATAATTAGTATAGTAACTAGTATGCTGTGCTGTGCTCTGTGCTCAGTCATGTCTGACTCTTTGTGACCCTGTGAACTATAGCCCACCAGGCTCCTCCATCCATGGAATTCTCCAGGCTAGAATACTGGAGTGGGTTGCAGTTTCCTCCTCCAGGGGATCTAGTAGCTCTGTAATAATTATTGACACCAGGTGGCATTAGTCTGGGCTTTCCTGGTAGCTCAACTGGTAGAGAATCCACCTGCAATGCAGGAAACCCCGGTTCGATTTCGGAGTTGGGAAGATCCCCTGGAGAAGGGATAGGCTGCCCAATCCATTCTTGGGCTTCCCTCGTGGCTCAGACAGTAAAGAATCTGCCTGCAATGCAGGAGACCTGGGTTCGATCCTTTGTTTGGGAAGATCCCCTGGAGGAGGGCATGACAATCCACTCCAGTATTCTCACGTGGAGAATCCGCATGGACAGAGGAGCCTGGTGGGCTACAGACCATGGGGTCACAAAGAGTCAGACATGACTGAGTGACTAAGCACAGCGCAGCAGCATTAATTCTCTAAGTTTGTTCTAAGTTGTTCCACCTATTCTAGGTCCTTTGTGTTTCCATTTACATTTTAGAAACAGCTGGTTAACTTCTACAAAAATTAAAAAGGTTTGTTTGTATTTTGATTGGGTCTGTTTTGAATGTATAGATCAATTGAAAATAATCAAGCCTTCCAGCCTATGAATAAGGTCTATATTTCCATCAATTTAAATCTTCAATTTCCCTCAGCAAGGTTTTGCAGTTTTAAGGGCACGGATCTTTTGCATCTTCAGTCAGATGTATTGGTAAGTACTTAATATAGTTGACGTGATATTAAATGAAATTGATTTTCATTTCAATTTCCAATCATTTGTTCCTAGGATATAGGTATGTAAGATTTTTGTGTCTGGATTTTGTATGCTGCAGCTTCTCTAAACTCATCAATTCTAACAGCTTTTTTTGTGAATTCCGTCAGGTTTTTGGTGAGACAATTCCATTATCTGGGATCTAAGAGGAGGAGGTGTTACAGAACGAGGGGGCTGCACTCACCTGGCAGGCTTCTAGGAGGTGATAACAGAGTGGGTGAAGCTGCTGCTGGAGGCAGGCCTGGGGCTCCTTCCTCTGCCTCCCCCAGTGCCTCCTGTTGGCCACATCCGGCCAGAAGCTGGCATCACTTCAGGTCCACCCTCTGATGCAGAGTGGGGAGATTTCATCTAGAACCAGTCATGTGGCCAGAACGCCTGCGTGGCTGTGTGAGGGGAGTGGGTGGGTGGACTGGGAGCAGCAGGTGTGGGCTGAGCATGGGCCCTGCAGCCCTACCTGGTCACCATGGATGCAGCTGGGTCTGCTGGGCGGCTCTGGAGATCTGCTCCTCCTGGAGTCTGCTCCTGCTCTCCCTAGCATCCCGAAAGCCACCTCACAGCCTGTCATAACCCCCTTTTGCTTCACCCAGCTCATGTGGGCTCTGTCTCGCAGCAAACCCTGAGAAATATGACTGCAGTGTGGGCATTGTCTTGGAAAGCAAAGGCAGAAGCCGATGTCCAGATGCAGCTGAGTGGTGAGGCTAGACCAGAGGGGCAGAGGGATGCTGACCACAGAGATGTCCCACCTCAGGCCTGGCCTAACCTGGGGTCCTGGTAAACATAGGCCTGGACAGACCAACATTTGGGCAAAAAGCATGAATTAGGCCCCTCTGAGCTGCGTGAGAGTAAATTCTAGGTGGTTAGGCCTGGCCGGAATCCAGCATCCCCACTTTGCAGCAGAAGAAAGTGGATGGTGCGTATATACAATGAAATACTACTCAGCCATTAAAAAGAATGAAATAATGCCACCTGTAGCACCATGGATGGACCTAGAGAGAGTCATACTGAGTGAAGTAAGATAGAAGGAGAAATACCACATGACATCCTTTATATGGGGAATATAAAAAGAAATAATACAAATGAACTTACTTACAAAACAGATACAGACTCACAGGGAATGAATTTATGGTTGCCATGGGAGTATGATGTGGGGAAGGGATAGTTAGGGAGTTTGGGATGGACATGTATGCTCTGCTGTATTTAAAATGGATAACCAACAAGGACCTACCTGCTGTATAGCACACAGAACTCTGCTCAGTGTTATATGGAAGCCTGGATGGGAGGGGGCTTTGGGGGAGAATCAGTACACATATGTTTGTGGCTGAGTCCCTTTGTTGTCCACCTAAACTATCACAACATTGTAAATCAGTTATGCGTGCATGAGTGCTCAGGTACTTCAGTCGTGTCCCACTCTTTGCGACGCTATAGACTGTAGCCCACCAGACTCCTCTGTCTGTGTGATTCTCCAGGCAAGAATACTGGAGTGGGTTGCCATGCCCTCCTTCAGGGGATCTTCCTGACTCAGGGGTCAAACCCGTGTTGCTTATGTTTCCTGCGTTGGCAGACAGGTTCTTCACCACCAGTGCCACCTGGGAAGCCCCATCTGCTATACTCCAGTATAAAATAAAATGTTAAAAAGAAAGAAGTAGATGATAGAAAACATATTTAGAATTACAGGAAGTCACATCTTAAACACTGTGACCAGCTTCTGGTACATATGTGGCTCTTGGTCAATTGTGCCCAGGATGGTGTTACAGAAGAACAGAGTGGAATCTGCTATTTTATCCAAAATTGGAGACTCATCTCGATGCCCGTGTGCACTGTGCCATCACTGGATGTGGCCATCACCTAAAAGCCAGCAAGAAGCAGCAGTTACTGGAACTTGGAGGCAGGGAGGAACAGGCACCAAGAAATCCAAACAAAGGCTCATGGCCATTTTCTCTTGTGTCACACTTACATAAAAGCAGCTTCCCAAGGACCCTATATATACCAATCCATGAAGTACTTCTCCAGTTAAAGCAGTGAGAGGCTGTTTAATTATAACAGGGCAGATAATACACAATACATCAAACATTTGTTTTACATCCAAAAACCCTAGAAACAGAAATCAATAGCTTCACGCAGGAACGCACTTAACTTGTGGGGGACCAGCCATGCCAAGCACACCCACAACAACTCATTTTCCTTCTAATTCATTTCTGGGATGGAAACATGAAAAGTGATTTCAAGAAGGAAAACGATTGGGTGGAAATCTGGCTGGTTTTTACAAGAACTGAATCACTCTTTTGTTTCCTGCCCTGCAGAGTGAGACTGTCAGCTGAAACTGGGTCTCTGTTGTATCCACACGGTCACAGGCCCGCTCAGAGGCAGAAGAAGCTGTGTCTGGCCATGGCCCTGCTCTGGGACTGGACACCAAGGAGAAGGAAGGGCAGACCCTCCAAGGCTGGGTGCCGCCATCTCAGGACTGTGGGGGAAGATTCCAAAGCGATGCGGTGCTGGAGGCAGATGAGGTCCAACGTGAATTAGGACCGGACTTGCACTCAGTTGTCATGAAGATGAAAGAAACAAAAAGGAACAATGAATTCAACCAAGGAGGGCTTTTATTAAAAATCCAAATCAACCAATTTTGTCCACATGTGCAGACCCAGAAGAAGCTTGCCTTCCTGGCCCACACTTAGCCCTAAGCCTGGCACATGTACCTGTTCTTTTATTTTATTTATTTAGGTCAGAAATGGATTTATTTAGAGACAAATAGTGTGGGCCATCTCAGAAGGTGGGTGCAGATTGTGCGTGCCAAGTCGCTTCAGTCGTTTCCAACTCTGTGTGACCCCATGGACTGTAGCCCGCCAGGCTCCTCAGTCCATTGGATTCTCGAGGCAAGAACACTGGAGTGGGTGCAGACTGTGCCTGCTCTTTTAATAAACGATTGTTAAGTGATGATGAAACCAAGGCTGAGAGTAACAAACTAAGAGTAACAAAATGCCTGGGGTGGCAAGGCCAGCCTATTGGTGGCATTTGGTTTTTGAAAAAATGGGCCAGATGTGGAATCCTGGTGACAGAAGCTGTAAGCAGAAGCTGTAAGCATCTCTGAGCCCAAACGGAGCCTTTAGGAGGGATCTCAGAGTGGTAGGGGGTGCGGAGGGCAGGGACTCAGGTGGAACATCATAGCAGCCTCTGTTAGCAAAATGGATGGAAGGAAATGAACTTCTTGGCTCCCTTCAGGTCGAACAGCCCCAGTCCTCTGGCAGCCCCTTGCCACCAGCCACAGATCTTATCCTCCCCCACCCCAACTCTGGAAGGCCCAGAGCCCAGATATAACATAATACAGATGATTACTGAGTAAGACTTCCCTGGTGGCTCAGACGGTAAAGCGTCTGCCTACAATGTGGGAGACATGGGTTCAATCCCTGGGTCGGAAAGATCTCCTAGAGAAGGAAATGGCAACCTACTCCAGTATTCTTGCCTGGAAAATCCCATGGATGGAGGAGCCTGGTGTGCTACAGTTCATGGGGTCGCAAAGAGTCAGACACGACCGAGTGACTTCACTCACTCACTCACTCACTGAGTAAGATCCTCAATTCAACACTTTTCAAGTCTTAAAGCTGCCTATTGAAAATTGATTTTATTTTCCCTGAGTTAAATGAATTAGGCATCTTGCTATAAGGCTCCCTCTCATACTCCTGATACACAAATTACACATATTTTTTGAGATCTCCCAGGATCATGAACATCAAGGCTGTATATTGTCACCCTGCTTATTCAACTTCTATGCAGAGTACATCATGTGAAATGCTGGGCTGGATGAAGCTCAAGCTGGAATCAAGGTTGCTGGAAGAAACATTAACAACCTCAGATACGCAGATGACACCACCCTAATGACAGAAAGAGAAGAGTAACTAAAGAGCTTCTTGATGAAAGTGAAAGAGGAGAGTGAAAAAGTTGGCTTAAAACTCAACATTCAAAAAACAAAGATCATGGCATCCGGTCCCATCACTTCACAGCAAATAGATGGGGAAACAATGGAAACACTGACAGACTTTATTTTCTTAGGCTCCAAAATCGCTGTGGACAGTGGCTGTGGCCATGAAATTAAAGGACACTTGGAAGAAAAGCTATGACAAACCTGGGTAGCATTTTAAAAAGCAGAGACATTATTTTGTTAACAAAGTTCCATACAGTCGAAGCTACGGTTTTTCCAGTAGTCATATACAGATGTGAGAGTTGGACCATAAAGGAGGGTGAGCACCCAAGAATTGATGCTTTCAAACTGAGGTACTGGAGAAGACTCTTGAGAGTCCCTCAGAGACCAAGGAGATCAAACCAGTCAGTCCTAAAGGAAATCAACCCTGGATATTCACTGGAAGGACTGATGCTGAAGCTGAAGCTCCAATGCTTTGGCCACCTGATGTGAAGAGCTGACTCACTGGAAAAGACCCTGATGCTGGGAAAGACTGAGGACAGGAGGAGAAGGGAGTGACAGAGGATGAGATAGTTGGGTGGCATCACGGATTCAATGGACATGAGTTTGAGCAAAGTCGGGGAGATACTGAAGGACAGGGGAGTCTGGTGTGTTGCAGTCCATACGGTCACAAAGAACTGGACACAACTGAAAGACTGGACAGCAATAACAGTGGATGGACAAAAGCCCCCTCGGAGCTTTCGAGCATGGTTTTGCTGGACATACTACAGAGCACAAGGAGAACCGGGCACCGGAAGGCAGGCTCGGGGCTTTGCAAGGGGGCCTTATCCAAGGCCCTTCTGAGAGAGGCCCCTGTGCGAGGCACAGTTTTGAGTCGAGGAGCACCTGCTTGGGTATCTCTGACTCTGGACAACTGGGAGGACCTGACATTTCCAGCGGAAACTCTGGAAGCCCCCACCCCACCCCAGGGCCTTTTCTTGCTGGAGTCTTAGATTCAAAAAAGGTGTGAATGGGGATCTTCAGTTTCCTTCTAGATCAGGGCCAGTTTAATAAACAACAGTGCAATTCACAGATGTCATTTTAAATTTCCCAGTAGCCATGTGTATTTGACATTAATTTTAACAATATATTTAAAACAATAGATCAATATAATTTTATCTCAACATGTAGTCAAAAAATTATTATTGAAATATTTTCTTTTTTAAAACCTAGTTTCTTTTTATTTTTTAAATTAATTTATTTCTTTATTTTACTTTTTGGCAGCATGTGGAATCTTAGTTCTCTGACCAGGGATCGAACTCACAATCCCTGCATTGGAAGCAAAGAGTCTTAACCATTGGACCACCAAGGAAATCCTCAATATCTTCTCTTTTTGAAATTTTCTAAGTAAAAATTATGTTCATAATCCAGGGTATATTTGACTCTCTAACACACCTCAGGTCAGACCAGACTCGCTCCAAGAGCTCCATGGTCTTGGGTGGTGATGCTTCTGGATGAGACAGCCCAGCCCTGGATTGCCAGGCTCAGCCCTTGCAGGAGAAAGGAAGCCGGGCTCCAGGCTTACTCTAACCCACGGAATTATTGAGTTCAATTCTGATTTCCTCTCTGAGATGGTTAATTTTGTTTCAACTTGACTGGGTTAGGGGAAGCCTCACTAGCTGGTCAAACATCATTTCTGGATGTGTCTGTGAGGGTGTTTCCAGAATATGTTAAAATCTAAATCCGTGAAGTCGAAACTACAGTGAGGTACTATCGCACTCTGGTCAGAATGGCCATCATCAAAAAAATCAACAGAAAATAAATGCTGGAGAGGCTGTGAAGAAAAGGGAATCCTCTTATGCTGTTGGTGGAAATGTAAATTGGTGCAGCCACTCGGGAGAACAGTAAGAAGGTTCCTCAAGAAACTGAAACCAGAGCTACCACGTGATCCAGCAATCCTTCTCCTGGGCACATATCTGGGAAAGACAAAGGCTCTAATTTAAAAAGATACATGCTCCTCAGCGTTTATAGCAGCATTATTTACAATAGTCAAGGATGGAAGCAGCATATCAACAGACGAATGGACAAGAAGATGTGGTCCATATATACAGTGGAATACCACTCAGCCATAGAAAATAATGAAATAATGCCACTTACAGCAACACAGATGGACCTAGAGATGATCATACTAAGTGAAGTAAGTCAGACAGAGAAAGACAGATACCATATGATATCATATATATGTGGGATCTTAAAAAAATGATACAGATGAACTTATTTACAAAAATAGAAACACAGAGAGCGAATTTATGGTTACCAAAGGGGATGGGGGAGGGATAAATTAGGTTGGGATTAACAGATATATACTACTATATATGAAATAGAAAACCAACAAGGACCTGCTGTACAGCACAGGGAACCATACTCAATATCTTGTAATAACTTATAAGAGAAAAGAATCAGAGCTGCCCCTACCCCTTCTTCTGTATTTCTACCTTCTTCCCACTCACTGTCTCCTCCTGGGGGCGGAAGGTTTTACGAGTGGAGGGGTGGTCACCCAGCCATACTCCCCATTCCCCGCCCACTGCTCTTTGTCATTTTCACTGGGACACCCCCTCCCCCAAGATCCTACAAGACCAAGCTGCTGATCAATTTATCTCGATTTCCTTTTACAGCAGAAGGTCCCAACCTTCCAGGGCTGTCTAGAGAAAAACATGTGAAGATCCAGAAGAAGTCACTTCAGGGCAGTGTGGGATGGTAGGTATCAGGCCAGGCGTGATGGCAGGTATCCTGACCTGGGCAGTGATGTCCCGGCTGCGTGACCTCCAACAAGCCCTTCCTGCTCTGTGTTCCAGAATGAAAGCACCATGTGTCCATGCTCAGTCGTGTCTGACTCTGCAACCCCCTGAACTATAGCCAGGCTCCTCTGTCCATGGGATTTTCCAAGCAAGAATACTGGAGTGGGTTACCATGCCTTCCTTCAGGGGATCCTCCCAACCCAAGAATCGAACCTGCGTCTCCTGGGTCTCCTGCGTTGGCATCTGGATTTTTCACCACAGTGCCACCTTGGAAGCCCTAAAGTGCCATGGGATGGACTTAAAGGTGTTCCCTTTACAAGGCCAGCTGTCCAAGCAGCTGGAGAAGCCCAACCAGGCACCTACGGTTCTGAGCTCCCACAAGCCTGAGCTCAACTTGCTATGTGATGTGGTTCCCCACCGAGGCACCAGGATCCACCACCGTCCAGGGACTTCAAAGCGCCGAGAACATTCACAGCTCACAGTCGGGTCCCCAAAGCCCTGGGAGCCTGGTCCTCCTGCTTGCTCTGCCCCAGCCCCAGGCTGCCCCCTTTGCTCACACCCCGCCTCATTTACCACTTTTCTCTTATTCTTGTTGGTTTTTTTTTTAGCATTCTCAAAGGTGTCTGAGGAAAAGGAGGCAAGGGCGACCCAGCACCACGGCTGCCATCTGACAGGCTTAAAGAGATTGCTAGGTGACAAGTCTCAAATTAACATTTGAAAAAAAAAAAAAAACTTTATTTCAGCAGAAGTGGACTTAGATGAGTCAAAGTCGTGGCTGGACCCTGGAAGGGGGCTCCGTGCCTTTGGGGGGCAGCCCTCTGGTGACTGGTGAGAGGCTGAGTGGAGCGGGGAGATGGCAGCTGAGGCCCCCACCCTCCACTATCTGTCTTATCTTCTCATCAAACACTCATACTTTCGATATGACAGGTCGCTATTTCCATGGGGTTTTTAAACACAATATCCAGCATTCTGTGACTTCCTTTCTTCTGAGAGCGTGGGGTTGAGGAGCTGCCCCCTCACCTTAATGAGCACCGACTCTGCCTGGTTAGGTCAAGGCCTGGATCCACAGTTGAGCTGTACAAACCTCGGGTTGAGCAAGGATCCTCAGGCCCCCTCTCCATTCTCACTTTGAGGATTCACAGGGGCCCTTGTCTCTGCAAACAGAGCCTTGCTGGGTGCAGGGAGCGGGGCTCAGAGGGGAGACCCAGCCACCTGCTCACTGCAGGGAGGGAAAGCCTGCGACTCCCCACATGAGGGGCCAGACTGGCTCCTGCATCTTTCAGTCCTCATACCAGAGCATCACCTCCCTTCCCTCCCGACTTTACATCCTGGAGGAGCATGTGGCCCAAAAAGTGGGTCTCTTCCCCTTCCTCCTGCTCCAAGCTATCTGTGTCCACCTTTGCGTTCCTTCCTGCTTTGCCGGAGCTGACATGGTGTCAGTGTGTCCCAGGTTCCCACAGACCCAGGCAGCCGCTGATGTCGCTGGGGACCGTGTGATCTGCAAGCTCTATGGGAATGTCGCTGGAAAGCAAGGGTAAGGTCAAGAACGCTTAAAAAAACAAAACAAAACAAACCAACAAACAAAAATGGAAGGAACAAGACTGGGTATTCGGGAAGACAGAATGGAAACACCCTGAGCAGGATGTATAAAATGCCAAGGGTGACCAGCCCCTGGAGCTGGTGAGCAAGGTCAAGGTTGGAGAGACTGCAGGAGAACTAGAAGGGCTTTTCCAGACCCAGATTTGTCCTGAAGAAACTAGGAAACCCCGAGTTGCGGGCTTTGACTGGACCCAGCCTCAGGGGCTCCAGGGGGCTCACATTCCAGAGTTGCCAGATGTGCCCATCCTCACCTTGAGGATGGAGGTGACTCAGACGAGGAGCAGAAGGGCAGACGGATTTACCTGGTGACAATGGAAATACGGAAGTTGTTCTTTATTTCCTGGACTTGGATACATGCTAAGGAGCTCAGGAAAGACGCCTGGATGGAGCAGTAGTGGGGGAAGGGACGGCAGGTCATTTGAACACTACTCTAGAATGTTCACTGAATGAACGCCTGGCCAGGCTGAGCCCTGGGACTCAGTGGACAGGGCCAGACTCCAGACCTCCTGTCCTCCCACACTTATGCTCTGGGAAGGGAGGTGAGGAACAGCACCAACCTCCCACTCTGGGCTGCAGGGAGCAGCCTGGGGACAGACACTCCAGAACTTGTGAAGCCGGGAAGACAACGGGCTCCATCACCCTACAAGGAGAAGATGCAGGATGTAGCGATTTTAGGCCGTGCGTGGCTGGTGCCTGGTTTTGGGTGAACACTCGGGGCGAGCGAGGGGCACAGGTGAATGCAGAACAGCCCCACCTCTCCGTCCATACCTGCTGGCCTGTCTATGAGGTGCAATGTGCTCACAGATTCATCTGCTTTAACAATTCTAGACAAATTCTAGAGTGATAGATCCATAAGAAGGAACTAAGAAAATTAGAGATTCCAGGAGAGGCCTGTTTTCTTAAATTTTTTTGATGTGGACCATTTTTCAAGTCTTGTTTGAATTTGTTATGATATTACTTCTGTTTTTTTTATGTTCTGGTTTTTTGGCGTTAAGGCATTTGGATCTTAGCGCCCCCACAAGGGATCAGACCTGCACCCCTTGCACTGGAAGGTAAAGTCTTAACCACTGGACCACCGGGAAGTCCCAGGATAGTTTTTAAATTGTCTAGTTTGTTGTTCAGTTCAGTTCAGTTCAGTCGCTCAGTCATGTCCGACTCTTTGTGACCCTATTTAACAATATTGGTCTTATATCCTGAGATGTGAAAAATGCCTAATCATTTGTTCAATAGTATCAGGATTATTTAGAATCAGAAAGCTAGGAAAATGCTGTCTGCATACAACACTGCACATAGGACACCCCACCAGGCTCCTGCTTCACCTCTGGGGTCCCCGAGTGGAAGCTGGCCTCTGCCTTTCAGGAAAGTACAGGTAGTTTCATCAGGCCCAAGAACATTTGTGGGTACTGGCCAGGCATCAGGATGGACCATCCTCACCTCACACTGACTCTGGGGTGAAGGGCCCCCCGAGGCACAGGGTCAAGCAGAGAGGTTGTGAGGGCGTCTGACCTTCCCGCTGCCTGGCTGTGTGAGTCTTGCACCTGGAGATTGGACTAGCACCACGGGCTGGCTTTCCAAAGTGAGCTTTCAGAATCCAGAGGATTTTCCCTGATGACCTTAGAGAAACCAAATCAACCTTGAGGGGAAAAAAAAAATAAAGATCTTTATAAGATGATAAGAAAGAACAGAGTATCTTAAAAATACTATTTTTTCTTAAAATACAGGTAAGTCAGAAATGTGAGAAGCTACAAAGGCACTCAAAACCTTAGAAAGGCGGTAGAAAGGTGTTAAGTAGCTGGTGACGCAAGTGTGGTGTTTAAAATGCCCTTGGATCTTGGAGTTACTCAGAATCAACTTAGACTGAATCTACCCTGAATCAGCATTTCCTCCTGAGGTCGATGATCTGTGCATCTCTAACCTATAAGCAGAGGCTTTAGGTGTCCTCAGGAAATGATGGCAACTCATAGTAACGCATCTGCTCTTCTCAACCAGTTTCTTGTATTTGATAAAAAAATTTTTTTTCTCCCTCCACCCAAAATTCGTGGCCAGCCTCTGGAAGGCTTCATTTGCATTTGTCAACCTTTCGAAGTTGCACCCAAGTCTTCTTTTTTTGGCCTGGGTTGAGTGTGTGTGCTCAGATGCTCTGTCATGTCTGACTCTTTGCAACCCCATGCACTATAGCCCGCCAGGCTCCTCTGTCCATGGGATTTCCCAGGCAAGAGTACTGGAGTGGGGTGCCATTTCCTTCTCCAGGGGACCTTCCCGACCCAGGGATCGAACCTGAGTCTCTGCTGTCTCCTGCATTGGCAGGCGGATGCTTTACCACTGTGCCACTGAAGGCTTCTCTTGCCTGTGTCAAGGGCGCCCACCAAGACTTTGACTGCCACTTTCCTGTCTTCTGAAATGGTGCGAATCATGCCCCCTAGACCTCACGCTACCACGCTATGTGCTCACCAGGACATCAGAGTCAGCAGAGAAATGGCCCCATTGTCCTCACAGCCTAGGACACAAGGTCTGAGTTCGTTTTACATTTCAAGAGTGTTGGGGCAGATTTTTCAGCATCTGTTTGTCCTCAGCAACGCACCCTGGTAAAATGGGAAAGTCTGTCATGTTTACCTGGGATTAGGAACGGAAATACTTATTGTCTCTTTTCTAGACTGATCCACAGAGAGGGCTCCCTCCTGTTGTTCCCCGACATCCATTTTCGTCACGTCACCTCCAACCTCGATCGTCTTTATGACATAAACGCTCTCTCCCAGAGCCCTGGCTCCCTAGACATTCTCTGAGTAAAGAGTCTCTCAGATCCTGGTGACAGAGGAATAGCTCTGGGGAGAGCGTTCAGGATGCGAGGAGTGCCCTCGGCTGGCCCTTCTGAAATGAGCAGCTGGGCAGAAGAGCCCTGGGCATCTGTGCCTCCTGTGTCCCTGACTCTCCCTGTTGTGACCAGACCCAGACAGCAAGGGACCTGGGGCCACCCAGACATACCCTGGCCACAGAACTTGGCATCTGAAAGGAGCCCAGCCTGACTGGTACTCTGTTCCAGTGTGTCTGGTTTTGATGGGAGCTGCCTTGCCACAGGAGATGAACCACAGGAATGTTGCTCTAATTACCCGGCCCCACACCTGGATCCAGAGCCAGTATCAGGAGGGGCCTTGCTGTTTGCTTTTGAGCTCATGCCAGGGGCTTACCTCCAGCTGCCGGAAAACAAAGCCATCCAAATAGCCTCTGACATCAGCGGCCCTTGCATCAGGGAAGAATCACATGCACAGAAGTTACACTTTTTTTTTTTCTCTTGGAGAGAGTAGGGTTTACTGTTTGTTGTTGTTCGTTCATTCAATTTTGTCCAGCTCTTTGCAACTCCATGGACTGCAGCATGCCAGGCTTCCCTATTCTTTACCATCTCCTGGAGTTGACTCAAACTCATGTCCATTGAGCCACTGATGCCATCCAACCATCTCCTCCTCTGCTGCCCCCTTCTCCTTTTGCCTTCAACACTCAGAAGCTGGTTTTGCCATGTAATGAAGGTTCTGAGGATGAGAATCTATGGAGAGAATCTGAGAGTTTGCACCTAAGTAGGGAAGGCATTCTTGGCTGATGGTAGCTCCAGAGAGTACCCTGAAAGGAGCTGGAACATGGGCCTTTCTTTCACGTCCCCTGGGGTCTGGCTGCGTCCTGCTGGGGTCCTCACTGAGGTGCTGACCAATCTCATTTGAATGCCACCTGGCTGCTGCTGCCTCTCTGGGAAGACCGAGTTGTTCTTGGCTGTTTCTCCGTGGCTTGATTTGGAGGATGCATTGCTCTGTCCTGTCTCTGTCCTCAGTCACTCAGTCGTGTCTGACTGTTTGGGACTTATGGACTGTAGCCTGCCAGGCTCCTCTGTCCATGGGGTTTCCCAGGCAAGGATACTGGAGTGGGTTGCCATGCCCTCCTGCAGGGATCTTCCTGACCCAGGGATTGAACCCTAGTCTCTTTTGTCTCCCACATTGGCAAGTGGATTCTTTACCGCTGGTGCCACAATTCTTCAGCCCCTCTATGCCTGAATCTTTGCCATGTGAATTTAGTTTTCTCCCAAGAAGAGTACATTTCCCTCCCTAAATGTTGGCCATGTGACCCGCTTTGGCCGGTGAATTGAAGTGATGCTATGCAGACCCTGAGATCAAGCCTGAGAGTGCCTTGCTGTTTCTATGTGCTCTCTGGAGCCTCTGCCTGCACTCTACACATGAAATAATTAAAATGCTAAATCTCATCTTGTGTAGACAATGTGTATCTTACCGTGATTTTTTAAGTATCTAAAATTTCTAAACATAAATAAGAAAAATATTTTAAAGTGAATTTTAAACACTTTAAAATAACACACAGTGAAATGAGAAGTTACCTATGTAGTGGTTAGAAAACCTTGATGTTCAACCAGTTTTCTTTCAATCAATTCAGTTGGCTCTGAAACCAAAAAATTTAAACTCATGAAGACATTGCCAAATAAGCACCATAGGCATGATTGGCCAAAAACAGTTGTGGGGGACAGAAGCTCTGTGTGTCGTTGGGTGGGGCACTTGACCTCTCTGGCCATCAGTGTCCTCCACAAACCAGGGGGATCAGCCCCAAGAACCAGGACTCTGCTCCTCTTTGGTCAAAAGAGTTGGGTTAGATGAGGTCCTTCTAAGCTGTATGCAAGGGCAGGGCCAGTGCTGCCCCAAGGGCAAGAGGACTGTCTTCTCACAGCATGACGTCCTCTTGCACAGAAGAGCTTCGAGACCCGTTTTTTCTTCTTGCGCCATCGCTTTGGGCTCCACAGTTACCCTGCTGCTCATCGTCTTCCCTTGGCTATGACCTGCCCCATCAATAAATGCTGAGTTTTGGGAAAAGGAAGAGTGACTCTAAAACCATCCTGATCAGCTTCACAGATTGCTTCACAGAGATGGACGCTCACTTAGGAATCACTTTCTTGAGAAAAAGGAAGAAAGAGTATCTGTTGGGTTTGATGCCAAGGTGTCCAGTGAACCTTGACTTTCTCTCCTGTTGGGAAAGAGATGTGCGTGTTTGAGAATCCACCTGCAGTGTAGGAGACCTGGGTTTGACCCCTGGCTTGGGAAGATCCCCTGGAAGAGGGCATGGCAACCCACTCCAGTATTCTTACCTGGAAAATCCCATGGGCAGAGGAGCCTAGTGGGTTACAGTTCATGGAGTCACAAAAGAGTCAGACACTACTGAAGTGACTTAGCATGCACACAGGAGGACATACCCGCCTCCTCCGTATCAGCTGCAGGCATTGCCCTGGGTGCATCTCTGCTGAGCGGACTAGGGAGTGCTGGGAGGCAGGGAGAGCCTCAGTTCCCAGAAGGACAGTTCAGCAGAGGGGGCAGGGACTCTTGTGCGAAGGCCTGTGGAGAAGCTGAGATGATTCAAGGGCTCGGCATTCAGAAACCAAATGTTACCAGGGCCCAGGGAAGATTTTCAAGGGGGAACCAAAAGCTCGAGATGCAAGGAACAACCCAAAAGCAGGGTCAAGATACACAGTTGTTCCTGAGTATGCGTGGATGCTCAGGTCCCTGATATAAACCAGTGTTGTGTTTGCAACCATGTGGGCACATCTCAGTATATATCCCACTAGCTGAACCGAAAGGCGGGCTAAACTAAGCATGGTATGTTGAGGGTGCCTCCAGCTGCTCACGTTTTGGAAAGAAGGGAAGGCAGGGAGAAGCTGTCTTCAGAAGCACGGGGATTGTTGTAGGAGGGAGATGGAGTCCTGGTGATCCTGATCTGGAGGGAGCACAGAACCCAGATACTACTGTGACCCTGATCATTCTGACATGCTCGGTCTAATCAACAAAGAAACCATCTCCGGCCAGAGAGGCAGCTGGTTTGCAGCTCTGAGGAGATAGGTTGTCAGAGACCAGCCTCTGCTACGGGCGGCCCCTCTTCTGAAGTCTCATCCTGCTTTCAACCCAGCCTTCCTCCCTCTGACCTTCTCTCCCCAAGTCTTTGCCTCCTCTTTTTGTTTCCTTGCCTTTTCTCTACAATTAGCCTCATTCCCAGCCTTCAAACATCAAAAGGCCCCTTGGTTCCTTGGTAGGATTGTCCTCAGACAAAAGCCTGGGTCCCTGGCCCTGGTGTCGGTTACAGTGAAGGCCCTCTTCCCTGACCCAAGCAGCACTTGTTACTCTTGTTATCCAGACCCTGATTCTATAAGATTCCACATGGTTTCCATGGGTGCAGATTCCAACTAGGTCAGGAGCTGGTGTTCAGCAGATCAGAGGCTCCCAGGGACCCTGCAGATCAGAGACCGTGGGGTGTCTTGTCGTCCCGGAGGCAGCATCTTTTGGAAGCAACTCAGGCTTTCTTGGTGTTGCTGGAAGCAAGTTGGAGATACTGAACTTCTGTCACCTGGAGAGGACGACTGTGTCTACATCACAGCCCCTCTGCTGAGCCACTTGTGGACAGAGTTAGGCTTTTAGTCTCTCCAGAACAAGGAATTTTAACAAGAGGCGTTTCCAAGTGGGAGAGGGCCGCTGTTTCTTCCACGGGAAATTCGAGTTGTTGAGAGAAAGCCTTTTGCTCAGGTCCACATGTGGGGACCCAGGGGAGCCTGCAGTTTGTGTTCTGGCCCCAGGAGCTGACACGTGTGTGCAGTGTGAGCTGGGTTGAGGCTGGGGTCCTGGTTCTCATTGCTGTCACCCATTTTTAGATAGACTCAGTCAGGCAAGATGCCTTGGGTCTGTGAAATGAAAGGGGTGGTCTCTGCTCCTTCCTTCTGACTGGGAAGCCTGGCATGCTGCAGTCCATAGGGTTGCAGAGTCAGACATGACTTAGTGACTAAACAACAACACAGAACAGCTGGGGACCACTGTGCTCTGACTGGTTGATTGATCCAGATCCTGGCTGATGGGAGGGATGCTGAGCCTGAATGGGTTAGGGGCCGGTGTTGGGGGCTCTTGGGACTGCTGAGCACAACTCCTCTTTCTGGGCTGTATATGGCCCTCCCCATGCCCTGGAAGAATGATCTCAGCTCCAGGGAGCAATTTGCTCAGCTTATCTGAAGGCTCAGACCCACAAGGCCTTTATAATCCTCCATGCCTCAGGATGGAAGTGTCGGTGGTATTCGTCCCAGCTGTAGCAATGCCACATGAATATTGATATTGTTTTAAATTGCCTATTAAAGGGAACGGCCAACTCCACGAAACCATTTTAAATAAATGCAGATCACCCAGCTCCTTGCTCTTGTTTTTCATCCTCTAATACCTCAGGGCTTTTGTCTTAAAATGAGCTCTTCTGACAGCAAAACTGGCAATTTGCTGAAAGCCATGCTCAGCTCCATGTCTGTGGGAGGTGCCGCTGCCTGATCTCCCTAAGAAAGGGATTGGGGGCCAAGAAATGGGAACAGAAGAGGATGAGTAGGGATGAGAGAGTCTGGGGATTTAAAAAGTAAAAGAAAGAAAAGAAAGACAAAGAGACACAAGTAAGAGAGATGGAATAAAATTTCCCAAAGCACAAGGAGATCATGGCCCTGCCTCTCCCCACGGCCTAGGCTCTTTGGACACTCCTGATTTCTTAAAGGTTCCCAAAGTTTCCAGTTATGCAAAGGTGCTTGCATAACTCAATGAAGCTATGAGCCATGCCATGCAGTGTCACTCAAGATGGACAGGTCATGGTGGAGAATTCTGACAAAATGTGGTCCACTGGAGAAGGGAATGGCAAACCACTCCAGCATTCTTGCCACAAGAACTCCATGAACAGCATGAAAGGGCGAAAAGATATGACTCCAAAAGATGAGCCCACCAGGTTGGAAGGTGTCCAATATGTTACTGGGGAAGTTCAGTTCAATCACTCAGTCATGTCCAACTATTTGCGACTCCATGGACTGCAGCATGCCAGGCTTCCCTGTCCATCACCAACTCCTAGAGATTGCTCAAACTCACGTCCATTGAATCAGTGATGCCATCCAACCATCTCATCCTCTGTCGCCCCCTTCTCCTGCTGCCTTCAATCTTTCCCAGCATCAGGGTCTTTCCCAATGAGTCAGTTCTTTGCATTAGGTGGCCAAAGTGTTGGAGTTTCAGCTTCAGCATCAGTCCTTCCAATGAATATTCAGGACTGATTTCCTTTGGGATTGACTGGTTTAATCTCCTTGCTTTCTGAGGGGCTCTCAAGAGTCTTCTCCAACACCACAGTTCAAAACATCAATTCTTCGGCACTCAGCTTTCTTTATAGTCCAACTCTCACATCCATACATGACTATTGGAAAAACAATAGCTTTGACTAGATGGACCTTTGTTGGCAAAGTAATGTCTCTGCTTTTGAATATGCTGTCTAGGTTGGTCATAACTTTTCTTCTAAGGAGCAAACATCTTTTAATTTCATGGCTGTAGTTACCATCTGCATTGATTTTGGAGACCAAGAAAATAAAGCCTGTCACTGTTTCCCTGTCTATTTCCCATGAAGTGATGGGACTGGATGCCATGATCTTTGTTTTTTGAAAGTTGAGTTTTAAGCCAACTTTTTCACTCTTCTCTTTCACGTTCTTCAAGAGGCTCTTCAGTTCCTTTTTGCTTTCTGCCATAAGGGTGGTGTCATCTGCATATCTGAGGTTGTTGATATTTCTCGCAGCAATCTTGATTCCAGCTTGTGTTTCATCTAGCCCGGCGTTTCACATGATGACCTCTGGATAGAAGTTAAATAAGCAGGGTGACAATATACAGCCTTGACGTACTCCCTTCCCAATCTGGAACCAGTCTATTGTTCATGTCCGGTTCTCACTGTTGCTTCTTGACTGGCATACAGGTTTCTCAGGAAGACGGTAAAGTGGTCTGGTACTCCTGTCTGTTTAAGAATTTAGCAGAGGGCAATTACTAATAGGTCCAGAAAGAATGAAGTGTCTGAGCCAAAGCAAAATCAGCAGCCAGTTATGGATGTGTCTGGTGGTGACAGTAAAATCTGATGCTGTAAAGAACAATATTGCACAGGGACCTGGAATGTTTTGACTGTTTGGAAAAGAATCTGATGCTGGGAAAGATTGAAGGGAAGAGGAGAAGGGGCAACAGAGGCTGAGATGGTTGGATGACAACACCAAGTCAATGGACATGAATTTGAGCAAACTCCGGGAGATAGTGGAGGACGGGGAAGCCTGGCATGTTGCAGTCCATGAGGTCGCAAAAAGTCGGACACGACTGAGCAACTGAATAACAAAAATAAAGTTTCTGGCCCTAAGTCATTATTCTCTTCTGATTTCCTGCTGTGCTTCCTCTGCGCTTCCCCATGGACAAGGCAGGAGTTGTCGTTCATATGTCATTCATATTCCTGCAATGTTAAAATGTCATTCATATTCTTGCACATCTTTCACAGCATAGACGGTAACTTCAAAAAGTCGAAACTACGGTGTCATCTCAATCTTGAATAAATATGGGTCAAAGATCTATTAGATCATTGATAAGAGAATACATGTAATAAAAAAGGTGGTTCAGAAAGCAGTCGAAGGAGTCGGGTATCTATAGACGTTTTGAAAAACAGAACACAGAATAAGATTGTCCGTCCTGTCTGTAAACTGCGGTTAATGCTCCACAGGACAAGGGAATCACAGCTTCTCCAGTGAAGAGAAATGGAAAGGTGACATCCCAGCCTGGGCCCTGACCAGTGGCCAGCAACATCGGGCAGGATTTATTCTCCTAGAGATTCAAAACCCCCTTGGGCAGGCTTGTTAATGCCACCGTATGACACTGACAGGACCAGCTGTCCCCGACTCCTTATTTCCAAGTTTTAGATAGTTTTTCTTAAGACAGGTGTTCACTGAATATTTAGGGATGACCACAAGAACAACATCATGTCCTATAAGTAAACAAATCTCTTCTGATTCCCATGACCTATTCATTGTAGCTTTGGGACCTCTTCCTGGGCTGTGGACATCTGAAGGATGCAAGCCTGTTGATGTGAGAATAGCTTTTTGCACTGTCTACTTAACATTTTTTTCATCAAGTCCCAGGTCATGTGTGCAGCCTGAAAAGGCACAGCATTTGATGAAGCTGCATGGTATGTGGATATTGTATTGGTGAAAATCAGTGTCTTCTCTGTCATCTTGTGAAGGCCTAGGATTTCCTCCCTGCTGGATCTCCCAGTTTTCTGTTTTATTTTTTCATTTATTTATTTAATATGAGTGTGCTGGGTCTTTTCTGCACGGGCTTTTCTCTAGTGGCAGGGTGTGGGGACTACTCTCTAGTTATGGTGCACTGGCTTCTCATTGCAGTGGCTTCTCTTGTTGCAGAGCACAGGCTCTAGGGCACGGACTCAGTAGTTGTGGTGAATGGGCTTAGTTGCTCCAAAACATGTGGGATCTTCCTGCACCAAGGCTCAAACCCACGTCTCCTGCATTGGCGAGCAGATTCTTATCCACTGTGCCACCAGGGAAGGCCAACACAATGGTTTTACATGCCTCCTTGTGTGTGAGTTGAACTTCAAGCTGGGACAAAGAGAGCAGAGACTCAGAACTTGGGGATCCCTCGTGTAGCAGAAGCTTGGGGCTGCCCAGGGGGCGGCAAAGAGGTGAGTGTGGGCGGGAGGGTAGAAGGAGACAGGAAACAGGAGTCAGAAAGGGTCTCAGATGCAGAGCTGAAGGCGTTGCTTTTGACGTGGAGGTCAAACAGGTCACTTGCAGGGAGAATCATCACCTGTCTTAACTATTTTGCGTACCTGGACTTTTCCACATTAACTTCTGCGGCAGACAAAAGTGGCCATTCTTCCCTTCTCTCAAAATAACAGAATCCGCATTCCTGCAACCAAAAGACATCCCAGCCTGCCCTGCAGCTACAGAGGCTGCACATGTTCTAGGTAATGAGGTGCCATCAGACCTGCCTGAGGGACTTGTAGGAAATTGTTTTCCATGAGGCCAGCATTCTCTCTCTTCCTAGATGTTGGCTGAAGTGGCTCAAGTGGCTGAAGTGTCCACCTCTGGACCAGAAGGATGGGACCCACCTGACATGACAGAGCAGATCCTGACCCATTCATGGAGCCACCAAGTGTCCCTGCACCCAACTTCTTTATGCATCTGTTGTCCTTGGGCTGCCCTCCCTCGGGGCTCTTAGTTCTGCATGGCTTCTCTGCCCATTAGCTCCTACTTAGTCTGAATTCATCTCCTAAAACAATTTCTTAGGTTTTAGGTTGCTCAACTCTACCTTCAAACAGTCTCAGCTTACTTTATTCATTTTTAATTTTTCCTCTACACAAACAGTCCTCAGTGAATCAGATGAGTAAAGGAGCAGCTGTCCTTTGGAACTTTTGATCCTATTTTCCCTCATAACAGAGTGTACAAACAGGGGATGTTAGACTTGGAAGAGGTTGCAGAGCTCATGACTTCACTCTCCCCCTCACTGACAAGCACCTCCTATCCCCTGACACCCCTGCCCATTCATCCCTGTCTCCACTCGCGCTCCAGTGAGAACTTCTTTCACACCATCTGGAAAAATTTGTTCCAAATGAGTTGCATCCTCCCAAAGAGTGAGGACTTCCAGACAACCTGCCCTTGGGCTGTAATTCACAGCAAGGCTCATGCTCTGTACACATCCCATACACTGGGTTTACAGTTTGGTGTGAGGCCACGTCTCTGCTGCCACTACTTCCCAGCCTTCTGAACATGGGCAGTAAGTGTGAAGCTTTGCCCTGGAGCGCCTGGTACCACAAGTGGGTAGAGGGGGTGGGGATACACAGGGAGATGGCAGGGGGGTCTCCACCCTCTGAGGGGCCAGGAAGAACCCACTTGGATCCCCATAGCAGCCACTGTTGTCCCTGGCAAAACTGACAGTATCTGGATAAAACTTGCCATCCAGCTTCAGCTTTCCTTTCTCTCTGAGGGATGCTAATCAAATTCTTACCAGATGGTCACCAGCTCTCCCTTCTGTATGGTTAGGCCTGCCACTGGCCCTGCCCGGTTAGGCTCAGGTGTTTGAGGTCTGAAGGAATAAAAGCAGGAGAGTGATACTCCTGTGGACTGAGCAGGACAGCTTCTCTCTCCACTGTGTGCAGTTGGGCTTGGGACAGCACAGACATGCACTTTGGGAAGACCTTGCATCCCCCGCAACTTGGATTTAAGTTGGGCAGGGCCAAGCAGCATCCTCCATTACCCCAGGGAAGTAAATATATAATTGAATATTATTCTGCCTTAAAAAAAGAAAAGATCCTGCCACTTGTGATAACACGGATGAACCTGGAAAACACTGTTGTTGTTCTGTCACTACGTCATGTCCAACTCTTTGTGACCCCATGGACCACAGCAAGCCAGGCTTCCCTGTCCTTCACTATCTTCTGGAGTTTGCTCAAACTCATGTCCATTGAGCTGGTGATGCCATCCATCCAACCATCCCATCCTCTGTTGCCCTCAATCTTTGCCAGCATCTGGGTCTTTTCCAGTGAGAATATTAAACCAAGTAAAATAAGTCAGACACAGATAGACAAACACTGCATGACCATGGAGTCTGAAAAAGTCAACTCATAGGGATCAGACTCAAGTCTGCCTGTGTTTCCTGCACTGCAGGCAGATTCTTTACTCACTGAGCCACCTGGGAAGCCCCAAAACGTGTGAATACTTATGTCCAAACTCATCAAGCTTTATACATTAAATACAAGTAGACTTATGCATGCCAATCATAACTTAATAAAGTGGTTTTTTAGAAAGTCTATTTTCTACAGCAAAAAAAAAAAAAGATGTTACCAGGGTTTCCAGAATCCTGCCTCCTGCCCACCACTCCCAGTCACCACACTCCCAAGTGGAACCCCTCTCCCAACCTCTGACACCACAGATTCCTTTTGCTTGTGTTTGCACTTTATGTAAATGCAACCATGCAGGGTATATTTTTTTTGTGCCCAGCTTCTTTCACTGAATATTATGTTTACAGACACATCAATTCATACTGTTGACAGACACAACAATTCATACTGTTGCCTGTGGCTGGAGAACATTTCTTTTCCTCAAATCACAGAACTTCACTATGTATGAAGACCACAGCTGGTTTATCAGAGACTTGGTGTTAACATGCTCCTTATTAGTGTCATTTTCTAGGTTGGGTGTGTTAAAGGGAAGAAGCTTTGTATTCTGTTGCAAGTTAATCACTTTAAAAGCGTCAACCTAAATTCTACACGATGGCCCATCTTTGGGACCGCTGCTTCCGAGGTAATGAGCATTAAGCTAAAATCCTTTGTTTAGATCCCAGGAGACCTCCTGACCAGGCCCACCTGTGAGTGGACGGAGACAGTAACACACTCCTTCCAGAGGCTGCTGGGAAATGCTTGGCTTTACTCCCTCCCTGTTAGTATAGAAGGAGCCTGAATTCTAACTCAGACAAGATGGTTCTTTGAGGGGTATCAGCCCACCATATTCTTGGTCAGCTGGCTTTCTGGATAAAGTCACTATTTTTTACCCTGACAATTCATCTCAATTTATTATCCTTTCGTGTGGCAAGCAATGTGAGCTTGGACTTGCTAATGAATTTGGTGCAACAAACCAGGAGCCTTGCTGCTCGTGACCAGGTGGCCCTGGTTGGAGAAATTTTCTGGTAAGGCCCTAGCAGCCCCCAAGACCACTTGTCCTGAGGGTCTGCCCTTCAAAGTTCCCAGAAGTGACACCGGCCACCCCAATGGCAGTTGGAGCAAGAAATCGACACTTGGAAGCTAAGGGGCCCACAGAATAAGTCTCCCCGGCTTTTAACAGCTGGGAACTTTACTTCCTCTCCATTTGGGGTCTTTTCTCTGGAATAAATCAATGTGTTTGGGGTGCCCTCCTGATAGAGTTGCATTTCTCTCCATTTGGGTCTTTTTCACTGGAATAAGTCAATTTGTTTCATCTCTGAATGGGCTCGCTGTTGGAAAGAGGAAAGAGTTGTTGAACTTTCACCTGATTTGGGAGGCAGTTCACTTGCTTCTTTGGCTGCTAGCACTGCTGAGGGCAGCTTGCTTCCTTTGTCTTGAGTTTGTCTTTAGAAACAGGGAATGTTACAACAATATGTTACAACCATCCCTGAAGAAAGTCCCCTGAGGCTTATTTTGGATATGTAGTTTGCTTACAGCCATAAAGCTGTGAGTGAGAGGAGATGGTGTCTTATTGTGACAGTGTGTAGACACAGTCCTGAAAGGGTCTCCACCATCATCCTGGGGTCCTGTGCACCATGAGCTGCTCCGCTTGTGTTAGTTACGTCGTGTGTGGTCTCCTGTCTTGTGTTCTTGGTATATGTAGAACCACAAAACAAACTTGAGGGTTTACTTAGGATTCTATTTGTCCCCTGGGTTTTTTTGTTTGTTTGTTTCATTGTTTGGTACTATTTCTCCATTTACAGCTAAGTCAACCTTGTGATATTTAAAACTTTTCCTGATGTCCCATGGAAGAAAGAAACCCAAAGAAAAAATCCTGTCTATTCTTGTCCAAGAGCAGGATGTTCTCTTCCCGAGGAGAAGAGAAAGGTTCCGCTTGGTTCCTACAGTCTCCAAAAACCCTAGAGTTCAGCCCGGTTGATTGATGCCAAAGTGGAAAGTCATCATTTTAATGGTTAGAGATGATCCCTTGCTCCCTGTGGTTTTACAGTGTTTTGTTTGTTTGTTTTAGAAATCATTTATTTTTAATTGAATAATTGCTTTACAATATTGTGGTTTCTGCCATACATCAGCATGAATCAGCCACAGGTATACATATGTCCCTTCTTTCTTGAAACTCCCTCCTACCTTCCACCCCTTCCCACCCCTCTAGATTGTTACAGAACACCGGTTTGAGTTCCCTGAGTCATACTTTCCAGATGGCACTAGTGGTAAAATACCTGCCTGACATTGCAGGAGACACAGGAGACCCGGGTTCGATCCCTGGGTCAGGAAGATCCCATGGAGCAGGAAATGGCAACCCACTCCAGTATTCTTGGGGAGAATCCCATGGACAGAAGAGCCTGACGGGCTATAGTCCATGGGGTTGCAGAGTTGGATATGCTGAGCAACGACTGGGCACACACACATCAGCGCATCTCAGCATGATTTTGGAAAGGGAACCAAAGCAAAAGGGTTTGAACAGAATTCCAGGAGGTCAGCAAAAAAAAAAAAAAAAAGTGAAGAGCCCTCTTAATTTTTGGAAAGGATTTATCAGACTTACAGACATTGTACTAACGCAGATCCCAAGGCCCCTGCACATATTCCAGTGGTAAACTTGATTTTGGGGGCAAAATGCCTTAGATAAATAGGTGATAAGTTGCCAAAATTAGATGGTGCATTTGGCATGAACACTTCTCAATTGATAGATGGTGTTTTTAAAGTGTTCAACAGAGAAAAACAGGAGAAACATCCTGGCCAGGCCCAGCGCTGAGTAGCTACAGGTGGAAGAAGCTCACACATTCCCCCCTGGAGGCTGACAGGGACCCGAAAATGCTTGACTGTAGTCCCTCCCCTCTAAGATAAAAGGAGCCTGAATCCTAACTCAGGCAAGATGGTCCTTTGGGACACAGGTCCACCATCTTCTTTGTCTGCTGGCTTTCAGAATAAACTCACTGTTCCTTGCCCCAACAGTTCATCTCTCAAATTTTTAGCCTGTCTGTGGTGAGCAGAATAAACTTGGACTCAGTAACAGATGGAAACCGTCTAGTTCACTGCAGCCACCTCTTCCAAGATGGGAGTGCTCCATAAATTCCATTTCATCTAACTAATATTTAGGAGCAGCTTGCCCCTCCTGCATTAGTCTGTTTTGTTGATACATTAGTAGAGCAGTTTAGGCTGTGACTGGTCTTCAGGGAGTGTCCCCAGAGAGGTGACAGACCAGGCTGAAAAGGAGCAGTTTCAAGAGCCCCTGGGTCCATGGTGGAATAACTATCACAAGTGAGCCAATCAGATGACCTGGAGTTGTAACATCCAACCAGCTCCTCCAGAAGTTGCTGAGGATCAAGTAAGATAAAGCAGATATGACACAGCTTGACACGTATGGTAACAACTTCAGAAAGAGTCGTGCATGTTATATCCAGGCAAAACTAAAAACAAGCAAAGTAAAAAAAAAAAAAAAAAACCCTCCTGTAAGCTTGGGCAGTTTATTTTCTTATTACATTTTTAAAAATGTATTTAGTAGGTCTTTGCTGCTGTGCGCAGGCTTTCTCTAGTTATGGTACACAGGGTTCTCATTGCGGTGGTTTCTCTTGTTGTGGAGCACGGGCTCTAGAGCATAGGCTCAGTAGCTGTGGCACACACACGGGCTTAGTTGCTCCAAGGCATGTAGGATCTGCTTGGATCAGGGGTCAACCCTGTGCCCTGAATTACAAGGCAGATTCTCAGCCACTGGACCACCAGGGAAGTCCTACCTTTTTAAAAGTCCATATATTCTGCACAGAACATGCATGTAATAAGAATATATCACAAAAGTCAAGTACTATTCATAGAGCACTTGAACTATGAACAACAAAGAAAGAGAGTCGTATGTTGCTATACTGACTCACAAGAAATAACTCGGCTGCATTCTATCACTAAAAATAGAAAGTTTTATCCAGTAATCTAATTTGGCTACCAAAGAACAAACAGCCTCTACTGAAAGGTTGAAAGAAAAAAGTGCTTCGTGGTTTAGGCCACCAAGAGATAAGGCGCACCCAGGTTCCTCAAGTTACTTTTCTTAAACAGACAGGTGGTTGTGGGACCCAAGGAGGGGGAGTGAGAGCCCCATCTTTCCACTTTGTATGTGGTCCTAGGTTCTCGGGCATCATGATAAGGAGACAGAAAAGGTCTCCCAAGGAAGCAGTGTGTCAACAAGGCTCAAGCCCTGGATTGAAGCATGTACAGTTGAGAGTAGGTAAAAAAACTCTGGTCCCACCTCCAGTAAAATATGGTAACTCGGGGGCTTCCCTAGCGGTCCAGTGGTCAAGATGCTGCGATTCCAGTGCAGAGGGTGTGGGTTCGATCTCTGGTCAGGAAACTAAGATCCTTCATGTCATGGCCAGGAAAAAAAAAAGGCAGGGGGGCAACTCAGAACAAAGAATAATCTCACCATTGAGGGTTGGGCAAAGCAATGTCTGCACTTGTTACTTGAAATCCAAGTGGAATCTGGAGATTTTGTTGATTTTTTTTTTTTTTTGGTATGCTTTGGCATTCGAGGCCAGTTTTGAGCATAAGCGTTTTATATCTAAAGGGCCTGTTTTATTACAATCAGTCATTGAACAGTGTGGCTTACAGAACAGCAGGATCAACATCACCTGGGAGCCTGTTAGAAACTGATATGTTAGGCCATGCTTGCAGCTTGGCCCTGCCAACTGAATCAGAATCTGTATTTTAGTAAGGTCACCAGTGATGCACAGTAATATTTGAAAGTCCTTCGCAAGAAGGAAAGTCTGGAAAATAGAGAAAAATGGAGAGGAACCATTTTAGTATGTTGGCCTCCCATCCCACCCACCACCCTCCCCCATTCCTGGTGCATTGATCTCTTTCCACAGTTATAATCCAGTTGAACAGTTTTGTATTAATATCTTGCTTTCATTCAACCTCATTGTTATCGAAAGTGGAGTCCAGCTGCTAGTCGCTCAAAAGCCAGTAAAGAGGCCAAGTTGGTGGAAAAGAAAATTTGCTTTATTTTGGATGCTGGCAACCCGGGGGTACTGGGAGGTGGGAGGGCGAGGGTGGACCTCTGTCCAAAGGCCAACTCTCCTCCCCCACTGACAAGCAAGGGGAAAGAGCTTTTATAGGTGGAGGGAGGGGGCTCCAGGCAGAAACAGCAGTCAGCTCTGATTGGCATCTTGAAATTGGTCGTTGGTGGTCTGATCAACGTCATCTTGAATGCTTTAGGTACAGTTAGTCTTCAGTTCCAAGGCTGCTTGTTCCCACTTCCTTGAGGCCAGCTCTCAGAATTTTGGCAGCGTATGTCATGGATACAATCCGGTCATCACGTGGTTAACTTCTCCCATCTGGTCAGGGTTTCAGTATCCGTAAGACCACTCACAGGACATGGCTCAGAATATTATCTATAACCCTTGAGGAGGAACTAAAGGTCCTTGACTATGTTTAAGGACTAAACTATTATTATTTTGTCCTGCTTGTTGGTTTACTTTGCTTCTGTATTTTCTTCTCTGATGAAATTTATTCTTTGGCTAAAGTTTTTCTACAGAGAAAAGGCAGGAAAAGGATATGGGAGGGAAGGTTCATAGGCTCCTGCTCCTTTTCAGCAGCAGACACCTGCTTGTCATCACATCCTTTTTCATAAACAGTGCATATGGTTGCACCATATCCATTAAGTAAATGTATTCCAGTTAAATCAATTCAATTATGTCAAGTTGGACATGTAAGTGGTTTAAATTTGTTTATAAATAATTTAACAGGAAATATTTTTGTGCCTAGCAATTTACATATTGAGTTTTTTTTCTGGGATTCCCAGAAACAGATTTAAAAGTAAAACCTTTTTCTTTCTAACAAGACAAATACATTTTTTCATTATAAAAATTTTTAAAAGAGGAGAACACAATTCTGTGTGATGAATTTGCATAGAAACACACACACACAAGGGCATGTGTTAGAGAAACTGGTGAAATCTTCTAAGATCTGTAGTTAACTTTCTGGTTTTGGTGACTGTAACTATGGTTACGATGTAAGATGTAACTGTTGGTGGAAGCTGGGTGAAGGATACACTGTATTATTTTTCCAATTTCTTGTGAATCTAATTCAAAATAAAAAGTTGAAAATATGAGAGATAAAGAAACCATTAAAAAATCCCATCGCTCAAGCACAAATCCTGTTAACATTTTGGTGTATTTCTCTTCAATATTCCTCTAAGCAGTGATTAAAAATAGTAATTCAAGATATCGAAGAGATAAAGGGCTTTTAAAATATTTCTGTGCTGTATGTGGCTGGGCATAGCTTTGGTGAGAAACCATAATAACCAGCAAACAGTATTGGGCTCTGAGTGGCTGGTCCAAGCTGTACTGATTCCAGTGCTGAGAAGTGACCCCCACCAAGGAAAACATACATTGTCGTCAACTTGTAAGCTTTACTTTCCACACAGCCCTTTCCTGTACTTTCTTGGCTGTTTCCATTTCCAACTCTGTCTTATCTATGCACCAACCTGTGTTTAACTTGATGACTATGAGGAAACTAGGAATGCAGGTCTTGTGGACAATAACCATAAGTGGCTTTCAGGGGATGCACACAGAAGGGAAAAACCTGTGAAGCACTCAGCCCTGCCTCCTGGCTGCCTTTGCACAAAGGGTGCCAAGAAAGTGACTAGGTGTTTTCAATTAATTAATGCCCTAATTCCTAATGGAAAACACTTAAATAAATGGTACTGCATGATACAAGCTCCCCTCCAATTCCACATATGTGCCCTCTCAGCCCCCAAACTCATCTCCATGGCAACCCAGGAACCTTTATTCAAACTCAGCTCGAATGGCACGTGTGATGAGATGCCAGGCACAGTGAGCCTCAGGGCACAGTGATGGGCCTGTTCCATCCTCAGCACACTTGGCCTCCAGCTCAGGTTCTGCCCTCTAGGCCTGCAGGGAGATGTGGAGGCATGCTCTGGCTCCAGCAGCTCTATGACCTTGGTCCAGGCCTTTAGCAACAGGGCTGTTCCTAATCCGGAAATGAGATGGATGGACATGGCTTCCTGCTCTTCTGCTCTAAGATTTGGGGCTGTCTGATCAGGCAGGTGGGGTCCGAATCCCAGAGGCAGGATGATGATGGAGTTAGTGATGCTTTATTCTGCCAGAATTTCAGGCTGACCTTGGCTGACTGTGTTCTGTGGAGACCAGAGGAAACTGGTCTCTTGGTCACCCATTCAGTGAGTAGGCATTCCTTCCCCAGGGGTTGGAAGTGAGTGTTTGCCTTGGCTTTTCCCTGGAAGAGCTGGAACATTAGGAAAGCACTGTAGCCTTAGTTCCCCTGAGAAAGTCTGCTTCCCGGCAGGACTGACTCACCCACTGGGCACAGATGGCACTGTGTGTGGGCCCACGACACTTGTTGTTGTTCAGTCACTCAGTTGTGTCCAACTCTTTGCAACCCGGTGGACTGCAGCACACCAGGCTTCCTGTCCTTTACTATCTCCCAGAGTTTACTCAGACTTGTGTCCATTGAGTCAGTGATACCATCCAACCATCTCATCTTCTGTCATCCCCTTCACCTCTTGCCTTCAATCTTTCCCAGCATCAGAGTCTTTTCCAATGAGCTGACTCTTCACATTAAGTGGCCAAAGTATTGGAGCTTCAGCATCAGTCCTTCCAATGAATATTCAGCATTGATTTCCTTTAGGATTAACTGGTTTGATCTCCTTGCACTTCCAGGGAGCTACAAACATTTTTTCCTCCTGAAATGAGAAGAAAAAATGAACTTTTAGATCATAGGAAAGCTTTTAACCTGAAATATTAACATATTTGTCTTTATACCAACACAGTTGTAAAAATATGATTTTCAATAACTTTTATGAAGGCAGGGCCCACAAAAATCATAATGTGGCCCTGGGTGCAGGTCCCTATGGCATCAGACATAGAAGTCTTCCCAGGTGATTCTGCTGTGTAGCCAGGGTGGAAAAACCAATGGTTTTATGGGAGCCCAAGTACCCTCTACCCTTCAGTACCCCCATCTAGCCCCCTCCACACACCTTAACAGACATTTCAGCTTTAGAGAAACTGAAGTTGATAAAAGGTTTTCAATTTCATGGAAAATTTGTTTCTGGAAGTCTTCATTCAAATACTTCACAATTACTGGAGACAAATAGACCGTGGAAAGGTACATTTTTAGTGTGTGGATGGAGGAAGGAGAGAGTCTAGTGGTGTCTCTGGGGTGGGAGGAGCTGGGATGGGAGGGCTGCCAATGAGATGGACCTCAGGGCCGTCTGGACAGCCAGTGTCCCTTGGACTATTTACCAGGTCATCATGGCAGGCACAGCTCCAGGTAACCATCACCAGTTACCAGCTGGGGCCTCCCCCATGGCCAGCTGTGCCCTGCAGGCTTAGGAATTTCGGTAACTTCCAACCCTGCATTCCAGTCAAAAAGAAAGCTACTGTCAATCATTGAAGGGGAAATGAAAGTGTTTTCTTGATCTCCACTAGCTTTGGAGGCTGCCTTTGAGAACTGCTGTTATTTCCGCCGTGCAGTGAAGCAGAGCATCCTTTCCTGATGTGCACAGGTAGAGGGGTGACCAATGTCCTCTGTCCTCCCCGCGGGAACAAGCTCTGACTGCAGCCCAGGCCCCATCCCGAGCACAGGACCACAGCACCACCTGTTGGCTTCCTGAGAACAACTCTGGGATCTCCTTGGGGTGCCCAGGGTGTAGACACTGACCGCTGCCCCCAAAACAAGAGGAGAAGAAAGCGAGGTGCTGACTAGCCTGATCAGCAGTCTTGGTCCTCCCTCTTGGAAAGATTACGCGGTATGACTGCATCTGCCAGCATGGAAACTGCTACAGCAGAGTGGGGAAAAAAGAACTTTTTCCAAATGTATGGAATGAACATTAAACACTGAGATATGAGTGCTAAGCGTGATGTTATTCTCAAGATCTTAGGACCTCGTTAAAACAAAACAAACATGTTTTGGAGTACATCTGTTCAGAGAGGAATACATCAGAGTTCATTAGAAGGAACCAAATGTACGAGTTTAGCCTGGAGAGATCTTACTTTTTCCAGCTCTAAAATAGTGCTCTTCATCTGATGTAGAACACAGTTTTTATCATTTAAAGTGTCTGAGTGTATTGCTCCATTATACGTATGTGAATATACTCTACAAAGATATCTTCTGCACACCATAAAAAAACTACCAAACCAAAATGAAAAAATGAGATAAAAGTAAGTGTTCTCATCTTTCACACGGCCCAGTGAGGTATCTGGCTTGTCCTCCAGGGAATACTCCTCAAGTGGAAATCACAGTTCAGACAAGGGGGCTGATTGGGATCAATCATTTAATCAATCATGCCTATGTAATGAAATCAGAATAAGTACTCTGGACACAGCTCCGTTCAGCTTCCTGACTGGTGACCATTCATCAGTGTGCTGGGAGGGTTGTTGTTATTATTGTTCAGTTGCTAAGTTGTGTCCGACTCTTTGCAACCCCATGGACTACCCCATGGCCGGTCCTAATTTGTGCTCTTTAAATATTAAATATTAAAAACGCTAGCTAATTTAGAGTTCTAGTAAACTGGTTTGTGCATTGGAGAGCAGAGTGGCAGAGGATGAGAAGGTTAGATATTATCACTGACTGAATGGACATGAACGTGGGCAAACTCTAGATAGTAAAGGACAGGGAAGCCTGGAACGCTGTAGTCCATGCGTTCACAAAGTCAGACACAACTGAGTGACGGAACAAACAAGAATTATACAGGATTGGAATCCCTATGCAAAATGACTTTTTCCAGTTTGTGTACCTATTTATTTATTTGCTTATATATCATTTCATCCTATTTTTTTTTTAATCTAAGAGGTTATCAAGCTTAAAAATCACTTCAAAAAAGGATGAATTAGTCATGATCCCTGATAGGATGTTATCCTTGGAGATTTGGAAATCCTTCACCCTATATTATTAGTGCCGTAGCCTGCTAGTGTACAGTTTGATTTTCCCAGACTGGACAGGGCAGGGAACCCCTACAGAAAAGGCTAATCTAAGAGAGAGGGCCCCTCATGAGCCCAGGGGAGCCTGGTTTCAGGAGAGGTTTGGCCTTCTCACGGGTCCATGGCTCCCAGCTGGATGAACGCCCCCTGCCTCACAGGGAAGACACAGGAGGAATTCAGCCTCGGTGCCCTGTTCCTTGTGACTACAGTGCTGCCAGACCAAGCCCCGAGCCCACAGTTCATCTGTCTCTGTTAGCCAAGAACCATTTCACATGGAAAGGGCCCAGAGGACCGAAATGCCGAGCATCATCTGACCCATGAGGTACACGGCGGAGCTGTGGATCTGCCCTTATTTTCAGTTGTACGGCAAAGAACAGAAGGAACCTCTTCAAAGGGCTGGGCAAAGAGCCTTTCAGCTTCGTGAATCATTCGTCCATGAAACTACAGATGGGAAAGATCTATTTTGTCTTGCTTGAGTGCTTTGGAAATTGAGAATGTCTGCGTGTAGGGACTCTGAACTCTCTAGGAGAATAGGGTGGCGGGGAGGCTGGGGGAGGGGGGGCAGGAATATCTCACTTCCAAGGCCCTTTACAGCAGAAAGTGCAATTTCTGTGTGCCCTCCATCACCCCTGCCCCTGGCTCTCTGCATCCCACCCTGCTATGCCCCTATCACCAGAGGGTGCTGGTCGCAGGTGGGTCCTGGTAGGTACTGAGCACCTGCCCAGGCTCTGCCTCTTCTGTGAAGAACTCCAGGTCCCTCATGGTCAGGTTGTGCGTGTTGAGTACGTTTCAGTGTCATTTCTCCAGTTGCTTTATCCATCACCCAGGCAACACGTACATCCCCACTTCTTCCTCTTGGCCTGGTAGAGGATTCCTGCAGACAGAGTGGGATCCTACCCCTGGTGGAAATCCCCTGCTTTCATAAGTCACTCTCTACCCTTGAGAGGAACCCATCTGCGGCAAAGCCCTTGAGAGAGAATAATTTTCTCAAGTTCAGTGGTTTATTTACTCGGAGAAATAGTGATCCATGGCTGTATTTTTGTAAACATAGTACTGTAAACTATTCGTTTGTTTTTGTTATTATTTTTTGAGGGTCTCCTCTCTGCCGGCCACAGAGTCTGTGAAGATGAGTGCTCTGTCACCAGGCCCTCATGGTCTAATTAGAGGACGGGTTGCTGGAGAGGCACGAGGCGGTGAAGGGCGGGGTCCTGAGAGTGGGCTGCTGTGGATGTGGAGGAGAAGTGAAATTCTGTCATGTAGGTAGGGACTGGCGGGGAGAAAGGTTTGGGGACATGGAGGACACCTCAGCCGACTTCAAGGAAACCCTAACAGCTTGAAGAAGGAACCTCTCAGCAGGACAGGGCCACGTGAGCAGGGATCAGACCCCGGGCAGCAGCCTTGCCTGCTGTGCCAGCCAGGTATACAATGCAGTGTTTCCCAAAGGGCACGTGCTCCAGCAGCCCCGGGCCTCTCCGCACATGCTGTGGGATGGGTGCCTTCTTCCTTTCAGCTCCCACTCCCTGCTTTTCTCGATTTGCCCCCTCTCCTGAGAGACACTTGTTTCCCTTATTTCCTCCGGCGGGTTGCGAGCACCCCAGCCCACCTGCGGACTCCACACCTACACCATCGCTGCACAGCTGGGTCTGCTCACCCGCCTCCACAATAAACTTGCAGTCCATGTCTTTGTGTCTCCTTCAAAAATGAATTCTCAGGAGTTGTGAGCTGTCACAGGAGAAACCAGTCAACTAATCCACACTACTTTAGTAAAAACCATGTGACTTCAGTGTACTCTCTATCTTGCGCGAATTTACATTTTCACAGTAGGAAAAGTGTTCAACTAAAAGATGAATTTCTAGGGGTGAAATTTCAAGAAAATGTGGCACATGTCCACTCCTCTCCAAAGGTAAGGATCACTTCTACTCATCCTGAACACATCCCAGAAGGTTTTTGTTTTACAAAATCTTTTTTTTTTTAATCCCTCCCACAGTCCTTTTGGTTATTACAATCTACTTTCACCAGCAAGGTGTATACTCAGTCGCTAAGTCATGTCTGACTCTTTGCGACCTCATGGACTTTTCACCTGCCAAGCTCCACTGTCCATGGGATTCTCTAGGCAAGAATACTGGAGTGGGTTGCCATTTCCTTCTCCAGGGGATCTTCCTGACCAAGGGATGTAACTCGAGTCTCCTGCGTTGGCAGGCAGATTCTTTACCACTAAGCCATCAGGGAAGCCCCTTACCAGATATAGTTGGCAGGAAAAGTCCAGTTTGTTTTTTAAAGTCCCATCTAGTGTCTTGGTGGTAGCTATACCAAGAGTTACATTGCCTGTGCTCACTGTATGGAAAGTGCTGTGTGAGTCTCAGTACAGAAACATATAACACAGGACCTGCAGTCAGCTCCGACTCTCTGCAACCCCACAGACTGTAGCCCACCAGGCTCCTCTGTCCATGGGATTGTCTTGGCAAGAATACTGGAATGGATTGCCATTTCCTTCTTCAGGGGATCTTTCTGACCCAGGGACCGAATCTGTGTCTCTTGCATTGGCAGGCAGGGCTTTTTTTCCCATTTGAGCTACCTGGGAAGTGCTAAAGGGAGGCATCTCTTCCTCAGCAACCTTGCAGTCGTATGAGAGGAAGGCATGAGTATTGAAGGAGGTTTTGTTGAAGACCTAGTCAAGGCTCCTAGACGCAAGAAGCGGGCAGCAGTCAGGTAAACAGGGAACATGTCGGAGGGAGCCATCTTCCAAGCTGACACGGAAAGAGCAGTTGATGGAGATGAGACCCATGGTTTGGCCCCTGCTGTGGCCACAGGCTGTTGGTGCATTTGTGAGCAGCTGTGTTTTCAGTGGCCAGTGAGTTCAAGTCAGGCTGGCGCATTTACGATCTAGATCAGCAGCCTGCCAAGGAGAATGGGAACCGCTCCAGGCCAATGGTAATTTATGGTCAATGCAATCTGGAAAATGCATAAAGCAACCCAGCATATCCAAGCCAAAATACTCCCTGGGGAGTTGAAATAAATCCTCCACACCTGGACACATATGTCTTGCTCATTACAGGTTCCCTGTGGTATGTGGGTTCCAGCACCTGGAAACCTTGGCTTCATGTAGTTCATACAATTAACTTCAGAGGGCAGAAGGATTCTGAAATGTCTCCATCAAATAGTGAACAGACAAGAGATAGAATGAAGCACAAGGAAAGCACGGGATGTGTTCTGTTTTAAATTCTCTATTTTGAGATTGCCCACGGTCAGTTTGACTGCTTGCCTGTCGTGTGCTAAGCTTGGCTCTGGGCTCCACGAAGGACAGGCCTGTCTATCTGTCCTCATCTCCTAGTGCGCTGTGTGGACATCTGGAGCTCGGTATTTAGACCCTGCACCACCAACTAGAGTGTGGAATGTACCCCGCCTCTATGCACTCACTTGGCCTTTCTTCTTAACAATGCAATAATTTCTAGTGCATTTAGAGTTGTGTGACAGTCATCACAATCAATTTCAGAATGTCTTCCTGCGTGTGTGCTCAGCTGTGTCTGACTCTCTGTGACCCCACGGACTGTAGTCCACCAGGCTCCTCAGTCCATGGGATTTCTCCAGGCAGTAATACTGGTGGCCATTTCCTTCTCCGCAAGACCTTCTCGACCCAGGGATTAAACCCATGTCACCTGTATCTCCTGCACTGGCAGGCAGACTCTTCACTACTGAGCCACTTGGGAAGCCCCCCAATGTCTTCTTTACCCCCACCCCCAAATGCAGCCCCACTGAGAATCACTCCCTATTCCAGCCCAGTTCCCCCTTCCCCAGCCCAGGCAATCACTACATGCCTTCTCTCTTTGGATTTGCCTGCTGTGGACATTTTATACCCAGGAAATAATACCACATGTGGTCTTCTGTAACTGGTTTCTTTCACTGAGCGTGTTTGCAAATTTCACCCATGCTGTAGTGTTTTTTTATTGCTAAATAATATTCTACTTTGTAGATGCCACATTTTTACTTAACCATTCATCAGTTTGAGTCATCTTCACTGTTATGATTCTGCTATGAGTACTTATGTATACATTTTTGTGTGGACATGTGTTTTCATTCCTTTAGGGTCGATCTGAGGTGGGAACAATTTGGGCAGTAGAATTGCTGGGCCATGTGGTAATTCTATGTTCAAACTTTTGCAGAACTACCAGACTATTTTCCACCATGGCTGCACCATTTTACATTTTCATCAACAGTGTATGAGGGTTCCCATCTCTGACGTCCTTGTCAGCGCTTGTTATAACTGTCTTTTTAATTATGCCATTCTAACAAGTGTGAGGAGAAGGCAATGGCACCCCACTCCAGTACTCTTGCCTGGAAAATCCCATGGACGGAGGAGCCTGGAAGGCTGCAGTTCATGAGGTCGCTGAGGGTTAGACACGACTGAGCAACTTCACTTTCACTTTTCCCTTTCATGCATTGGAGAAAGAAATGGCACCCCACTCCAGTGTTCTTGCCTGGAGAATCCCAGGGACGGGGGAGCCTGGTGGGCTGCCGTCTATGGGGTCGCACAGAGTTGGACACGACTGAAGTGACTTAGCAGTAGCAGCAACAAGTGTGAAGTGGTATCTTGGTGTGATTTTGAGTTAAGTTTCTCTGATGGCAAATAGTGTTGAGCATCTTTTCTTGAGCTTATTGGCCATTTTTAGAAAAGACCCTGATGCTTGGAAAGATTGAAGGCAGGAGAAGAAGGGAGCGACAGGACGAGATTGATGGCATCACTGACTCAGTGGATGTGAGTCTGAGCTAACTCGGGGAGATAGTGAATGACAGGGAAGCCTGGTGTGTTGCAATCCATGGGGTCGCAAAGAGTTGGACACAACTTAGCAAATAAACAACAGCAATAAATTCTTTGGAGAAATTCTTATCATGATCTTTTGGCCATTTTTAAAGTTACGTTTTTTCTTTTTTTTCTTTCATATTTTCTATTATTCTATTTCTGTCTTTTCACTTTTTTTCAGGGTGTTCATTGAAGCATACAAGTTTTAGAATTTGAGAAAGTCCAATTTATTTATTTTTTATCATGCTTTTTTTTTTTTGGCGTCGTATCTGAGAAGGCTTTACCTAACACAAGATCAATGTTACAATTACTGCTTTATGCACTCCTATACTTGCCCACATATTTACCATTTCTGGTATTCTCTATGCATTCCTATGTATCAATCTCCTTTCATCCTGAAGGACTGTTTATAAATATCCTGTAGATTGGGGCTCAGCTTTTGTTTATTTGAGAATATCTTAATTTCATCTTTATTTGTGAAGAATTTCATTGCACATAGAATTCTTGGTCCACAGCTGACCTTTGCACTTTGGATATGCAATTCCAAGGCCTTTGGCTTGCATTATCTGAAAATACAGATGCTAATCTTGACAATGGTTCATTATATGCTGTCTTTTTTTTCTGCTTTCAAATTTTCTCTTTTTCCTTTGCCTAGAGTGGTAAGTCTGAGGGTCTAGTTGGGGATTTCTTTGTTTTTCCTATTTGAGGGTTATTGAGCAGCTTGAATCTACAGGTTGTTTCTAAGTAATTTCTGAAGTTTTCAGCAATTATTTTTTTCTCCCTCTTCTTTCCTAGTATACTTGATTTTGCCTTTCAGATTGCTAAAACTCTGTTCATTTTTTTTCAACCTCTTTTATTCTATTCTTCATATTGGATAGTTTCTATTAAGCAGTCTTTGAATTCACTGATTCATCTTTCAGCTGTCTGAAATCTACTGCTAGACCCATCTGGTGATTTCTTTCATTTTAAAAATATTTTCAGCTTTAGGATTAATTTTTAATGTTTTCATAGTTTCTACTTCATTATTGAGATTCTTTGATTCATTGTTATATTTTCCTTTAATTCTTTGAACATATTTATAAAAGGGGCTTTGAAGTCTATCTGCCAAACCCCAAATCTGGGCCTGTTCAGAGACAGCTTATATTGCCTCTTTTTTCCCCCTGAGTATGAGTCATACTTTCCTATTTTCTTTTCAGTCTCTTAAAGTTTTACACTGAAGCTGGACATTTTAGGCAATGCGTTATAACAATTCTATATCCTGTTCTACTTTTCTTCAGATTATGATTCTTCTTCCTCCTCATCTGGACTGAAACCCTGGAATTGCCTCCTCTGTGATACTTAGTTGATGTCTCTAAGGTTTGTTTGTTGTTGTTGTTGTTGTTTTTTTTTGGTCTGCCTTTCCTAAGCACAGCTCCTGTGTCTACACAGCTCTGCAGTCACTGACACGTCAGGCCTCGTGTCTGTGAGACTCAAGTCCTCTCTGAAGGACCGGTGTGTGGGCTGGAGAATGCATTACGAGTTATAGCTACATCTCATGTTTCACTTTTCCTCAGGCTCACTGGAGTCTTTTCTGCACAGAACAGTTTTCCAGTCACTCAGAGGTGTGTAGAGGCTCACCTCAGCCCTTCTATAGCTCTCTCATTTCTGGAATTTCCTTGTTAAATTTCTCACAGGTCTGCTGCTTGTCCTAACTGAGGTCTCTGATCTCAGGTTATTAAAGCTGCAGGCTTTCCTTTGCTAAAGAAACCAGAGCTGGACAGGAGTCAAAGTGGTAAAAATAGATTTTATTCAGGAGCTGTTGCAATGGTGAGGTGGGTGGGGAGAGGAACCCTCGATATAGAACTGGGCTCGATTCCAAAAGCAGCAAGGACAGGCAGGGCTTTATGAGAAAGGGGCAGGTTATGGGGCTCAGTGGCTGGAAAATTACTGAGAGAGACCAGGGTGGGGGAAATTTTTGCTAAACTGACTTAACAGATTTCTTGCTGAAGACAAACCAGAAATGATCAGCTATCACCACAGACATGGTAGGGAATGAGGAGTTTGATCAGATACTAGAGGTGATCAGATAAGGGAGGTGGGGGGTTTGTGCCAACCTGACATGGAAGGCTTCTTGCTAAAATTGGGCTCTGCAGGCCTGAGATATGGACAAGACCTGAGGATGAGGCCCCGTTAGGAGAAGAGTTGGGGGAAGCTGTCTGGAGTCTAGTCAAGGACAGTCTCTACCCTCCTCATTCATCTGCGAAGCCCTTCACTTCACACTAGCAGTCACAGGAGTCCCCCAGCCCACAAAGTGTGTACATTCCCACCAGCAGTCACAGGAGTCCCCTCAACCCCACCCAGAGATTGTAAATCCTGACAACAGAGCGGCTGTCTTTGAGAGTCAGAGGGCAGCCCACCCCTGGGTGAAAAGACCACAGACCCTTTCTCAAAACTCTAGCACTTTTTTCAAGAATCATCTAAACTTGTCTGCTTTTGGTTTCTGGTACCCTGAAATGGATATTTCAGACACTTTTGTGTGGCTTTACAGACGTTCTTCCCTGGAGGATCTATGGACATCTTCAAGCTCCCATAACTGGAACTCTTTCTAAAGGCTCTTGGTTGTGGTCCTTATACATCAGAGTATTTTGTGAATAACCAAGTGTGAAAGGCACAATTCAGTGTTCTTCAGCCTCTTTGGCCGTGGAACCCCCCTCTTTTTTCAGGAACACCTTGAAATATATATTTCATATTATATATTCTATGTATTATGTTATTTATATAATATGTATATATTTATATATAATTATATATATAATATGGACTTCCAAGCTGATACTAGTGGTAAAGAATCTTCCTGCCAATGCAGGAGATGCAAGAGACGTGGGTTTGAACCCTGTGTTGGGAAGATCCCCTGGAGAAGGGGATGGCAACACACTCCAGTATTTTTGCCTGGGAAATCCCATGCACAGAGGAGCCTCATAGGTGGCAGTCCAGGTGGTGAAGAGTCAGACACAACTGGCAACAGAGTACTGAACATATATATAAAATGTCAAGGTCTCAGATTTTCTTAGCAAAAGACATTTTCTTCTTTCAACTCTAAAGCAGCTGATACAGAAGAGACGGTGCCCAAGTCTGCTTCCACACCCTACCTGATGATAGCACAGAAAAGTATACCTCTCAGCATCTTATAGTCGGATGGGGCCCCATGTCTAGATCTGGCCACAGATTCATACCCAGAAGTGATGGGGGTGGAAAGCTCATCTGTTCTTCAATCTCTTGCCTCCCAAGGAGGGGCTGGGAGTGCCCTGTATGAAGATAGCAAGGTTGCAAGTCTGATAAAGTCTTGATCCCTCAACCTCACTTCGACAACACCTGCCTTTAGACAGTAAAAGACTTTGAATGAACCAGAAATGAGCTCTGAAGTTCGAAGCCACTGAGATTTAGAGTTGTTTATTTCCATGTCATGAACATCAGTTCAGTTCAGTTCAGTAGTTCAGTCATGTCTGACTCTGTGACCCCATGGCCCACAGCACATCACGCCTCCCTGTCCATCACCAACTCCTGGAGTTTACCCAAACTCATGTCCACTGAGTTGATGATGCCATCCAACCATCTCATCCTCTGTCATGCCCTTCTCCTCCAATCTTCAATCTTTCCCGGCATCAGGGTCTTTTCAAATAAGTCAGCTCTTCACATCAGGTGGCCAAAGTATTGGAGTCTCAGCTTCAACATCAGTCCTTCCAATGAATATTCAGGACTGATCTCCTTTAGGATGGACTGGTTGGATCTCCTTGCAGTCCGAGGGACTCTCAAGAGTCTTCTCCAATACCACATTTCAAAAGCATCAATTCTTCAGCACACTGCTTTCTTTATAGTTCAACTCTCACATCTATACATGACTACTGGAAAAACCATAGCCTTGTTGGCAAAGTAATGTCTCTGCTTTTGAATATGCTGTCTAGGTTGGTCATAACTTTCCTCCCAGGAAGTAAGCCTCTTTTAATTTCATGGCTGCAATCACCATCTGCAGTGATTCTGAAGCCACCCAAAATAAAGTCTGCCATTTCTTCCACTGTTTCCCCATCTATCTGCCATGACATGATGGGACTGGATGCCATGATCTTAGTTTTCTGAATGTTGAGCGTTAAGCCAACTTTTTCACTCTTCTCTTTTACTTTCATCAAGAGGCTCTTTAGTTCTCCCTCACTTTTTGCCATAAGGGTGGTGTCATTTGCATATCTGAGGTTACTGATATTTCTCCCGGCAATCTTGATTCCAGCTTGTGCTTCCTCCAGCCCAGCATTCTCATGATGTACTCTGCATAGAAGTTAAATAAGCAGGGTGACAATATACAGCCTTGATGTACTCCTTTTCCTATTTGGAACCAGTCTGTTGTTCCATGTCCAGTTCTAACTGTTGCTTCCTGACCTGCGTATAGATTTCTCAGGAGGCAGGTCAGGTGGTCTGGTATTCCCATCTCTTGAAGAATTTTCCACAGTTTATTGTGATCCATATATTTTGGCATAGTCAATAAAGCAGAAATAGATGTTTTTCTGGAACTCTCTTGCTTTTTTGATGATCCAGCAGATGTTGGCAATTTGATCTCTGGTTCCTCTGCCTTTTCTAAAACCAGCTTGAATATCTGGAGGTTCATGGTTCACATATTGCTGAAGCCTGGCTTGGAAAATTTTGAGCATTACTTTACTAGCGTGTGAGATGAGTGCAATTGTGCAGTAGTTTTGGCATTCTTTGGCATTGCCTTTCTTTGGAATTGGAATGAAAACTGACCTTGTCCAGTCCTGTGGCCACTGCTGAGTTTTCCAAACTTGCTGGCATATTGAATACAGCACTTCCACAGCATCATCTTTTAGGATTTAAAATAGCTCAACTGGAATTCCATCACCTCCACTAGCTTTGTTCATAGTGATGCTTCCTAAAGTCCACTTGACTTCACATTCCAGGATGTCTGGCTCTAGGTGAGTGATCACACCATCTTGATTATCTGGGTCATGAAGATCTTTTTTGTATAGTTCTTCTGTGTATTATTGCCACTTCTTCTTAATACCTTCTGCTTCTGTTAGGTCCATACCATTTCTGTCCTTTATCGAGCCCATCTTTGTATGAAATGTTCCCTTGGTATCTCTAATTTTCTTGAAGAGATCTCTAGTCTTTCCCATTCTATTGTTTTCCTCTATTTCTTTGCATTGATCGCTGAGGAAGGCTTTCTTATCTCTCCTTGCTATTCTTCAGAACTCTCCATTCAAATGGGTATATCTTTCTTTTTCTCCTTTGCTTTTCGCTTCTCTTCCTTTCACAGTTATTTGTAAGGCCTCCTCAGACAGCCATTTTGCTTTTTTGCATTTCTTTATCTTGGGGATGGTCTTGATCCCTGTCTCCTGTACAATGTCACGAACCTCCATCTATAGTTCATCAGGCACTCTGTCTATCAGATCTAGTCCCTTAAATCTATTTCTCACTTCTACTGTTTAATCGTAAGGGATTTGATTTAGGTCATACCTGAATGGTCTAGTGGTTTTCCCTACTCTCTTCAATTTAAATCGGAATTTGGCAATAAGGAGTTCATGATCTGAGCCACAGTCAGCTCCTGGTCTTGTTTTTGCTGACTGTATAGAGCTTCTCCATCTTTGGCTGCAAAGAATATAATCAGTCTGATTTCGGTATCGGCCGTCTGGTGATGTCCATGTGTAGAGTCGTCTCTTATGTTGTTGAAAGAGGGCGTTTGCTCTGACCAGTGCATTCTCTTGGCAAAACTCTATTAGCCTTTGCCCTGCTTCATTCTCTACTCCAAGGCCAAATTTGCCTGTTACTCCAGGTGTTTCTTGACCTTCTATTTTTGCATTCCAGTCCCCTATAATGAAACGGACATCTTTTGGGGATGTTAGTTCTAAAAGGTCTTGTAGGTCTTCATAGAACCATTCAACTTCAGCTTTTCCAGTGTTACTGGTCAGGACATAGACTTGGATTACCATGATATTGAATGGCTTGCCTTGGAAACGTACAGAGATCATTCTGTCGTTTTTGAGATTCCATCCAAGTACTGCATTTTGGACTCTTTTTTTTTTTTTTTTTACTATGATGGCTATTCCATTTCTTCTAAGGGATTCTTGCCCATAGTAGTAGATATAATGGTCATCTGAGTTAAATTCACCCATTCCAGTCCATTTTAGTTCAGGGATTCCTAAAATGTAGACGTTTACTCTCGCCATCTCCTGTTTGACCACTTCCAGTTTGCCTTGATTTATGGACCTAACATTCCAGAGGGTTATGGTTAGTGTTAGGATTAGGACCTTGCTTCTATCACCAGTCACATCCACAACTGGGTGTTGTTTTTACTTTGGTTCCGTCTTTTCATTCTTTCTGGAGTTATTTCTCCACTGATCTCCAGTAGCATATTGGGCAACTACCGACCTGGGGAGTTCATCTTTCAGTGTCCTATCTTTTTGCCTTTTCATACTGTTCATGGGGTTCTCAAGGCAAGAATACTGAAGTGGTTTGCTATTCCCTTCTCTGGTGGACCACATTCTGTCAGACCTCTCCACCATGACCTGCCTGTCTTGGGTGGCCCCACACGGCATGGCTTAGTTTCATTGAGTTAGACAAGGCTGTAATTCATGTGATTAGATTGGTTAGTTTTCTGTGATTGTGGTTTCAGTCTGTCTGCCCTTTGATGCCTTCTCCCAGTGCATACCGTCTTCCTGGGGTTTCTCTTACCTTGGAAGTGGGTCATCTCTTCACAGCTGCTCTAGCTAAGTGCAGCTGCTGCTCCTTACCTTGGATGCAGACTATCTCCTCATGGCCACCGCTACTCACCTTGGACATGGGGTATCTCCTTTTGGCCACTTGCCACTCCTACTAGGCTAGGCTAATTTAGGTTTACAGGAAGGGCAACAGTGAAATTACTTTCTGAAGCAGCACAAAGTTTTGATGAAGGAAAATGCTGTTCGCAGGAAGCCTACACTTTCAGAAATGAGTGGCTGGCAGACTTGTGTGTCATTTGGTCCAGCTCCTTGGACGATAAATATTCACATTCCATGTGCCTTTCCTGTCCTTGTTAAGATCTGACCTTTTAAATGAAAAACAGTGTCCACCTAATCTGAAGGACAGATATAATAAAGTGTCAATTAACTAGAGCTCATCTACCCAGAACCTTCACTTGTAAAAATATTCTCAACCCTAAAGGTGAAAACAAGAGTCTTTGATTTTAATCTTCAGTGAGCCAGCATATTTCATTAACTGGAACCCACAGCCTAAACCCTGAGCCTTGTCATTATTTGAGGTTTTACCTTGTATGCAGTGCTTTCAACAATACCAAATACTACACAGGAAGAAAATAAATGGCATGCTTCATAATGGAAAAAGAACAAACAAAAGAACAAGTAAAATTCCTTTCAGCAGGGAAATTTGTAAAGCTCTCTTATATCTAGGGGAAACAGTAGCTTAATTAAATATTGCTGGTTACATTTTATCTTTAAACATTGACTAATAGCCTTAAAGGTCCACAGCTTTGTCAAGCTTGTGTCCCTGCCCCTGCCTCTCCCATCCTCACCATCACTCCCTGCACCAGAAAAGAGGATGTGGTTCCTGTGTGTTCCATCACTGCATTAAGGATGGAGAGATTGGAGAGCATGTTGGCTTTGTTGTAGCTCAGTCGTGTCTGGCTTTTTGCTGCCCCATGGACTGTAGCCCTGCAGGCTCCTCTGTCCATGGGATTTTCCAGGCAAGAATATTGGAGTGGGTTGCCATTTCCTCCTCCAGGGAATCATCCCATCCCAGGGATCAATGGAAATGCAGCAGCAGCAGCATAGAAAATAGTGTGAGCCCATGCGATGAGGATGACAGATATACCATGAAAGTGAAATTGTCACCCTCTGCTGCTTCTCCTTTATTAACTTTGACATTTGCATGAAGATGGCATCCTGGTTTCCTGGGGCTTCATCTGCTCCTGCAGCTTCCTCCTTACCTGAGGGCTTCATCCTCTGTTGGTGACATGATAATCAGGTCTCTATCGAGCAGTTATGATGTCACAAAGAGGCAGTGCTCACTTCAGGTGATGGATTGAAATCTTCAATATTATCTTAATGCAATTTTTCCTTGTAAAGACATAACTTCACAGCAGGAAATGACTGTAAACCTAGAAAGCAAACCCACAGAGAAGTGGTGAAATTGTGCATTCTGTACCCTGGGCCAAATATTAGCTGGGTGCCTTAAACCCTTCTTTAACAGAACTCAGGTTAACGTCCATCTCCTCTGATGTCCACTGCAGGGGATGGTTTGCTGACCTCATGAGGATCTGTCTGTTGGACTTGAATGCTGCTCCTCTTTCAAGGCAAACTGAACAAAATTCTTCTAATAGGAAAATGCTCAGTCGCTCAGTCGTGTCCGACTCTGCAATCCCATGGACTGTAGCCCCACCAATCTCCTCTGTCCATAGATTTTTTCCAGGCAAGAATAATGGAGTGGATTGCCAGTTCCTCCTCCAAATCTAATGAGAATAATGTCATTAAATAATACCATTTATTGGAAAAAATTTTCACCAAATAAAAAGTTAGACAATATATATGTTAATAAAAAGAAGGCATGAGACTTCCCCAGTGGTCCTGTGGTTAAGACTTCACCTTCCAATGCAGGGTGTACAGGTTCAATTCCTAGTTGGGGAGCTAAGAGCCCACCTGCTTCATGGCCAGAAAGTCAAAACAAAAGCAGTACTGTAATAGGCTCAATAAAAATTTTAAAAAATTGTCCACATTTTTTAAAAAAAAGGAAGAAAAATCATCTAGAGTTCCACCTCTCCACTGAAAACTCCACTATTTTGGTCCCAGTAGTATGATTGGGGGTGGTGGGGTGTGACTGTGTGTGTGGTTTGCTCTGCAGGAATTAACTCACAAAGCACACACTGGTTTGCTCGACTCTTATGTTTGAGCATGTGGATGACTTTGTTGTGCACTATTACGTTCAAATAAGGGAAAAAAATATCATATATCAAGGTGTATATATGGAATCTAGAAAGATGATATGGATGAGCCTATTTACAGGGCAGCATTGGAGACACAGAGAGAGAGAGGGGACTTGAGGACACAGTGAGGGAAGGAGAAGGTGGGATGGATTGGAAGAGTAGCCTGACATATATGCACTGCAGTGTGTAGAATAGATAGCCCATGGTGGAAAGCTGCTGTATAGCACAGGGAGCTCAGCTCAGTGCTCTGTGATGACCTAGAGGGATGGGTGGGTTTAGGATTTGGGCTCCTCTGGTGGCTCAGATGGTAAAGAATCCACCTGCAATGAGGGAGACCTGGGTTCAATCCCAGGTCCAGAAGACCCCCTAGAGAAGGGAATGGCAACCCACCCCAGTATTCTTGCCTGGAGAATTCCATGAGGAGCCTGGCAGGCTACAGTCCATGGGGTCGCAAAGAATCCAGCACAACAGAGCAGTTTTCACTCACTCAGTGGGAAGCTGCTGTTTAGCACAGGGAGCTCAGTTCAGTGCTCTGTGATGACCTAGAGGAGTGGGGTGGGGTTAGGATAGAGGGGAGAAGCAAGAGGGAGGGGACATATGCATACATAGAGCTGATGTGGCACAGCAGAAACTAACACAACATCATAAGGCAATTATGCTCCAATTTTTTAAAATGTGTCTGTAATTCTACATTTAAAGCTACTTTTTTGAAAGTTAAAAAAAAGGGCCATGGTGGGGAGAACTGAGAGTCTGATTCTAGGAAGGACTCTGGACAAGCCAGTGTCTGATGTGGCTAAAGAGGCAACATTTGGTTCTGGTCAACCATGGAGCTTAGTGTGCTCAAGGGTCACCTGGCTGATGACAAGGTTATTGATCAAGACCATGTCCAGCAGTGACCACCTACTGAGTGGGACGGACCTACATTCCAGGCTGAGGGCACCTGAAACATGAGATCATGGAGGCCCAGGTAAGTCTGTTCGCCAGATCCCATGGACTTGATCCTTCAGTACATGATCACGATGTTTTCATTGTCAAGACAGACATGTGAGGGCCTTGAAATTTTCAGTCACCCCTCTGCACACACAACTATGTGATATCAAATCTCTTCCTCCAGCTGGGTCATTCCTCCATCAATGACAACCTGAGAAAAGTCACTTCCTGTTGTAATAGTTCAGTCCCCAGGGAACACTGCATTCTCATACCTGATACAAAATGTTCCTCCTCCAGAGCAGGTCTGACCTGTGTCTCCAGGGCTCAGCAAGGGGGTGGGGAGTGGGCAGAGCTCAGCTTTGTCCTCTCCCTTTCTGGTCTGGATAGAGTGGGAGCAGCCTGGCTCTGTTCTGGGTGGTCTGGCGTGGATGACATGGATGGCATGAAGTTGCCCCCAGGACACCCCATGGCTCTCTCTGCTGCCTGCCCTGGCTCTTTGATCTCCGACACAGCCATGCACATGGCCTGGCATCTTGTGGTCACTCTTGTGACCCTGGAGAAGCCTCACCCCCATCACTGAAAAGCCCAGAGGACCCCTCCAGACTCTGGGGATGGTTGTGAAGATCAAAGACTAGCTGGGCAACAGAGGTTTGATGAGATACCATCACACAGAAGCAGAGAGAGGAGGTAAGAGTGTAATCTTCTTAACTCCTCAAAGAACAATTCTAAAAACTAGACGATCCATTCCCCAACTGCCAGGGCTGCAGGCACATCCTAAATTACTCCAGTTGTATATAGAAGGCTTCCCCAGTGGCTCAGCGGTAAGAAATCCGCCTGCCAATGCAGAAAATGTGGATTCCATCCCTGGGCTGGCAAGATCCCCTGGAGAAGGGAATGGCAACCCACTCCAGTATTCTTGCCTGGAGAATACCATGGACAGAGGAGCCTGGTGAGCTGCAGTCCATGGGTCACAAAGAGTCAGTCATAACTCAGTGACTAAACAACAAGGACTTGGCGACTAAACAACAATGTGCAGATAGAACAATTTGCAGATGCAAATCTGCCACAAAAGTTTTATGGAATGAAATGCTATTTTTTCTGCAGTGCTGTTCAGAGAGCATCCTTTGAGTGGGACCCTCAACTGTGCATGATCATCCCCCTTTAAATGGCCCATGTGAGAAGTGCTGGCTGGAAGAGGGTGAGCAGTCCGACAGGGGCCATTTCTGCAGGGCTGTCTCAGGCCTCCATGCTGCAGGGGATGGAAACTGCCTTTGGGGTCCTTGCCAGGCCTCGGGGGATAGGAGCAGCCCTCCTCAGTGTTGATTCAGCTGCTCAGTGACCCAGAGGACCCAGAAAGAGCAAAGAGAAAGTCAGTGGCTTTAATTCACTTCACTTCCAAGTCACAGTGTTGTTTGCACAAACTCAGTAAATTAGGAGCTACTGGCAAGGAGCTTCCTGGCCATGAGCTAGCTGTTTGTGATCCTGAATCACATCGGACTGAAAATGAAAGCTGTAAGTACTGCCTGGAACCCCAGGGAGCCGGCAAGGGCCCCAGAATGTTTACAGCACCTGACAACGCTTGTAGCACAAAGACAGGGAATAAAATGTGAATTAGATGGAGATGAATGTGCCAAGGGAGCAGAAAAAACCCCAGAGCAGATACACGTGGACAATAATGGTCTGGAGATAAAGTCTGATGCCCATACAGCACCCATGGAAAAGACACTGAAGCTGGGAAAGGTTGAAGGCAGGAGGAAAGGGGGTCAACAGAGAATGAGATGGTTGAATGGCATCACCAACTCAATGAACATGAGTTTGAGTATGCTCCAGGAGATGGTGATGGACAGGAAAGCCTGGCGTGCTGCAGTCCACAAGGCCACAAAGAGTCAGATATGACTGAGCGACAACAACAAAGCACCCATACTGAGGAAAGGACCCTGACCCCCCTCTATTTTAAGGGGGAGCAGTCTCCTGAGAACATTGGAAAATCTTGGGGGATGCATTTTTGGATTCTGTGCATTTGATACATGAAAGGTGCCTCCAGCCCCTGTCAGGAATGCAATTCAGCTTGCACTGCCAAAAGCATTTCTATCACAGGTTCAACATTCATTGGAAAACTGTGTTTTCCATTCCTGCTCCTTGCGCTCCCCTCACCCCCTGCCCTCTCTCCTCATTGGCTCCTTCCCAGAAGAAGAAGGAGGGAGGGAAATCTTGGGGCAGGAAGGACAGGCTGCAAAAAGACACATTGCTCCAAGTCAGCTCTGGTCTGGACATCCACAGAGGGTTTTTAACAGGGAAGCTTTGCAGGCTTCGCCAACATAAAAGAAGCTCAGAGCCTAAGCCCAGATCCTCCGGCAGACTGTGACTGGCTTTTTAAAAGCCTTATTTATTGGAGAATTCCCTGGCGGTCCAGTGGTTAGGACTCGGGGCACTCTCAGTGCTGGGGGCCCAGGTTGGATCCCTAGTTAGGGAACTGAGACCCCAAAAGCCTCAGAGTGTGGCCACAAACAAACAAAAGCCTTATTTATCATAAAGGAGAAGAAGACAAAGTGAGAAGGCTTTGTTTTGACAACTGGGACAAAATTTCAAAATTGAAGAGACACCAATATGCAGACTCTGCAGAATGAGAGTTCACGACAGAGAACACAGGGAGTGAGAGGGATAGGATGGCCAGCTTTGGTGTCAGTTCCTGGAGGGGCTCACATGATAACTGAGAAACACCTGCAAGTCACTACTGGTCTGAGAGGCTTCCAGGCTCATCTCACGTTTCCCCTGCTCCAGGCCCAAACCAGCCACTTTGCCAAGGAATCAAGGTTTTAATGGAGAGGGATTCTTGGACTAGTGGCTCAGATGGTAAGGAATCTGCCTGCAGCGCAGGTAGACCTGGGCTTGATCTCTGGGTCGGGAAGATCCCCTGGAGAAGGAAATGGCAACCCATTCCAGTATTCTTGCCAGCAGATTTCCATGGACAGAGGAGCCTGGTAGACCACAGTCCATAGGGTTGCAAAGAGTCGGACATGACTGAGCGACTAACACTTTCATTCTTAGACTAAAATCTGGGCACTAACTTTGCTCCTGGGGCATCATTACTTCCCATTCTTTCTGTGGAGAGATGTAACACGTTTTTCTAAATCATGGCTGACCACTGATACCTTCAGTTCAAATAAATTCCACACCTCAGAGCTGCAGTAAAGCCAGTCTACTGACGCTGACTGTGGTGAAGTAAAGCTTGGTGTTTATTGCAGGCGCCAAGCAAGGAATCCAGGGAGCTATTGCTAAAATGAAATGTTTTTAAAGCTGAGGTGGGGGCGGGGATTGTGTCTGATAAGCTCATGACTATTCTTCTGACTGGTTGGTGGTGAGGTCATCAGGAATCAGCATTGTGACTCTTCTGGTTCCAGCTGGTCTGGGGTCTCCATGCTGGTAGGCAGAAGAGAGTCAACCTCTCCCACCTGGTGAGGGTTTCGGTATCCAAAAAACAGCTCAAAGGACATGGCTCAGGATGTTATCTGTAGTCCTTGATAACATACTAAAGGTCCTTGACTTTGTTTAATGGCTAAACTATTGTATTATGATTTTGTCTTGCTTGTTTTCCTTTCTGCATTTTCTCACTTCTCTGATTAAATGTATTCTTTGTCTAAAATTTTTCTACAGACAAAACTCAGGCATGGACGTAGTGGGGGGGCTCTGTTCTGGGAAGGTCCCACAGCATCCAGCACGATTACAATACAACATAGTATTTTGAGAATCAGCCAAATCATTGTCGATGGACTCAAAAAACTGGAATTGATCATTTAGGAACGGAAAAGTATTGCTGTCTTTTAAAATAGATACAGGGCATAGACCAGGGAACAGGGAGATTTTCTAGATCAGCAGAGGGGCCAGCAACATCTCCCCTGGGATCAGCAATCTTGGCGTCAGCTGTGGGGTGTGATTCCAGGACTTTCAAAGATTCCATCAAGGATCAGAGTGAGGGGAGGAGGGAGGGAGGAGGGGAGGGAAGATGGAAGGAGAAGGCGCCGGCTCCAGGCGGGAGTCTGATGTTCCAGCATTTTCTGGCTGTGAAGTCCCCTCTGAGACAAGCAGGCTTGCATAAACAGATCTGTGCTAAATGTGAGGCAGGAGCAGGGAGCCAAGGAGGCAGAGATGCTGGAAAAACAGGAAGATTTGGGCTGAAATAGAAGCTCTCATGCCTGCAGTGCGGGGCTCCTGGGGAAGTCATCAGGCGTGAGAGTCAGACCCAGTGCAGACAGTAGGATGCCCGGTGCGGACCGGTCACACACCTGTGGGGTTAGCCTCCCTTTTCCTGGACCTGCGTGCACACAGTTGTGAGCAGTGGGAACACACTGGGAACTCCATTCTCAACCACCATCTCCTAAGGTGATAGATTTTTACCTCTTTAGCTATTTAACTGTACATATGTTGATGGGGTATTTAAAGTCATTCTTTTGCCTGACCAGAGCTGCCTATGTTCCACTCCACTGTGGTCGCTTTCTTTTCTTTTTCTTTTTTTTTGGAATGCGTTCTTGCCTGGAGAATCCCAGGGACGGTGGAGCCTGGTGGGCTGCCGTCTATGGGGTCGCACAGAGTCGGACACGACTGAAGCGACTTAGCAGCAGCAGCAGCAGCAGTCATCAATACTTTGAGGAGGGGGTAATTTTTTCATTTTAATTTTTAATTGGAGGATAATTACTTTACATGGTTGTGTTCTGTTTTCCCCCGATCTCTCCCCAGATCCCTGTTAACACGAGTCAATTCTTCTGTCAATATACAAACTCCACAGGTTTAGCTGAGGAACTGAGGGCTGCTGCTTCCCACTAAGCCCTCTGGCCTTGACGAAACACAGATTTTTTAAAATTAACACAAAATCCAGGGCCAGGGAAAAACTGCTCCATGTTCCAAACTGGCCATGCTCCAATGTGGGTTGAAAAAAAAAAAAGAACGAAATACTGGTACACACTTCTTTTGTCGTTGTTGGTTTTCAGTTGCTAAGTTGTTCCAACTCTTTGCAACCCCATGAACTGCAGCACGCCAGGCTTCCCTGTCCTTCACCATCTTCTGGAGTTTGCTCAAACTCATGTGCATTGAGTCAGTGATGCCATCCAACAATCGCATCCTCTGTCACCCCCTTCTCCTCCTGCCCTCAATCTTTCCCAGCATCAGGGTCCAGAACACTGACAATAGCAACTTCTGGGGAGGATATGGAGCAGCAAGAATCGTTGATCATGGCTGGGAAGTGGCGGGTGGGCTGGGGGCAAAAGGGTGCAGCCACATTAGGAGACAGTCTGACAAGTTTCTACAAAGCTAGACAAACTCAGTACATTATCCTACAATCACGCCTAGGTATCTACCCTGCTGATTTGAAAATTTAACTCAAAACCTGTGCATACCCATTTATAGCAACTTTATTCATAACTGCCAAACCTGGTGGACAAGCAAAGATGCTCTTTAGTAGGAGATGGGTAAAGAGAGTGTGGTCCATGCAGACAGTGGAATAGCATTCAGAGACTGAAAGAGAAGAGACACTCAAACCACACCCCGTGGGGAAGGAATCTTGAATGCGTTATGCTCAGAGAACTGTCCCTGAACACTGGAGGGTTATTCACTGTTTTCAGTGTTCTGGCCTGTCACACACACAGAGACACACACACTCACACACCACAGTCAGGCGTTGGCACTTCGAGAAGCCAGTTAGAATTATTTGGGGTTTTCTTCCTCCATCCCGCCTGTGTTTGTGCGTTTTTAAAATATTTTATTTATTTATTTGACTGTGCCAGGTCTTAGTTGTGGCACACAGGACCTTCGATTTTCACTGTGGCATGTGGGATTTAGTTCCCTGGCCAGGAATCAAACCCAAGCCCCCTGCACTGGGAATATGGAACCTTAGCCGTTGGACCACTAGGGAAGTCTCCATCCCATCCATTAAAAAATATATAT